>NC_135502.1:15050993-15350993 GCF_052857255.1 Amblyomma americanum | reverse complement strand
TATAAATAATAAATAAATTGATTTTTGAGGAAAGCAAAAGGCGCAGCAATTGTCTCACATCTCGGTGGACGTCTCAACCACGGACTCATGGAAGGAAGAGAAAAAAAAATGGCTGGCGGTTTAGCATTGCTTGCTCGAAATATTGAGCGTAAGCGAGGCTTTTTGAAGGTGGACACCACCGCCGATTACCTCGATGCGCGATTGAGGTGTCCAGTGGCGCAGGGGGCTAGTTATGCGCCTTTTTTTTCTTTTCGTGACTATCTCAGATGCTTCACGTCCATATGCGGATTTTTCGGGGTAGGAAGCTAAATTGCTTTCACACTGAAAGAGGTGCCGTAGTAGAGGGCTCCGGAATAATTTACACCAACCGGGGATCTTTAACGTGCACTGACATCGCACAGAACACAGGTGCCTTTTGCGTTTCGCCTCCATCAAAATGCGGCCGCCATGGCCGGGTTCGAACCCAGGTACAGCAGGTTGAACAAACCGTGCCTACACGTGGAAAGAGGGACAAAGAGAACAAACAGCAGTTGCAAGTGTCCAGATATCAGGGCAGATAAAGAACACATTCTATAATCGTATAAAGCTGCCGATACCTCCCTCTTTTTTTCAAACCCTACATTTTCCTTCTGGATTGCTTTTCTTCAGACGGGCTTTGATGGTAACCAACAGACACCTAGCGAAGTAAATGCACCTTTTCAGGGAGTCCTTTTCACAACGAAGTTCTTACGTGATTTTTGATCATGTCGTGATCAGATGGACGTTAATCACGGCGCTCTGTCTCAACTCCCTATGGACAGAGGACAGTGAGGACAGACTCTCGGGCTGTCAATGAAGCTAGCTGCCCTCACTGCTTCTTTTATCTGGGCTGCTTAAACCTGACACGAGTTTGTAACAACGGCTGTCTAACATTTCAGCTAGTCGCCCCCAAAAGAAGTGAACCTCGTTTCTATGCTGTTTCACTTACTGCTCTTTTTTCCAGTCGTGCCGCCGGTGAAGCGTTCTTCCAGTATAGTTTCGAGGATGAACCAAACAAAATTGCGCCTCGTATTGGGCACAGAGAGGAATTAATTATAGGAGTGGCGCGAAACTGACGTGAACGAGAAGAATGATTAACGTGCGTCGGGAAGCCTTCCCGTTAGACACTATTCTGTGACTGCACGCAGCCGCATGGCCACTACGCTGCTTGCCATGGCGCAAAGATAATCAGCTGCAGTACGTAAATAGCCCGAGCTGCGTGCATGAAAGCCTTATGCAAGTGAAAAGAAGTGCTTGTCTTGGAACCAGGTTTCACTGGTTAAAAAGCGAAGACGGACCGTGCGACCAATGTTACCTTCAGTCATAGTTTACCATAATCATTGCACGTGCATGCTAACGAGCTCTGTGCATTCCGAGAACGAGGCGGTGCTTCCAGAACGCCAGAAAGCATTAGTTCTCCCTTTTTTCCCCATTGTAAGCTTTGGCGCACGGACGTTATCTTTGCAACTATTGGAACGAGCACTTTAATTGTAGAGTGCTATTAGAGGGTCGTTTTCTGGGCATGAAGGCAATGGCAGTACGTCTTAAGGATGAAAGTTTTACGGGGATAAGCATTAGGATAGCTGTAACTGTAGAGGAGATAGGCGGCAGTTGAGTAAGTATTAACGATTAAAATCTCGTATTAGTTCTTTTGGAGCTCACATTACAATAATAAAGGTCACTATAATGTACTGTTTGGGACAATTTCAATACCGCAGGGAACAGGAAATCAACGGCGGCCCCAAATATTTCATTAAAAAAAAAACTGTAGCGCAACAGACGACGAAAGACAAATTGACAGACACGAACAGCACGAGCGCTAATTTCCAACAGCGCTCGTGCGGTTCCTGTCTGTCACTTTGCCGTCGTATTCTGTATCACTACAGTTTTGTCATGAGCTCTGCGTCAACAAGCTACTCTAAGCGAAATAAATCATCATCATCATCATCGTCGTCATCACCATCATTATCATCATCACCAGGCAGGATACGTCTATCGCCAGACAAAGGCCACTTCTGACGCTCTTAATGTATTCGTGTCCGGCAGCCATCATACTGCTACAAACTTGGTAATCTCGATTTTGCACGTGGCTACGTTTTGTTCGCTGGCAATACACTGTACAGAAGAATGTATATCTCTTATCTGATGACACCAGATTTCACAAGGCATATTTGCATTTTCCGTCCTGCCCATTTTCTGCATTTTAATTTACCTGAGGAGCATCAATTTATTTTTGCTGTTTGAAAGCCGGAAGTATTCAGATCATCACGCCGCAAAGCCATTGGCTCTTCGACAAGACTAGGTTTAATTTCTGAGCCCTAAAGTAAATTCTGTCAGTCGATATATAGCCCTCTAGAACTTTGCTTTTATTCCTGCTGACGCACATACCAGCTTATCTATGACAACCGCTTCGAGCTCATTGCTTTTTACTGATCGTATTGAAAAAGCAGAAGTTTCTCAGAGCCATTCCCCAGCAGCGGCCGAGTGCCATCCCTCCCTTGCAATAAAGGATTCATTCATTCATTCGATTATTCATTCATTCATTCATTCTCAGTGCCATTAAAGAAGCATTCTCTTCCTCATACCTTTAGACAACTTAAGTGGCGCTCTGTTCATGCATTGAGCATCCGGACCTAATATTTCATGTAAATTTCTAAAACCAAATCTGCACCTTAGAAGTGCCTCCTTATGTTACACCGAGACAGTGTGTCTGAAAACACTAGTTTCTAACGACTATGTACATCCCTTGCTAACGTTTATTTTCTCTTCAAAGTAACGTGCGCAGGGTATCAAAGGAGCTGATAAATGGTTCAGCAGCATGTCACCTGCTCCGCCCTGTTCATGCGCAGTTCTTACTGTGAATATTTTTAAAGTCCCACAAATCTTCATTACAATTTCTCCGCAAGTATTCGCCGCTGAAAGGTTTATCAAAATAATGGGCCGAAAATTAAAACAGATTCAGATTGATTCCAGGTAACAAGGAACTAAAGATTGGAATTTTTTTTTCGCTGCCGAAAACCTGCGCGAAAGGGTGTACTGTCGTGCTTTCTTTTAACCCTTGTAATTCCTTCCAAGCCCATTGGCTCTTTTCTCCGTTATCCCTTTGGGCTTCCCGCGGTGCATGAAGTGTGCGGGATTCTCGGTTTTCTGACATGGCCTATATAGGCCAAGCTAATGAAGCACGTTGCTAATGAGACAGGGAAATGCAAGCAGATTTATCACTTTATAATAAAGCTTCTTTGGCCTTTCCTGCCGGCTCCGGAAGCGCTTATTGGCATTCAAACGTCAGAGAAAGGAACGAAAGTAGTTTCATGGTTGCCTGTTGACCTGTAAGTCGTATATCCTCTCGCTCTTTGTGCTTTAAAAAGTGTAATAGCTTGCACGTGGATTGCTCAAAGGTCATCTTAGAGATCTGATCTGCATTGCTGAAGAACCACGTAGAACCAGGTAGATTAATCAATGCGCCGTGTGTTAAAAAACAGTCTCTCAGAGTCAACTGAAAACAAGAATAAAGGCTTTAATTACTCAGCTCTCTAAGTACTCATGTTATAAACACAGTAACACAATCAGGTAGTCCTCGGCACAGTTGTTCTAATCTACAGCGTTTCCCATCGTGGGGGACATCAGAAAAGAACGCCGACGGCTTAAGAGGTCGAGAAATTGACTACAGAAAGCTTATAGATTAGCCGGATTAACAAATGCCTGACCTGGTACTCAGAAACTCCTTCCAAATAAGAAGGAACAAAAGGTAGATGGCATTGATGCAAAGACGCTACAGCGGACATACCTATAGCGGAAGTTACGTAATAAACGCGCCGCACCGCTTTCCTTCAGAATTCTGACAAGGCATCCGCTTCGGTGCACGCGTCAAGTTCTCCTCGAGCCATCCTCTTAACTCGCCTTCAGCGCCAGCGCCAGGCGCCAGCGTTTAACAACATACGCAAAGAGCAAACGCTTTCCTTAGAGTAGCGGGTGTAAGCGACTGGAGCCTAAAATGTTCAAACTTTTGCTCGTAGATTGTCCAACGCGTCGTGAGTCTCCCCAGAGGCTAACTATGGCCGATTCCGACAGGGGCCGCTTGTCCAAGTGTTCCGGTGCCATCTTCTGCTGCCTGCTCCAGAGCTTCGACCAAAATGCGTTTGTTATGCATTGTTGCCTTTGTGGTTTTGTGTCATTTTTTGGTGACTGATTAAGAAATGCTCGAAATCTGGACCAAATTATATTGTTCCCGCTTTTATAGGTGAGGCCAGGCAATTATATGTGTATCCTCCACTAACGTGCCGCCACAGGTCAAAGGCACAAAAAATTTCGTTTACTTCTCTGTCCAATTGTTTTCTCTCAACGCAAACAGGAAGCTTACAATGTACTAGGCATTGGTTTACGGCTCATTTGCAAATATCAAGTGGTAAATATGTCCATGTCCAACTTTGTTGGACAAAAATTTTGAATATTGGAAAACTGTAAGGTACTGGTATAGAAATATTGAAGGTAATGGTGTATTGTTTCTTTCATACTGTTTCCATCGTTAGCTGAGCACTTAAGACTGGCATCTAAAACCAATCGGGAACGTTTTTGATTATAGCAAAAACGTTCATAGCAGAAAAGTTCAAGCCTGCCGAAGGGAGCTCTGCAGATATATTGATCGTTATAGTGAAATCTTACAATATATAAAATTGTGCTTATAAACTCTTTCCCGTTGAAAAATGGTTTTGTCCAGAATTGTTGGCTATGTGCAAAGCTGTTGGCATCCGGCGCTGCTGCTTACCATCGTTCTCAGCGCAGTGCGTCTGAAAGGTCCATTGAGGTCGGCGTCCGGTAACAAATAATGCATTTAAGAACATCTCCATCCAACTACCGTTCTCAGTAAAAATTGATTCCTTGGATCTCTCTGGGTATGTCGATGTTTATCCGGTAGCAGAATATGCATTTAATGCTCAGAAATTTGAATTGGACGTCTTCATCAGAATTGACTCCGGGGTTGCCGTATTGAAGTGAATAGAGGTTTAGCCCTATTTTCAGGGAACCGCGCATAAGAAACTGCTTCGCCGCAGCTCAAGTTACTTGCGAAACCGCCGTTAATATCGATGGCTGTGCTATGTTTTTGGCTTGTTCTAGCCTATGATGCTCAGTTTTTACTGAAAGTAGCCTCCTCTTTGTTAAAATGTGATAATCTCTCGATACTGGCCAACTTCAATTTCCCCCCAGTGTCCCTGTAACCATGCGCGGCGAGAGAGAGCTACAATTAACAGTCAGCACTCGGCACATAGCGTTGCATTTGTTTTCTGCCTGGTGACTTTCTGGGTTATCACACTTGGCCAGTTCCTTAAGCTTCATTTGTCGGTCTCATCGCCGCTCAGTGCTCAGCGCAAAATGCGTATTAGTAGTGCAGCCTATTCCAGCGCCACGTAGTAGTCATCATTTTCATAGCAAGTCGAAAAAAAAAACGAACTTATGATGATCCAGGTCTCCGGAACGTGCACTGACAAGGCGTCCGAAAGTAAGCAGTTGTTTAGCTTAATTATCAATTTCAAATTATTTTAGCTTCTGTTTAACTCGCCTAAAAAAATTTTGATATTGTGAAACAATACGAAGATTTCTCTCATCTACACTAGCATGGCCCGGCTTTGGCCTAATGGCGAGTTCTCAAACATGATTATTACTTGGCGTACCGCTCATCAAGAATCACGCGAGTCATTTCATTTTGTTTTAGCTACTATGACTTCAGTCACATTATACCATCTGCTTCAACATACGAGGCTATCCGCTGCTGATAACCTCGAGACCTTAGCGTTTACTTCAAATGAAAACACCGAAAGTTAACCAGAACAATTCATGCACCGCCTTCGACGCTAAGGTGATTCCACACTAGTAAAGCGCCTGTTTACTCACCGGTGAGGCTCATGTCGAAGGACTCGGAGTCTATCTTCCGCAAGTCCTGGACCGTCCTCCAGGTAAGCGTGAGCAGCTGGTTTTGCGAGAGGTCAACAGTGATCAGGTTGGGCGCACCCATGAACATCTGCGCCGGAAGGATGCGTAACCGGTTGTGGGCCAGGTATAAGATGCTCAGCTGAGGCAGGCCGTCGAACGCCAGCGGGTCTACTTCGGTGACCCCGTTGTACTTGAGGTCCAGCTCCAGTAGCTTCGGCATGCCGCTGAACACTCGCGCTTCCAGCCTTTGGACCTTGTTCCGGAACATGTCGAGCCGAGAGACTCCCGAAAGACCTTTGAATGTCCGGTCGGTGAGGTTCTCGATGGCGTTGTCGCTCAGGTCTATTTCTTTGAGGTTCGAGAGTTCAGCAAAGGCCAGATCTTCAATTTTGGTGATCTCATTCCGTTCAAGAAACAGCTGCGTGAGTGCTGGCAACGACTGCAGGGCCCCAGCGGGAACCCTCGTAAGCTTGTTGTCGCCCAGCTCCAGCCTCTTCAGGCGCGGCAGTTGAGCGATGGACTCGTTCTCCAGGTCGGTTATTGCGTTTGAGTCGAGCGTCAGCCAGCCGAGCCGGGTAATATTGTAGAACGAACGTGACTTGAGCACGCCCAGGTCCGACTGCGTAAACTTGAGGCGTTCCAGCTGAGAGCAATGCCTCAGGGCTTCGGAGGGTACGAAGGTGAGCTTGTGCTTCAGGTCGAACGCGTTAAACGACAAGGCGACCACTGAGGGGTGGTTCTGGAATGACTTGAAGACGATGTGGTCAGGAGTTAAGGGCCTTGTGACGTAGCAAGACACGTCCGTTGCATCCTCCGTGAAGTCTTCGGCGTCACAACGGCAGTACATGGGTTGATCCATAAGCCGGCAGAGATTAGGCACCACCTCTGGCACATTGACAGAGGCCACGAACGGGATGATGCATGATGATATGATGAAGCAGAGGCTGGAAAGTAAAACGAAGATCATTTAGTATTTCAAATAAGGATGGACAGGTGGATCAACAAAACGCGTTTTTATTGCGCACTTATTCTTAATATCGTAGCCATATCGTAGCCGACACTTTTATATGACAGCTGGAGGTCTACAAGCCATAGGAAAGCATTGTTATGCAAACTATTTGCAATGTCCCACTGGATACCGGCTGTCTTCGTGCATTAACACAAGAGTTTCGCAGAGCTAATTTTAAACCTTAGTCAGCAATTTCAATACTGCTAGAACTGTCCGGTTATATTAGGCTTTGTGGACGAGCATTGCTCCGTCTATATTTGGTTTACCGTTGTCGCTCTTTATCCTAACTCTTCTAAAGGTCTGGAACTAAGCCAAAACAATAAAAGGTTTTGTTTTTGTGGAGAAACTTGCTTTGGGAATCAGCTCACCAGATGACTCCCACATACTGTCTAACGCCAGCAGGAAGTCCATTAATTTCAAACAGCTGCGGTAGCCGCAAACACAAAAGTATAACAAGAAACTAAGCAGTGAACCCATCATTAAGCCTCTCCTAGTTTAGATCCAACAAAGAGAACGAAGCCGCCAAAAACACCACTATGAAAGTGGCGGCTGCAGGCGCACTTCTAAACGGCTCGCTATCGCCTCTGATCGGTTCAATCGTGCGAGGTCCCGATTTACCCAAAGGGCTTCAATCAAGCTGAGTGGGCAGACGCAGAAAGGCGACGCAGCTCGACACTAACCCAATAAATGAGCGGTCGCTTACTGAGAGCATGCTGCGATGGCTCCCTGAAATTAATCTCGACTCAGCGGTGTAAACACGTAGCTTTCAGCCTTGGCGTCTTCAATGAGTTGGGCACTCTGGCAACCGGATATAGCTTCACTTGTGCGCTTATTAGTTGCTTTTCGCGCCATTTTACTTCGTTCTTTTTTTTTTCGCCCCTCGCTGTATCTTTTCTCAACACCCGAATCTGCCTGATTTGTTCGAGGAGCACAGTGCCCTCTTTCATCTTTTTCTGTCTGCGTCAGATTCTTTGTGCTTTGTTTATTTCTATGAAGTCGCAGCTTCCCAAAGTCGCAGTTGCAATAGCGCGGTTGCCACACATTACCATACGACAAGCTTCTTCAATCCAGGTACTTTATTCTGCGCGAGTTTTGTCAAGCATATGCCAATAGTCTTTACGGTGGCTCAACCACCACGGCATTCTGCCGTAAAGAATTATATCGACACTGCATACCCAGCCGGGGTTGCACCATTCTTGGTAGGAATGCAGTGCACAATGAAATAAATGAGAGCAACAATGCTGCTTGAAAGCACGAACTGATGGGCGAGTTGGTTATGCATGATAAACGTGAAGCAGTATGATATACGTGAAACTCCTTCCTCTGCTCTCTTCTAGGCCTTGGGCCTTGCGCTGTTTCGCGTATAACAATGCTGTGGTGAATGAATGACGAAACAGTGTCACAGTCAGCATTAAGTGCACTGCTGCAGGCTTCATAAACAGCGGCCATTGTTCACGCTTCTGCCACCGTAAAGCCAAAGAAATTCAGTCGCTTTGCAGCGCTCAGTTGCACCCTCACGTTGTAACTATGGCTAGATGAATATCATACCACGACAATGAAACAGTGTCTCGATCTATAACGCAAAAGGCTGCAGTTAATGCCGTATCAATGACCTCGCGTTGCACAGCATCATAAGCACACTGTTGAAATTATCGCTCAAAATATAACCGCAGATACGCCTGCAGCTTTATTTTGCGAATAACTACGCTTGGCGTGTTGCTTCACACTAAGGTGCACATGCAACATAGAGTTGGTGGGGCACAATGTGCCCCGGATCCAAAGTGGCAAAAAGTGCAGCGAGGCGGACACCGCTGTTGCCATGGGATATTCGGTTTTGTATTATTTTTATTTGCACACGAAAAAGGGGTCCACAAAATATGAGACATCCGGCGAATAACAATAAAGAAAATGATAAGGAATCCCGTTTAGAAACCTTTTTTTCCTCCATTGTTATAACTTATTTGCCTGCTTAGAACCCACATTACTATATTTCTTTTTGTAAATCTTACGCGGGCATGAATTAACCAGATCCGAAAAACTAAGCCTGCAAGTATAGTCGTCGCACAGGTTTAAAGATAAACCTCCAATAAAGCACGCAAACAGGTACAAGGTGAATTAATGGTGCAGTTAATTTCATGCAGATCTTCGGGCATTTTGCATTCAGACACGTGAGTGTACGGCGCAGCAAACATAAACGGAACCACTTCTTCTGACTAGTGCACGGCGATGAGCCCGTTCTTGTGCGCTTCTCTTTTTTCCTCTCTTTGTCCCAGTTTATATCGGGCTGCCGCTACGCTTCGAGTGGCGTGGTGGTCACCATTGTTCCGCCGTTTTTAATACCTCTAGGAAGCAGTCAGGGAAGTTTCGAACAACTTAAATTCCGTGGGGGGTAAGCAGTTCCTCTCACCCGGCTCTTCAAATGGTTCGCTGAAACGATTACCCGGATATTGAAAGGAAACAGCCTCGAAAGAACCCAAATCTAGCAAACAATTCGCTAAAGTGGCACGACTGCTCCACCCCATGTGCCTCAGTAGTTGCCACTTGCTTCTTGAGCCGACTGTGCTTTATATTTATCTTTAATTTTTCTTCTCGTTCGAAAACGATTTGCTGGCTGAAATGAAATCGGAGTTTTCTAGCAGAGAAAATTGTAGGCACACCGCCGCATTGCTCTCACTCGGCCTCTGGTCACTGAGTGGTGCTTGCGAAAGTGCACTGTTTTAGCCAACGAGAGTTCTCCCGGAGTGTGCAACTTTGCTCATCATGTTGTTATTATCATTGATGTCATTATTATTACTACTATTATTACTAAAATTATTACTGAGTTCACTTTGTTCTTTCTGCGCAGAATTTATGGCCCTAGCAAATCATGCAGCCTCGATAACCCAGCCTTCAAATACCATATTCCCTCTTTGCACGCGCATTTTTTTCTCATGTTTTTTGTGTTGGTTGTTATTTAAGAAGCCAATCGTATAACTTTCTTAGTGATAACACATTTTACACAGTCTATGCACAAAAATTGCACTTCACCAGGTAGGCAGACATGGAAATGAAAATAGTTAAAAAGAAAATTATTCCCTACCATTGACTTCGTAACCACTGCTATCAACCTGGCTTTGAAAGTTCGAAGTGCGGGAATTTTCTTTCGTCTTTCAAGATGTCGCAGAGCACTTCTAAAACAGCGTTAGCTTGTCAGACTGCAAGCTGAACTTTGTGCAACTTAGAGCAAGTGAACTTGGCCCTTAGATTTCCAAGCTGGATCGGCAGTGCCAGGCGTCACCATGCACAATTTCTTGATTCGATGGCTTTCGATTGAGGCCATGCCATTATGGGTGATGGCTGGAACACTCATCGAAACTTAGAGGCCGCTTGTGCGAAGTATGTTGACGCGATGTTCAAACATTAGATTCTTCATTTTCCCTTTTTGAGGCATTGCTGCTTCGCTGCTTTCTGTTTGGGCGCCCGCTGCGTCGCCTCTGCTACGAGCTGCTCTGCGTCTCCTAGCTATTTTTGTTTATCTCTTCAACGCAGCTGCGCAAGGCACCAGCGCGCGTTTGTGCGCGTACTTGCGACGTATGCTTGATGTTCGCCTCTGGCGTTCATTCGGGACGGATGCTTTTGACTGGCGCGACGCGCCTGCCAAGTACAGCGTAATCGAACTTCAAGAGCTTGGCGAATACGCCGTGAGGAAAGAACATGTCAGCAATCCCTTCGCACGGTGCGAAAAATTACGGCATCTGTATGCTTTGGCAGAGATCTTTTTCTGACGGCGGTGGCATACAACAGAAAAAAATAATTGTCCGTGACGTGCCAACTTAGTCGCCTTCGGTTTTTAAAGAAGATTTTCACGTCAAAATTGCTTCGATGCGCTTAGAACCACCTGTCATTTCGCGCGCAAGTTCTTGTCGTTATGATATTTTTTCTCAAGGAACTAGTGTAGCTTGTGCCAGTGGCATGCCTCTACACTATATTACGAAATGTGACGTTTTCTTGATTACTCGAAAGCGTAAACCGATAATTTGTCGTAATAATTCGTTTTAATTTTTATATTCGGTGGTATTCGACAGATATTGCTACAGAGCCAAAATTATCACGAGGATACTAACGAAGCCGCTGGTCTGAAGGAAATGGACACCCCAGAGATAACAAAAATGGAAGTAAAGAAAGCTTTACAAGCAATGCAAAGGAGGAAAGAGGGAGGTGAGAAACAAGTGACTACACAGTTATTGAAGGAATATGTGGAAATTGTGTCAGAAAAAAACTTGCCACTCTATTTACGCTGTACCTCATGACATCGATAGGTCCGGAACCTTTAAAGAGCGCTGACATTATCTTAATCCATCAGAAAGGGGACGCGAATAATGTGAAAAATTACGGACCGATCAGCCTACAATCCATCGCCTATAAAGGTATTTCCTAAGGTCAATGCCAACCGAATTATGTTTGCCTTTACTTCAGTCAACCAAAGGACAAACATAGCTTTCGGAAACGTTACTCAACAATAGGAAATATTCACAACATCAGTAAGGTGCACAAAAATTTGCAAATTATAACCATGTACTACATGCAGCTATCACAAATCACGAGCTAGCACTTCACTCAGTGAAAATCTCCGCAGTCATTAGCATGTGGAAGAGGTGTATGTAAAGGCCTGGAAAATACCTACAGGGTGTTTCACATAACTTGAACCAAGGATGAAAAAAACTCGGTTCACCTGGGCTAGGCGAGACTATCGACATATTGTTCCCTGTCGTCACTTTAGGATCACGTGCCTTTCGTTACATTGTAGACGGGGTTAAAAAGCAAGCAATCCAGATTTTGTAGCAACGTACCTCTTACGTAGTCCTTTATTCCAGCATTTAAAAAACTCCGAAAAATGTGAAAAAAAAACACGTGACTATGCTCATGAGCTTCCGTATTCCTGCGCTCCCGGCCGTGTTTTCCACAAACGCAACATGCCCTCTGACCGTGCCCAAGTGAGCCGCCACCGGTCAGTTCGGCGGCTGCACAAATATACAAATAAAGAAAACAGAGGCTAGCTTTAGGCTAATACGAGACTTCACTAGCCGCCGGGGTGGCTCAGTGTGCCTGGCACTCGGCTCGGCTGCTGACCCGAAAGACGCTGGTTCGATCCCGGCCGCGGCGGTCGAATTTCGATGGAGGCAAAATCCTGGAGGCTCGTGTAATGTGCGAGGTCAGTGCACGTTAAAGAACCCCAGGGGGTCGAAATTTTCGGAGCCCTTCACTACGGCGTCCCTCCTAGCCTAAGCCGCTTTGGGGCGTTAAAGCCCAATAGCCATAAACAAGACTTCACTGATTTCTCTTCCTTTTTTTGTTTTGTCAGTGTGATGACTCAGTGAAAGCTACATCTGAATTGGCTGTCAGTGGCCTGCCTATCGCTTATCCCAGATCATGGCACTCGCATTCTACGTTCCAGATATAAAAAGCAGATATGAACTTAGACTACAGGAAGTGAATTAAATGGCATTCTAAAGTATTCTTATGTCCCTTGGTCGCTTCTTTCGCGCCATGATGCTTTTGTTGTTGTTTTTTCCTGAGCCTTTGGAAATCAGCAAACTGTCTGAGAAAATTTTAGAACACGCCCTTGGTTTTCTTATGGTTGACGATAGTTTAGCCTTCAACGCAAAAACACGGTACTGCACGCGGCACATGTGGGATGAACTCGGACTCTGCCGTCGGCCATTGTTCGCGTCTTTGGCTGGAGGCCGCCTTCATCGCGACGAAGCAGGAAGGAACCGCCTGTCCCATCATGCAAGCGGCTTTCGATTGTTCAAGCTGTCGCAGCTAGGACCACGTGTGCTGGCTTTTCGGCAAATGGGGACCCGCAGCCATCCGTATACCCCCCCCCCCCCCCCCCCGCCCCTCCCTTACTTTCGCCCGCAAACAAAATGGAGGCTTCAAAGTCGGACAGAAAGAAGTAGGTCGAAGTGTCTGGACAAGCCTCCGAAGTCGCCTCGGTGTGGTGGCGGCCAAGCAAACTCGCCACCACGGCTCCTGCGTTACGTATTCTTGCGCTGTGTTTCTGTACGAATCCGTGCCGCGTACCCATCTCGTATTCCTTAACCAAGCTCGCCGTTGTACGAGCTTAAGAGGCTTTGGCTTGCGGTCGAAACACCCTTTCTTTTGCGTACGCAATCGCCAGCTCTGAACCTATTGTTAAACGAAGGCAACATTATCATCATAATCATCAGCCTGACTACGCCCACTGCAGGCCAAAGGCCACTCCCATATCTCTTCAATTAACCTTGTCCTGTGCAAGCTGCGGCCGCCCTGTCCCCGCAAACTTCTTAATCTCAGCCGCCCACCTAATTTTCTGCCGCCCCCTGCTACGCTTGCCTTCTCTTGGAATACAGTCCGTTACTCTTAACGACCATCGATTAACTTACCTCCGCATTACATGCCCTGCCCAGATCCATTTCTTTCTCTTGATTTCGAGTAGGATCTCATTAACCCATCTTTGATCCCTCACCCCCTCTGCCCGCTTCCGGTCTCTTAACGTTACACCTATCATTTTTCTTTCCATGGCTCGCTGCGTTGTCCTTAAACTAAGTTCAACCCTCTTCTTAAGCCTCCACGTTTCTGCTCCATATGTGAGTACCGGTAAGATACAGCTGTTGTATGCTTTTCTCGTGACGGGGATATTGGTGAACTGCCATTCATGATCTGAGAGTACCTGCTAAATGCGCTGCACCCCAATCTTATTATTCTATTTATTTCCCTCTCATGATCCGGATCTGCGGTCATCACCTGGCCCGAGTAGACGTATTCTCTGTTCCATTCCACCTCCTCGCTACTAACTGTAAACTGTTGTTCCCTTCCGAGACAATATCAGCGGGAAGTTTACTCATGCTTTCAGTGGCCGTCCTCTCTGCTTTCACATAGCGCGATGAGCACGGCTATGAAAGCATGTTTTCCGATTTTCTGGTTTGAATAAGAAGCTTTCTGTTAATGCACGTGCGACGTCTGTGACGTCAAGCCAAGTGGCACGTCTGCTCAGGGGTGTGATGCGGAATTTTCTTTCTTGACGGCTGCCATGCAATTAGTCTTTCTTGACATTTCTAAGCTACTATCACGAAACTCAATTCATTCGTTTGAAGCAAAGCACTCGCACGCAAACATGGCTAAACACTCTAGGGCTGCTGTTAATATATGAGAAAGTGCCATCAATTCTCTTTCTACTGGAGACGATGCTCGGGCGCTGCGATGAGAAGCTTTTGGACTGCACGGCGATGACAAAGAACAAGTATGAGAAACAACAAACTTAAGAGGCTCCCCGGGCCAGAAATGCTTTTGAAAAAAAAAACTACAACTGGAGGGATCGCCATTTTTTCGACAAAAATAAACCCTCAAAATAGACATAGAGCAGCCACCTTCCCAACTGCCTCCTCCAAGAGTTACTCATAAGTCTGCCCTTGGCGCCCTGTGACATTAGAAGTGATAAAATCGGCATATTTAACTTTTAAACGCGCATGCTCTCAACGAGACTGATATTTTACAAATGAAGGCATCGGGTATTCTAATGATCGCGGTATTGCAATCAATTCCTGACTCCAATCGCTACAACCTTTATTAAAATTCGGCTGGAAACAAGGCCTAGTTACAGTATGTCTATAGGATCTGAAAGAGGAGATGCGACAAGTAAGGTTGCTGGAAATAGCCACCTCTTTAGTTTCATGTGCCTGCAGAATGCCTTAGGAAATGGTGTTCCGGCACTGGTTCTGAGGCCCGAATACGCATGCCTCCGCCGTTTATGCCTTCGTCCCGTCCTCCCACCGACTTTGCAAATCAAGTTTCATGTGTCTAGCTAGCATTGGTTAGTTAAACATTGGTTAATTAAGGCTGCGATATTCCGAATTGTTTTGAGCCATACAGCTGGACAGCATTCAGCTACCCGAGAGCCCCATATTCAATAACAGTTCTTCACTTTAGTGCCTATTGTGGCCTCTATGCGGCATTTATAAATAAGATATTTACTCCGGTCGCATCGAATTGGAGGCGTCCTCCGCGCCGGCAGGTTTTCCTGAGATCAAAGAGGCCATCCTTCATGTTCTCCGACTGGCAGCAAGACAATGGACCGCATTCACAGACTGCTTCAGATCAGCTCTCCAAACCATTCTAGTATGAACGGGGTTTCTAATATCCGACCAATATCCTGAAGCATATCAACCCCCTGCATCCCTTCTCCAGCGTTGCCAGCAATTATGAAGTCTTAGAAAAAGTTCCACAACTGTGAAACATAGATATTGACCACAAAATCGCACATACCAATAAGGGCCCAAAATTACGCTCGCAACCAAAAGTATCACCTTGGGAGATTGCCACCTCATTGCAACAGTTTCTTAAACTCTGCTGCGACTTGTCTAAAATCAAGCCGTCCGCATAAATACTTTATCATCCGTTAGAAACTCCCGATTACCAATTATGTCTGAATCCCACATTTACTAGCACGTAAAGGTGTGATTGGTCTCAGAACCCAATCGAATGCTCTATTTGGTTTGGTTTCGGGACCGCCCCCAGAATTTATTGTGACAGGTGTGGTTCGACTGAAGCTTTGTTTTTTCGAATGCACAATGGTTGCAGCCGAGAGATCTTGCTTTCCGGCGAAAATGGAGACCATGCATTCGGTCTGGGGGCGGGGGTCCGATTTAAATAAGGAAATTCTTGAACTTTCTTCGTTGATAAAAATACCATGCCGACTCACAGGAAAGCGGTCGCTCCCGCCGCATCCTCCCCTCACTAAATCCTCCCCAGCTGAAAACACGCACAGGAAAACACAAGCCGCAGAGAGACTCACAGCTGAGGCCCAGCCGTATGGGAAGCTCGCACGTTTATATATCGTGCCAAGCCGACAACGAGAAGCTGCGTCCCCTTGCACTTTCAGCCGTTTTCTGTGAGACCGCCCGCGGCCGTTGCGTCACCATTTCAATCCGGAATAATAAAACTTCCGCCCACTGCCCCAGAAGAATACAAAAACAAAGTCCACGCGACGAGGAATTCGGCCAGGAAAGCTAAAATCTATGGCAGAAAGTAAAACTGGTGGCCAGTGACTTCTGACTCGCACCTGGCGGTCACATGCCAGGAGTCAGCCGATGCAGCCATGCCGCTGGGGAAGGGCCTCGCCTACGAGCCCCGTTTATCGCGGTCCCCGCAATAAATTTTCGCAAGAGGGTGAGGCAGATGGAGAGGGCAGCCACCGTAATACACCTTCTCTCCTCACCGGAACACAGCGTTTGCGCTGTACTCGAGAACAGCAGGGATGGGGAGGGGGCGGCACACGAGAAAGGCTGCCCTTGCCGCCGACACCAGGTTGCCTCGGGCTACGGCCGCTAGGGGTCGGAAGCTGCGTTTCGTTGTGTGCGTGTGTAGCGGGAGGTGAGGGTAACGCAAAGTGTCCCGGAGCGCCCACGCCGCCGTGTAGATAACACGAGCTGCTCACGCACCGGTCGAGCCCACGCGTCACGTGGCTGCGTACGGCCAGGTGGTCGCTCTTTGGTGCAGCTCAGCGCGGCATCGTTGCTCGCATGCTGGGCACTTGAAAAGCGCATTTATGTACCAGCGAGATTGAGCGCGGGACCTTCGCTGAGGGCCGCCTCTGAACGGAGACAGGGTTCGGCTCATGATTGTAGGGCTGGGTTACTGACCTGGGCCAAGAACACACAAGCTATGATCCCTCACAGCTTCATCCTCATTTGCAGCTGACGTGCTGTTTGGCGGAAACGTGAAGGTATACGAGATGATACTAGACGCATTATGTTTTTCTTCTCGTATGTGCTCGCGTTGCCGAAACAGCGCATCATCTCTCATGTCGAACACCACAACAAGCCAGCTAGCCGAACGTGAAGCATCGCTTATTTTTTACCTTGCGGCGCGTTCATTCCGTGACGCCACTTATAACACCTCGGAGGCACAGCTGCATGTATTAGGTAGGGGTGTTGGCATTGAATTATAAACGAAACATATTGTATTGCTTTGGAGGTGGGCAGGTGTGATGCGGTAACTAACACCTCAGCTTTCAAGCTTATCGCATCAGACCGGCAGCCGCACTGGTCGAGATCCATCTGCAATGGCTGGTGGAACGGCCGAAGGTAATGGGCACTGCCATTAGTGAACGAACTGAGGCGCCACCTGAGAGGACGACACGACACACTTCCGAATTAATGCTTATTCACGTTAATTGAGTCTTCTTAAAGCAGGAACTGCCGGAATCTCACGCGACGAGAAAGCAGAATCTGACGGTTGCGTTAGACTATCTCGGGCCGCTCGAAATCACTGCATAGGCTTATGTGACCGTCGTCACCTCTCTGGAATTATGTATTACCATGACTCTAGACTGGCACGGCTCGTATCGAATTGGACTGCTTAGAATCAATTTCAATCACCTTGATGTCCCTAACCTTCCATAATTATCAAGCTGAGTGTTCCATTCGGCGATACGGAGCAGAGCCCTGAATCCGCGGAGCAACACAAAATCCGTGTCGACTAATAAGTACTCGCGATTCGAATCCTAATCGCCCATTGAAGCACACTTCACGGTTCGCCGAGCAAGAAAACGTGCTCCGAATAGCCGACTGGAATACGCCATTAGTATGCCTGAGCATTATGTTTCGTCCCAGTACGGCCATTGTGGCCAGCTAAACACTCACGTCTTCGTAATCACATTAGTGAGCGACGGCCTGGGCTACCATACATGATATTGCACATACGCCTCGCTACAAATATTCATTGTCTCAGCGCGGCTTGCTACCGAGTCAAGCTCGGTGCGTAACCCTTCGAACCGACCGCTCGAGCTTTTGGAGATCTGTGAGGCAGGATCAAATAGTGATTGCGTTGCTGTGCTTTCATTTCATTTCAGCAAACAATGTACTAAACAAGTAAGCGCTTCTTGCTGTTTAATTTCTTACAAGGATATATGAATGAGGAGACAAAAGAAAAAAAAAACGGTGTCATAGGACTGCTTAAACAAAAGCTCCAGCGTTTCCCTGCCGTCTTAAGACGATGTTGTCTAGGTAGGAGCCATGGGGATGGAAGCGCTGGGCTGGGGCGGGAGCGGTGCCATCGGTCGCCACGGCGTTCAGGTAAGGCTCGCACTGCATGCGTTAAGGGGAAATGCAGCGGTAACATTGCTGTCACGTTTCCGCCCGGGTGAGGGGGAAAAGCTCTTGAGGTCACCTCTTTTTTTCGACTTTCTTTCAAGGTCACCAGATTCTAAAAGCCTTGACGTTTTTGAAAGCCCGCCCGTGAAAAAAGTCCTAATGCCCAAACAAAACCAGTGAAAGAGCGCTCTACGAGCCACTCCCAACGAAGCCAAATTGCGCTTTGACTATTGTTGACGTCTCGAGACTAACAGTTGGGAGCTTCAACGCCATGACAGTGACTGATCGCAACTTCACCGAACAAGAAGGCCGCATCCCAGCAAACTTTTTTGTTCGGCGGATGAAAGCCGACACCTGCGGTAACTCAACTCATGGCTTTGCGTTTAGTGTAACCGCTGTCTGGGTCAAAGGAAAGCTGCTGGCCCGCGTACGGCGCGTCTAGTAGCAGACAAGCGCAGGCGTGAGCCGAATGCGCTTGGGCCGTAGTTTCGCAAATGCTGCTTACTGGCCATCAAGTAGGCACGCAGCTCTGACGAGCGGAGCTGGCCTTCGTAGTAGCGCTTTTTTTTTTTTTGCTTCAAGAAACCGGTAAGGCAGTGCCTCAAGGCGGATGCCGATGCACACAGCTCCGAAAGCAGGCCGACCCATCTTCTCTCCCAGTTATCGGCGTCTTGTCAAATTATACTTGAAATACTAAAGGCCCATAGGCGGTTTTACTGCTTCAGGCTAGACCGGCCATGGTAAAAGTTCCGATCGATATCACGCATCCTCTTCCCGTGCTGCTCCCTGTGCTCGTATGCCTCATGAATATCTACATATTCTAAGCTAAACAGCGGATAAATGGGTCACCCCTAGCGAAGCAGACTGGGGAAGGGGAAGAGAGGGGAAGGGGGCAATGCTTCTGTATTTATTTGCGATTGTATTAATCGACAAGGGGTTCATCATTTTTTTCTAGCGTAAAATATTTCTCGCTTGGGATAGAGGTGATGGGCACCACACCCTTGCTTTAAATGCGTCCCTTCTTAAGTTGGGCTATTTAACGCTCAACTTCCTAACATAGCGCCAACCCGGTCGCGGCAGTCGCGTTTCGATGGAGAGGAAACGTAAAGGCGCCCGCGCGCCGTGCGTTATCCCTGCACGTTAAAGTTCCTCAGGAGGTCGAAATTATTCCCGAGCCCTCCACCACGGCAGCCCTTTTTCGCCTTCTTCGTTCACTCCCTCCTTCCTTCCTCCGTTCCCTCACGGCGCGACTGAGGTGCCACCAAGTAGTGAGGCAGTTATTGCGCCATTCCCTTCCCTCAAAAGTGGCAAATGCTGCCCGCAATGCGAATCCAAAGAGTTGATGTGCTCTTGTAGACGCTTATTAATGCAGCGTCCCATTTGACCCCTATAATCCGAACTGCAGATGAGCGGGATCTGCTATATCACTTCTATCCTGCAGTGCTCAGAATGGCACTGCTGCAAGTCCGCGCTCGTCACGTTTGTTTCCTTCCTGAGTCCTGTCTCTTGCGTGCTTTTCTTTTTTAAGATTTCCTTTATCGTTCGTAATATGTAGTCAGCTCAATGGTTGACGGGGATCGCTTTGACACCGCTTTTTGTTTTTATTTTTCAATATTTCGGACTTGAACTCCATCAGAAACCGTTAGGCTATAATAGCCACGAAATAGCGCCAATCATTTCTTTTCGCGTGCAAACGGAACTCATCACTAAAACGTTTATCGTTGTTGAGGAATCAGTATTCTCCTCTGCGTTGAATTCCTTGCTCGTGTGTCGTCGCTGGATCATTTGCTTAGGGGACTTATTTTGCTATACCGTTTGAAAACGGCGATTGCCCTTCCGTTCATCGCCGATCATCGCCACCGACCCGAATCAAAGCTCCTCGCCGCCAACTGGTTCAGGGAAGACGCCAACGCACCGCTAATATCCGAACGAGCACGGCGTAATAAGAGAACATGACTGAAGCCCCGAGGCCCGACATGCGCCAGCACGGTGGGTCTGCTTTTCACCAAGTCAGGGGAATCGCCCGCGGTCGCTCCTTCTACTCTCCGCGTCTTGCCTTTCTGCTAAATCGCGGCTCCGACGATCGGCACTCGCAGCAGCGCTGCTCGCGCTCACCCACTCCATCTTGCCGAGCTCCGCAGCCGACCCGGACCTTGGTCGGTGCTCGGTGTCGGTTTTCTTCTCCACCCAGAACGCCAGACTGGCACGCACGCGCGCTCCCCCCACCCCGTCCATCTGGCCTCGAAGCGCCACGGTAAATCGCCGCGGCGAAAGAAAAAACGTGCCCCTCGCATCGCTCGCTCACGGCGGCGGCAGCAGCGGTGGAATCGCAGTTGTTTAGAGGCCGTTGCACTCCGCCACAAGAACCACAGACGGCGGGTTACGCAAGCGAACCTCAAAAGCAACACAAAGCCTTAAAGCTGAAACAGCGAATGCTTCCAGGAACGACTCGCTCGCGGCTGCACTTTACGTCGTCATCCCTTCTTTCCGCTCTTTGCCGTTCCTCCTCTCGGTGGCCGCAGGAGTTA
Organism: Amblyomma americanum; assembly: GCF_052857255.1. NCBI lineage: Eukaryota > Metazoa > Arthropoda > Arachnida > Ixodida > Ixodidae > Amblyomma > Amblyomma americanum. Next base: position 15,330,399 of record NC_135502.1, on the reverse strand, counting down.
AGCCCCGCTGAATGCCACAAGTTTTTTATTCCGGCTGCACTCCTAGGCGCCCCCAAGATATCGCGCTCCTGCCGAGCAGCTCCACCCCGACTCGTGTAATCCCATTGCTACCGCGTAGCCCCCTCCGCACGAAGCGGTTGACTTCGTTCGTATTTGTTTCCTTCGTTCCCTTCGCCTTTATTACTCGCTGCATAAACAGGAAAGACATCCGCAGCAACTTTCTCCGTGAACTGTATTTCTCTCCGGGTGGCGGTTACGTAGCCACGCTGTCCCAAGCACGCCGGTCGGGCAGCCGGGTCAATAAATAACTGCGTCACGCGTACCTTGTCTGTGCTCTTGGACCTAGGCGTACCTGCAACTTTTTTGCTTGCTGTGTGCTTCGGGAATGAAACATTCGCCATCGATTACCCTTCCACTCGGCGTTAAAGAGGTCACTGCGCTCGTTTGGTATGCAAAATAGGTCCCCATAATCCTTTTTTGATTCTATCTTTGCATTTGCAATCACTATCAGCAGATGACTGAGTCGGCAAAATGACCTTACGAGCTAGTCGCCGATACCATGAGAAGTGGTTCCAGCGGATGCACATTGCAAGCCGAGCACCGCCACTTCAGACTTTTGACGGGCGCAAATTAAGGTTATTTCTCTCTCTCCCTCAAGCGGATTTAATAGATATCGCTGCCGTTTACGAGACCAAGGATAAGTTCAGTTCTATCCTTGGACATTGTGTTGTTGGTCGAGTTGGCATGAAGAAAGGAAAAAAAATAAAGCTTTTGAACTGGTTGAATGCAATTCCTCATGATAACGTACCAAGCAACGCAGACGCGTATTCTTGACTACATTGCGTAAGATTGCAACTCGTTTTAACGTGAAGAGAACGTAAGCGTTTCGACCTTCAACCACTTGAGCACGCCGAAAAATCGCAGGACTATGCATCTTTCATAAATCATATTACAACTTCCCTAAGCTCCGTGAGTCAATATTTCTAGCTCCCATGAGAACATCACGTCGCATCTGTAACTCCCTGAGCCTTTAGCGTTTACATAGATCAAAAACAGCCTTCATCAAATATTTTTTACCAACTACAACAAAAATTTGGAACCAGCTACCGGACAACATTGTCAACAAGTGCAACATTATGAAATTAAATTTAAACACGCAATAATAGAATTATTCCGCGAATAAATAGTATTGCATATCTTTCTCCAACGCAGTGTTTTAGCTCGTAAAATTTTCTTTTCCTTATTGTTCCTGCTTCCTATAGCCTCTCCGCGACTGCGCATTGACTAGCATCGTATTGTATCATTCACACTGTATTTATTGCACCACGTCACAGTGTATTGTACTACATTGTGTTGTATTTTATTAGCGTTGTATAATTCTCTGTACATAGCATTTATTTTGTCTTCCACGCGCCCCGTTAAGTAATGCCCCATTAGGGGCCCTTAAGGGCAAAATAAATGATGATGACGGTGAGCAGTAAAGTATATATTATATATAGATGTAGCTGGCTTTTTTCTGTGGACCTGATAAAAGAACTGTTTCCGGAACCACTGATGAGTCCCGCCATCGCGATGTAAACAACCATCTGGTATGTCCTTTCCACGCACATGTGCGGAGAGAACAAAGCACAAACAGCACACGTGACGAGTTGCACCTCAGCGGTGCAGTAGCCGAAGCGGTGTTCAATGCGAGCTGTGGGGAACGATGGCAGCTGTGCAGGTCTCCATAGCAGCACTTCAAAGGGGCCAATAAGCATCCGAGCTGTGTCAGTAATAGACTGTTTTGAAGAGAGGAACCGCCTACATTCACTCCGCTTTGCCCGCTATAAGGAGTGAGAGAACGGCTGGTCACCGCAAATAGGACACACTGGCCGCAACTGGTCGACAAGCCCGGCTTATATCAGCGATACCGCGATGCCGGAGACTTAAGCTACAGCTGGACCGCTTCAGATCATCAATGTGCACGCACTCGAGTGACCTCAGCACACAATAGGATCTGCCGTACCTCGCTCAATGCTATTTTCCTCCCATCCTGGCCTGTCCGCATCACGAGTGCATCCTAGGATACCCAGTGGCCATCATAATAACAAAAGGCTCATGTAGGGAGGGCCGACAAATGCCTGCAACACGCATGTGATTACCTCTTCGCCAGCGCCATCTATATGAAAGAGGCACGTCTGGGGCGCTCTTCCTAGCACCAGTGCTCATCGCTCACGCTATTCAACCCCCGAGGGAAGCTACGCTTACCCTTTGTGTTTTGCCCGTTTACGATTCTCATAAGGCGGACGACGACCGAAAGGAAGGGAGGGGGAGGGGGGGAGAGTGGGCGCAACATTGTTTTTAGTTTTTGGTTGTTTCGTTCGCGACGGGCGCCCCCTTGCTTGATTCCGATAGAGCTGGAAGTGTCGGTCGACCAGGAAGGGCCAAAGCTGGCGACACAGCCGGGCACAGAAGGGGCAGTTTGTCAATGCCCGGAATCCCTGGCGTCGAGGCGGCCTCTACTCGAGAGCGGGGCGGAAGTTGGGTCTGCGGAGCAGCCATGAGCCGGCGGCGGTGATCGGCCGCAATTGGCTGTCGCGGGGGAAGTGACAAACGACGTCTGTATACGAGTGGATTGCAACAGGACGAGGAGACGGCTGAGATGCGTCCTGCACTGTATCAGACCGCTCGTGGAAGGGGCGCTATGGGCCCAAAGATTTTCGGTGGACAGGTCGACGACGGTCACCAGAGCGGCGGTCAACGTTGATAAAGCATTCTAAGGAAAACATGGAATCAATTTGACAAGAGAAAAACGCATAAAAAATAAATCTGCGCTGCTTCACGTTTCACAACGCTCAACCATCACTGCAACAGCTGCCACGAAGACGCCCCCCCCCCCCCCCCCCCTCCTTTCTAACCATTTTTCTTCCTTATTGTTTCAAAACGCTTCTATTCAGTATTAATAATATAATAATTGGTTTTTGGGGAAAGGAAATGACGCAGTATCTGTCTCATATATCGTTGGACATCTGAACCGCGCCGTAATGGAAGGGATAAGGGAGGGAGTGAAAGAAGAAAGGAAGAAAGGGGTGCCGTAGTGGAGGGCTCCAGAATAATTTCGACCACCTGGGGATCTTTAACGTGCACTGACATCGCACAGCACACGGGCGCCCTAGCGTTTTTCCTCCATAAAAACGCAGCCGCCGCGGTCGGGTTCGAACCCGGGAACTCCGGATCAGTAGTCGAGCGCCCTAACCACTGAGCCACCGAGGCGGGTACAGTATTGCCCGAAAACTCATTTCCCAGCTGGGGCTCTAAGCCTTACAGAAATATTAAAGATGAATTCCAGTCAGTATTTTCTCGCTGCGCTGCAGCTCAGATGGCCACACATTAAGCAACCGCGTAAACGAAGTCCGCGCCAAAGTCCAATAAAAAATGATTTGCCGCATCGATCTCTCTTTCTCTATGCCTAACGTCGTTTTAGAAACGCTGATTCTCTCCATCTAGCTGGTCAGGGATTGTGCAGTTCATCTGCTTATCTTTTGTGCTTGTCGTATCAAATGTTGAACATTTCTTTGCGTTATGTTTACGCCTCGATACTTAAAGGTACCTGCGACCTAATTCACCTTGTGCGTATTCACTCGTAAGTCCCAGTATATTTGATGTTTTTTACAGGTGAAGGTACTGCTCAGTTATGAGGCCTACCATAGGTCGAAGGTTGCGAAGTAATTTTAATCAGCCGAGGCTCTTCAATGTGGGCTTAAATCTCAGTGCACAAGCATTTTCCAATTACGCCGTCATAGAAACGCGACCACCGCGGTCGTGCTCGAACGCTCCATCTCGCGCTCAGTATCAGACCGCTATGAACGCTTTGCCAACGTCTGGGTTGCGGGCGAATCTTGTCTGAACCGTTATGGCTGCACGAGACATGTTCCCGTGCCCTACTTCTTCCTCCCATTTGGCTTCATTCTCGTATTTTAGGGAGGGAAATGACGGAGTACCGTGGTTGGGACATAAGTATGACACGTAGCAAGCGAAGCGGACAGCTGAGCGAGGCGCAGAGACAGAAACAGGTGTCGCCCGTGACAGTTGCAACAGTGAGGCTCCGTCTAATGAGTCGCGGCTTGTGAAAGCAAGAAAAAGACAGATAGCGGACGTCCGCGTGCCACGTGTCAGCAGAAGCCGCGTTGAGCGCGGACCTGGCGCTGTGTCAAAGAGGGTCCGCGCCGGCGAAAGGTGTCACGGCGGGGCAGGGTGGGGCGGGGCGGTGAGAAATGCGAACGCACCCCAGGCGGCCAGACCGCCAGGCTGACCTGTCTGCATGCCGCCCGCGTGTCTGAATCATACGAAGTCGGCAGGCCTGTGGCTTACTTTAGCGCGCTATTGATAGAAACTCGTTCGCAGCGGCAAACGCTCAAAGCGGCGGTGACCCGTGCAGACCTAGTTTGCCACTGCACTGTTGCGTCTATGCAAATGCACATGCGCTGGAAAAGGAACAAACACTTGGTTATAACTGCACGTGAGGTACGCGAAATATAAATAGTCGAAGAATATACAAAGAGAAAAAACTTGTCATGAGCGCAGGCTCGCGACGAATTTTAACAGGGCGGAAATAAATGGCGCATACAATGTAAATTTCGCGGGTATGTGATAGTATTGGTGACATAGAAGGTTAAGACCGAGGGAAAAGGCTCAGTGTTGGAACGCCACCGTGAATGTGCCCCTTCAGTGCCTCTATTTATCTGCAGGAAGTTCTTCCGAAGTTTTTCTGAAGGTTTTCTACGTCTGTGCGCCTCCTTTGCACGACGGATGCAATTTTCAGACATAAACGGCTCGGATAATAACTGATTAAAAGAAATACTGGCAAAAGAAAAAAAACGAAAACAGAGTAGAAAATGTGGTTTAACGGCAGGCGCGCCGTGACATAGTTGTAGTTTACCTTGGAAACGTACAGTCATGGACAAAAGTTTACAGTGCAGTTGCACGGAAACAAAAAATATTGCTGCGTAGTCTCGCTAACCAGTCAGCTGGCTCGCACTCCAGCGCATGGGACATGTACAGGGTCGGTAAAAAGTTGCCAGGCCACAGGCTCTGCTTTTGAGCAGAATAGTGAGGTGGTTACGATACCCCGAAGCTCTAAATATCTGCAGGGGGTAGAAGTATCATTCTAACTTCTGAGAACCTTGATAGCATCACGTTTCCCGTCATGCTTCCTGGCTTTCCAGGCAAATAGTTTTGTTGACCGTGCAGAAACAAATTTATTTCGGCAAACTGGCAGCCCGTAAACTTTTGCCCATGACTGTACTTTTTATTGACCCTATGTTGCCATTTGCCATTGATTTGGTTTGCTTTATGAGAGTTTAACTCTCAAAGTGACTCAGGCTATGATGGACGCCGTAGTGAAGGGCTCCGTAAATTTCGACAACCTGGGGTTCTTTAACGTGCACTGCGCAGCAAACTGCCCGGTAGAATTTCATCTCCATCGAAATTGGACCACCGCGGCCGGGGTCGAACCCGAGTCTTTCAGGCCAGCAGCCGAGTGCCATAACCAGTCAGCAACCATGGGGGCACACCACATTTGGCATTGTCTGCCTTGCACAACATGACAGTTGAATATAAAGTTACCTAACAAGGTGGAAAAATTGATATACTCAAAAGCATTAGTACATACGCTACATTTCAGTAAAACGAATTTTGCAGGATGTTTGCTGTAACTAGTAGGCGACAAAGGTTCCCACAAACGAAAAGTCGCGAAAGTCTTTCTTGTCCGCTGATCGTGCAAAACGCAGCGAGAAAATTTTGCGTCACACTAGCGGCCATATTGTTACACTGCCGCTTTCCGTACGCAAGTGCCCAAAGTTGTGGAATAGAACTATTTCGACAAAAAAATTAACTCACAGTATACTGAAAATCCATGACGGTTTGATTAACATTTTACTTACACATGTCATATTTCTATCACAAACCTAAACCATGCAACGCGTACCGATCAACCCCGCAAATTATACGGGTAGCTTCAAACAATACAAGATGCACATGAACAGATTATACGCCGCCCAAATCGCAAACACACTCAACCTATGCTAATGTTTAAGTACATGTAACCCAAACTACTTCGCAGTGAAATTGAAGACAGCTGCTGCCTTATCTGAGTTCGCAAGGCACTGCAAATAACACAGGGATGTCGTGGGTTCAGATACCAACGGCGGCGTGGTTGTCTTTTCGTTTAATTTCAGGAAAATTATTTTCTTCTTAATTACTATGCAACCAACTCCTCCTCCCCTAATCACCGCTATGCACGAAAAATTACGTCCCCCTATGCTTTCAGCGACGGTCAGCTTCGTTCGTTAAAATGTGCAATGAACATCTACACTGAAGAAAGTATAGTCTATAAGTAGAGATCTCCCCACATTAACGAAGTGTTAAGATTTCTACTCAGCCGAAGCTTGTTCACGGCCGGAATTTTCTGATCGACATTAATTTGTCGCCTTTACAATTGTGTCTCAATTTTATTTTGGTTCCTACGCATTTAGTGGTTCAGGTTGAGGCAAGTTGTGAACCTCAATTTATAAAAGTTTATTCACATGACTGCTGTTTATAGTATCATAGTCCCAAGTTTTATGCACGGTTCAAAAATTATGAACCTCTGCCTCTGTTTCATTAAGCGTCATAATGAGCCGATAGAAGCAGGAGATCTTCATGACAGGAAAAAGAAAGCCCTTGCTGGAGTGAACGTAACAAACCTGACGGGAGGGAGTAATAATGCGACTCCAGAGCGCTTCAGCTTAACTGCTCAAGCCGCGATGGCACTAACAGCGGCTGGTTTCAAAATTGAAGATCACCGTGCCCCGGACAGCTTCGAGACAAATTATGATGGAACGCACAAAAATTGATCCCGTCCCGCCGATGCCGCTATTGTGCGTCTGATGGTGCAGTCGTTCACTCCACGTAAAAAAAAAAAAAATGAAACGCGCTGCTGCTAACACGCTTTTCTTTCGAAGCTATAGGTCTTCAGTAATGAAGAAAAGCGATTTGGAGCGGCCTTTCACAGAGAGCTAGTGCCATTCTTCTTGCTTCCACCCTTTTTCGCTTGTTTTATTTTACGAGGCCATGAGGCGCGCCCAACTTTGTGCGGAACCAGAGCCCCTGGTAAACACAATGCACCCTCAACAAACCTGGCGCTTTTGTGTCTCGTACAATTGAATCTAGGATGCCTTTTAATAAAACGCTCTGACACATGCGCAGCTAGACACTTTGCTGATTTTGTCAGAAACAGCAGTTTGGGGAATGAAGCCCTGTGCCCTTCTTTCGCGGAGAACGAGTTGCTCTCACTAATTAAATATTTGTAAAATCGAGAGTGAGGAGCACCGCACCAATCCCAGCAAAACTTTTAATTAACAAGCCTGCTTCTCTCTGCGCGATCTAGCTTGGTCAAACTAGTTCTGGTAGCGCGGCACTTAAACCTTTGATCATGGATGGTGCCATCAACGAGTTTTTCCAGAAAAATGGTGCCGAACGAGAAAATAGTGGTATTTAATTTTCGCAGAGTGTATGTGTAAGATCTGTTGGCATGAACTTTCTCTGTACATGTTTCCGCAGTTTAATTAGCCTCTACTCAAGTGTCTCGTTGCATAATCCGCAGAGATGCTTTGTGCCTTTGCTGCTGCGTTCGCGTCAAGCCTTAATATTAGCGCATAACATTTAGCTTCCACGTGCTGCAGCATTCTACACTAACCGCCCATCGCATTGGTGACCTCGATGGACTTGCAGTAGCGCAGTACCTAATGAACAGATTCATTTATTATTAACTGTAAAATAATTACACTACTGACAAATAGGCAATTTAATAAGCTGACAAGTTTGAATGCAGGTGGAATGCTGCACTGAAGCGGGAAATTACTGCGACAATTCAACTGCTGACAAATAGGCAATTTAATAAGCTGACAAGTTTGAATGCAGGTAGAATGCTGCACTGAAGCGGGAAATTACTGCGAACGGTTCTTGGCCATAGTGTATACAGCTCTTTATGTTTATATCTTACTTTGTTAAGAAATTACATCGCGCTTATCTTTCTAGAGGAGCCAGCAACGACGAATCTAGTATGCACCAACTCATCCACGTACGAGTAGAGGGAAGTACATGTCAAGTAACGGGGAGAGAGAGTAAAGGAGACATCAAGTGAGGAAAGCAAAACCGCTGACATGCTGCACGGGAGGGTGGGCAGTGCTGTGCTATACTGAATAAATCCGTGCGTATCCTTCGACCGAGGCTCCACGAAAAGCGGGCATGTGTCTGAAATACGCCAGTGTACTTGAGTGCACCAGATATAAAGGCTTGGCTGACTAGCACAGCGAAGCATATAAGGGTTGGCAAATTAGGGGCTCGTCATGACATACACGTTTATGAAGCCAAGTCACCGAAACCGGGGAAGGAATACGGCAATGTTTAAGTTTATTTTTCTTTAAATTTGTGGCCGCCAGTGGGATACGAACCCCCGGCCTCAGATCTCACAGGTGCCATGTTGATTTTTCATCTACTTGTAATCAGTCATCCATAGAATGATTACACTACCAAATTCGCACTTATCAATAGCACAAATAAAAAATAAACATACATTCCCATATGCTTTCCTTGGGTACGATGGCCGTTGGCTTCATAAATACAACAGCGAACAGTTATTTGGGCTTTGATGAAGACACAGGATCCCCGAGAACATAAGCTGCTGCTTTCGCTGTGGTAAAGTTACCATCTGGCTTCGCAAGTCTAAAACACAGCCTACCCAACTAGGCGCTTACATAATTTCTCTGCAAAGAATAGACCTACATAGGCATGCTGCAAATAAGGCCAATGAACTACTAATACTGTCGCAGGGATATTTTGGCTCATGTGCATTTTAAAACCAGACGTTACAATGTTCGCAAGGTATGACGGCTGAGATAAGCATGCTTAAGTGCATGCTTTCGGCACTACCCCTGCTAAGGAAAGTTCGGCACCCCGATTACTACGCCAAGAGATGGTGTGTCTTATTCTTTTTTCGTACCTGCCGGTAAAGCGTACGAGTCTGGCTTTTTATTATCGGTGCGTGACCGCATCATCGAGAGGCCGCTTCGTACGACTCCGGAGCTGTTATCGCTTTGTATCGATAAGGCGATTCAGCGCTTCATGCGAGTGCAACACCATGTAGAAACATCGAATCATGGGGAAACCATCCGCTCCTGCATGTCGGTGTTCCTCTTGAGCAAGATAAGATAGGGAGAAAAATCACGGAGCGAATGTGCCCGTGTAACACCCTATGCATTTTGAAGTGACTCTCGGAGTCCCGAGTGCCGGCCACCGACGTGACCTAAAATGCAATCGAGCCCTGGAAACGCCTACGCATCGTCCTTAATGCAACCGGCCGGAATCGATGGAAAATACCGGGACGTCTTTGAAGTGTATGGAGAACGAGACGGCGTAACCTCATAAAGGAATCTTTTTGCAATGCGCACAATGCCGTAGTGGAACGTTCCATATGACGAGTCCAATAATTCTGTATCTTTTCCCTATGTATCCCAAGGAGACCATATAGAACATGCGGTGTTACGGAGTCAATATGGACTACACGGAGTACGCATATCAAATCATACGGACTCTGTATGAGGCCATGGACGTCAAATGGAAATCGTATATAATTTATACAGAAAGCATGTAAAACTGTACGGGGAAAATATGAAGCACGCATAGATTCCCATGCATATTCCCAAATGAAATGCACTATATATTCCTATAATTTCTTTTGATTGGCTGGTATGGATCATGTCATCAGGCGTGTCAAGAATGTTATGAAACTATACTAATATATAACAGTTTAGCTCCTCAGTTTTTACAAAAATAACAGGAGGATTAGGAGACATCCCACAAACGCACAAGAAATTCTCATGCTGTCAGTTGCAAGCATTCATGATATTCGTTATTCCTTATGCATTATACATTATACATTCTCCGGGTGATGAAAAATGTATGTCTTGCCACTAATTATCGTTTAATCGGTTAAGTTGTATCATATGTTTTCAACGCTCTTTGATCCTTGAATTGAATTGATAATGGCTTCATTAGGAAGGAACCGCTTGTTAGGACGACACATTTGATCACGGATCAGTGGCACCTGGTACAAATAAACGCCTTTCTTCTCCTTGTTCTTCTGTTCAGGCAAATAGGATAGCTCTTTTGCCTTTCAATATGCACCAGCCAGCCAGCAAACGAGCACGGTAGGCTAATAACGATGACTAAATATAGCAGCCCGACATTACTGGCCGCCGCATGCCTGTGGCTCGAGATGTCTCAACTAATATGGGGACACGCAGAACGTTGACGAGACGGCAGTGACGCAATTAAGGGCAACTAGCAGCTGTCTTTTGGACTACACGGCTGCAGCCGCAGACCACAGTCAAAACAATTCAAAAGAAGGACGCGCGCAGTGCAGCTTGTGTGAGCGTTGCTTGCTTTTCATCGGTACTCGTTGGATCCGCCAACCCATCTCACTCGTTTCGTCATTCCCCCTCGGAATTCTCTGGCGCGCGGGAAGAGGCAGTCGCTAGTTGCGCCTCGTTACTCGCGTCCGCTCGCTGAGTTGCTGTGGCCTCGTCGCGCTGAACGCATCCGCACATCATGTTGCCAGCCATGCCAGCCGTCGTTTACAAACAGCAATGCTTGCGTCATACATAGCCGCATGCGAACAGCGTAGCGCATACTCCGAAGGTCCAACTAGAGAGGCGCGAAGCAAACATATTTGTCGTGGCAAGGAATAGTGCTTACCTGACCAGTGTGGAAGGGATAAAATTGGAATGAGCCTACCTTTCTTAACAAGCTCATCAAGTTTTTTTTTTTTTTTGAGGCGCACAGGGCCTATTCCTGGTAAACTCGAATAGCCTTTAAGCAGACTTTCCTCCTCGCTTGTAGTGCTCAGAGGACAGTGATATCAATCAATTTTATTTTAATGAAATGCGCTCATACTAAGGTAGATAGCTACACAGTGAAGTGTAGCAGTAATCGTGATTTCATTTTCTTTTAATGTGTACAACTGGAGAACTACAATATCGGAAGACACCGCTAAGAATGAGTTCATATAAAAATGTGCATGGACGGTTGCGAAGAATGCCAAGTCAAGGTAACTGTCTCGTTCTAGGTGGCACCTCAACGCACACGAGTTAAGTATTCACACGTGAGCCATTCTTTTGCAAAAGCCTCGCAGCGTAAACGCTCCGATCACTGTTTTCAAGCTGACGTTGCCTGCAGTTATACTTAACGATTGCACCATTTCCTCGGAATCCTAGCGTACAAAGGAGGAATATTATTTCCTGTGGAGCAATTACCGTTTTTTTGATGATATAAGATACATAAACGGCGTAATTTATCTTGGATTCTTCATTAGCAAGAGTAGTTTAGTTACAAGTAATTAACGAACAATTGGTAGTCTTTACTCATTGGTTCTGACACCGAGTGTTATCGGCATAAAAAAAACTGTTGCACCATGATGCTAAGTGATAGAGCTGCAAAACGAAAATGTAACTTGAAGTTTATATCTAAAATTTGTGTTGCAAGAAAACCCCGAAAAACAAGAGAAAGAAACAAGCAAACGAAAGCAACACGGAAGCAAACGCATATAACATTGCCTCGAGTCAGCAAGTCGAACCTTCTAATTCTGTCTACTCGCTTTCATGCCTGGATATCTTTAAATTCATTGTAATACAGGGTGACTTTTTTAACCGTTCACAGGTTTTTATTTTACAGACTTTGATATATGCGTCAATGTGGTCTGTGCAGGTGGATTGCACAGCAAGGCGGACAATACATACGTGATAGAGATCTATACTTAGACGATTACTTGACTAAATTTAATCAAAATTTTAATTTTAGATTTTACGAGGCTAGCTTATACTATGAGAATGAAGGCCGTAAACATAGAAAGTGAGTCCTGTTTTTATATTTTCTTAATTGGCAATTAGGCTCGAATTATCGAACGTCGAAAGTACAAATTAGGGAGCTCGTGCAGTTTGCTTTCTCGCATTGCATAATTATAAAATGGCGCTGCTTGTCGCATTTCTAATGCATCAAATACAGGCGCCATTTGTGTATTTGATGATTTAAAAGAAGTTGTCGGCAGCGATATGACGTGCAGCTACACCAGTTTATAAATATGCAATGCAGGAAATCCAACACAACGAGGTTCAAAATGCGTATTTTTGAAGTTCGACATATTGAACCACATCACCGAATTAGAAAATTCAAAAACAGGTTTGACCTTCGATGCTGACGGCGTCTGATTTCGCAATATAAGTAGAGCGAGTTGGTAGTGATTCGTTACAACAAACAGCGCAAAAAACGCACACAGCCGGTCATGCGTATAACTGCTTTCGATGACTAATAAAGTCGTATGAGAGTTAGCGCTCGTCATGTGTCCTTTCTCTTCGTCCATGCGTTTTTTGCGCTGTTTGTTGTAATGGTTCACAATATAACTTTACTCCCTAATATCTAAGATAAAAAGTTGGTTAGATAACTTTACTTAATGAATCGTTTAATTATTCAGTTCTATCACGTCCATAATGTACACTTTGTTGTACAATCCACCTGCACGAACCGCACGGACGTACCTCTCACAGCTTTAAAAAAGATCTATCAAGTATAAAAAAAATTACCCTGCATATGCAAGTGTGCTTGCTTTTAGCGGCACACTGCCTACTCCTTCAGGAACAAAAAAAAAAAACCGTGAAAGCAGGGACCGCTTCGCAAGAACAAATGTTCGCATTGGAAACAGAGGTAAAGTGACCTCGGTTGAAGTCCCCAAGAAGCATTACGACCTCCGCAGGAAATCAGCACGATGACTCCGTCGTGGAAGCCAGAACATGACACTTTTTCTCAACGCTTCTGCATGGTTTCGAACGGACGGCGACTTGTTACGGTCACAAACGTTGTCAGTTTTCTTACATGCTGTCTGAAGTCTTCTTATCAAACTACATTCTGTGACAGGGTGATCGTAGTCTGTAATCAGGAGGCGCTGCGCTAGTAAACGAAGCTTGACGAAGTAGTCGAGCCTCTCCATCTGCACCGTGGTTTGTCATAAGCAGCGGACCAATGCGTGAAAGGGTAAAACTACGCTACTGAATAAAACGGTTCCATTGTTGCAGCGCGCTTATTGCTTCATCACATGAATTCTCGCTTGTGACCGACTGTAACGTAACTCGCACTTAATAGACAGGAAGCGAGAGAAGGGCGCAATTTTCCTTGGTTAAAAACGAATTTCAAAAAATGAATGAGGTTCACGCTTATTGTTTTTGATACGGGGTCTAAATCTTGATCTCCAACCCCTACTTATATTCCAAGAGGAAAAGAAACCGCATACATTAAGCTCATAAAAAATTATTTTTTTTTAATTTCGGCACGTCCGCTTGCTTGTTCTGCAATATAGAAAAAAAAACTTTCACCGTATTTTGCTGTCTCAGGCGGATGCTTACTGCACTTTAAAATGTCCACAAAAAATGCAACGTCTAGCGTCTGACGTCTAAGCTACTGCGTAACGTGAATAAGTCAGCGAAAACGTTCCCGAGGCGGCGTTGCTGTTGTTGTTAACGCTGTTCTATTTTGCGAGCGCTCTGTTGAACCGTTAGCTTACGTTTTGTGAGCCGCAGCTTCTTCCACGGCCCAGGCACGGTCAAATAAAAAAAAAAACTGGGGGTGGGGAGAAGAGGAAGAGAGGTGCAAGAGGCGCTCAAGCTCGTGAGTCTGCCTCATGCGGACGGATCATTGGAGGTCGTCGCGGATGAGCTGTATATAAAGGCGCAACATTTATTCGCTGTAACTGCATTTCCACTGAATTCGTTAAAGCGCTTTTATAATTCAGAAAGATATTGAACACGCCTTTCATTATCACTACACCTTTTGTTACCTGCGATACATTAGCGGTGCGGGCGAGATCGTCTTCTGTCGACTTCAACCCCCAGACTGTCGGTATCTTTGTTGCCTTCTTTTCGAGCCTACCCATGAGCTCTGAAATATGTTTTGTCGTGAATAAAAGCCGAGGAGAGCTAGAGCTTGCTCAGATGTTTCGCATAAAAAAAGGCACTCTTCACGCGTATCCAACTTGAACTTCAGCGTCAAAGGGTAAATAAAATATAAGGGGAGATTATGCGCAGCCAAGTTCCTCTGCCGCGTACAGACACTATGCAGTAAAGAGGCCATATGCAACAACGCTGAGAAACGGCAACAAATCTATCGCTGCGCTGCCTGAAGCATTCGCTTTTCATTGGCCGCAAATAGATAGAGCCATGAACTGAAAAAGAAACAAAAATGACCTGCTCGGATACCTACAGTTATACCCTGCCATCCCCATTTAAAAAATGCATGCGCTGATTAATATAATCCTGAGAAAGTTATATTCAGTACTTTGGTATGGTAATTAGTCGTCCCACCAAGTAACCTGAAATACAACTGCACCGGAGGAAAGGAAAGTCTTTAAAAGCTTTTGCGATATGGAGTTTTAAGTGAACTAAATATGCGCATAATATCCACCTGCGCTGAATTACATGGGCCGTCTTCGATGACCAGGAATAGCGCCTGAACCGTCTGATATAAAATGAGCTTGTCTAGTGTAGGAGAGAGGATCATACGATGAGGTAAGAATGTAGGAAGAAAAAGTCGTGTTCTATTAAACATAAGATGCCTTCGACAATTTACAATCGTTTCTAAAAATGAAGATTACATAAAGCGCCGGTTTCTGTCTCGTGCACTTGGGTCGATGTAGCGACTCCAAGGCCCTTACATGCGCTCAGTAAGCTGAATAAAGAGAACTCAAGAAGCGGACCACGTTAGCTGGAACGAAATCGACACAGAATAACGGGCTTCCGGTTCCAGTCAGGCAACGGCACATATCACACAAATGAGTCGTTTGCCGTGATCCAGACCCATCGCATTAGAGAGTAGAATAGAACAGCGGAGCCAGCCTGAAAAGCTTCTTGTGATCACTTCCGGGATTCTGGTTCTGAACACCAATGTAAGCATATGGCGCTTCCTGAGTGACATTTTAGCGCTGCCAGTCGAAAGCCGACGAATTCAGTGAGCTCGCCATTAAGGTTTTATGTTGAACAGTGGAACCGCCGATTCACTCTTCTTTCTTAGTCGGTTTGTTTCTCTGGTGCTCTGCACTCTCGCCTATTCCCTGTGCTGTGCTCACTCCACTCTGGATGCGGCAGGCGCTACGGGCGAATGTCGTTCGTAACTCCGTCGGTAATTGTCTACCGAGGGGCGGCGGTGCACATGGGACGATGTTTTATTCAAATGGCCACTTTTCATTTCGTCGCCTCGCGGAATCTCTAAAACTCTGAAGTTGGCTGCTTGCAGGATAGCCGCACGTGTTATCGACCCACTCGTTCAGTCACTTTGTCAGAGTGAGCGCTTAAAGTGGGACAGCATGCTCCCAGCTTACGCGATTGAGTTTTTCAACGGAGCTGACCAGAAACACCACTAAATATACTGCTACCTAATATGGCCGGCTTCCATTCACCCGCTGAACAATTCGTTTACGGTAAGAGACCGAAGGAACGATTTGCTGCATTACGCCACTAGATTGTCTCAGACGTCGTCCGAAGTGCACTGCCGCATTGTTCTTCCTCAGTATGGTGTTGTTCATAGCAATTCTGGTGGTTCGTCTCTTTCATAAGCACGAAAACAAAGCTGTCACGTTGCTAAAAATTTACCGTTTTATCAAGCAAAGCTGCACTTTAAGGACGCCTAAAGACGACCGAATAGATTTACAACGCCGCATTAACTATTTTTGTCCTCAAAAATATATTTTCAGCACAGTAAGAATCAGTAGGAAGTGCATATAATTAGGTTCAGATAGCGCAAGCAGCGTATACCATGCCTTACCTGTCCCTACCTGAAAGAGAGGAAAATACACGTGTCTCTTCTACGAAAGTAGACCAGGTCGTGTCAATCAAAAAGAAAAGCAGATATTAAGAAACAGAATTAAAACGGTGCAAAAAAAGGTATAAAGAAGCCTCGACTGACATAACAAGAGTCTTAGTGTTGTTTCTCACGGCGCCTTTTTACGCGAATCTTAGAAAAACCGCAGTTATTTTTTTCCACCTCCGCCGAGCTTTCCCTGATCGTTTCACTCGTTAACCAGAATCGAGGGTGCATATGAGGCCATTAATCAACCTCTTGCTCGCTGCTCCGCCGTCTGTCCGCAATCTGAACATTGAAAAATATGAGCCTGCTTCCAGCGCCACGATGTTGTTCGTATCGTTTTTTTTTCTCTTGCCTGTGCACATCCCGCCGGCACATGCGGTTGATGGCGGCACCCTTCCGCCTTTCCAATACGCCCACGTCCTCAACATGTACACAACGTGAAATTATTTTCTCTCTTTCCATTTGTCTGCCTAGTGTTTCCCGCCGTGCCGCAGCTGCATATCGTGCGTGAGTGTCTGGGCGTGGCACTGTATGTGTGAGCCAAGGGAATAATTGAATATTGCTGAACAGCGCCTCGCTTGCCAGCGTACTGAATGGAGTCCACCATTCTTCCTTTACATCTTAGTGTCTAGATGGGTATATTCTACTATTGTACTTGAAAGCTGTGTTTGACTCGCCGAAGATCTCGCACTTGTGTTTTTCGTGACGACGGCGAGTGGACGTGACTTCCAGGAGAATTCAAAGTTGACGCCGGCAGCAAGTCACGAATTCTGAAATTGATTTCCATAATCATCTATGCGTACTCGTGGCCTCCACCGAAGCCTTTACATTTTTTCATGGGTTCCAACTTCTTGAATTATTCTGTGCTCTTCCTACTTTTGTAAATGAACGATACAGTTTTTCGTGCGAGCAGACTTCGGTGTTTTCATTTTATGATACAGCCTCGATCCGAGTCTGGATTGGTTAGGCTTCGCTGCTCTTCGATAAAACTTTCTTCGTTACCGTAATTGCATTCTTTGATCGGGGCCTCATTTTCAGTGAATCGTCATTGATTACGCCTATGAATATTCTTGCTAAGCACCTATAGGCAACAAGATTCCCGCACTCTTCTAGTGCCGCTTTTTGTTTCGCCATATAGCTCACGCGTAAATTTTTGTTCTCTAAGGCGCTTACTTTAAACCTGGTGAATACAAAAATAATGAACTCAACATTTTTAAACACATTAGTGATTGGTTCAAATTTCACTCGCGCTCCAAGCTTCTTAAGGAGATCCATCGAAATCATTGGTGAAAGAAACTGCCAAGCGATCCCGATCACTCTCGCTTGCACACAACTTTTAAGCTCCGGAGTTGAGTTGTGCAATCCGCAATTCGCGACCAACACAATAGGCGAAAGGTTTCTGACGCCTGCCGTGTGGGCTGCTTCAGAGAATCAAACGAGGTCACCGCGAACCGTGTATAAATGCCGACACTCGGGCCGAGATCACACGCAGCTGCCGGAATATTTGTTCTTCTCGGAAATGATAAAACGGTGCTTCGTTAACGGGCGCTGGCAAGCGGCAAAGCCTGCTTCACACTCCTTACAATTTCTACACTCTCCTTCCACTGATTAGGCACCGCTTGATTCCCAACCCATTGTTACGACGGCACTAGAAAGTACCGCTCTGAGCCCGTGACGAGTTCAGACTGCAAACAGTAGACAATGCGAGTAAACACAGAATAAGTCAGCTGCCACCTATAACAGCCTCTAAGTTAAATTTTCGGATTAAATCAGTCATTTGCGTGTCACAATGACGGAGACTAACCGGAGTCAACTTACTACGTGCTTTAACTTCTTCGAAGCACAATGACGATCATTTAAACGAAACGAATGCATTAAAACAATGGCCGGTTATAGCCCGCCTAATGCTTCAGCTTGCAACCCACTCCCCGCACGCCGAGAACATTTAATTTGTGTTCGGCTTTGTCAGGACTCTGGTTTCTTCAAACCAGAGTTCTAACATACTGCTTAAGAGAGTCTTTTACCTTAGTGTGTAGAGGGCAGCAACACGCGAGTCCACACAACGAGCGTCGTTATGTAATGACATCTGGCCAGCAGATCTATTCTTAACCCTTTTGATGCAGTATGTAATAGATATTACTAGATATTTAGCTGATTTAGCCGGCTTAAACCATTACACGGTGAGGCTTGTCTGAGCATGAATGAACAGAAATATTACAACTTTCCTGGATGCCGATTCCAGTCTAAGAATCTGTAAACTGGAAATGGTCGACGATCTTATTATGACGAGAGTGCAAGCTTACTGAAAGATGCTGTGGGTGTCCTTTTAGTCCTAAACATCCACAAAGATGACTGAAAGAAAGCGTCCATAATTACAAGTAGCAGTACGTTGACCTTTTTCTTATCATTATGCGGAATTGACGGTGCATGTAAAGGGGCTTGCAGAGGTTCATCATCGCGCGTCTTATGCGCTCAGAAAAATTTTTACTTTACAGATATGTCGTTGCCTGAAGACTGATCATGCCGCTTCCCAGCGTATTCAGTGCCACAAACGAATATATCAAAGCGCGACTTGCTTAAGACAATCCATTTAGAAAACCAAGAATTCGCCTCACAATTTGCTCGAAATAGCGTTTTACGCATGCCTGCGTTAATCATTTTATAGTTGACTCATTTTTCCCTAATTGTCGAAGCATAAGAATTAGCTTATTGTCGAGGGCTTCCATTACTGTTACGTTTGCTCTCTCACTGTTACTACTTATTAAGGATCGTTGCGTTTTTGCTGACTTGGCAACGCCGAAATGCGCTGTTTGGTTGGAGAACCCTGTAGCTGCATTTTGTTTTATGCTTCAAAATGCAGAATTACCAGAAAAGGCCAAAAGTGTTGCATCGTGAGGCGCAATCGTAAGGATAATTCTTCTAAGTAAGTTATTTTCAAACATTTCAATCTGTGTTCTAATCCTAGAATGTAGAAAAAATGACAGCCACGTCACGTACACGGCACCCATTATGAGATTCTACTCAGCCATCCATGCACCACCTGCGGTAAGGCATCCAGCACTGTAGCGAACACCTGGATCGCGAAAATTTCTCCACCTTTTGCAGCGCCGCTTCTCTAAACAATCCGTCATTGTCATAAGCCAGGAGGAACGCAGACTTGTGCGAAATTCTATTTTGCCAGGTGGACTCTCGCAGCGAGAATTCCGCGATCATTGTGGATTTATTCCATAAAAATCTTTATACTAAAAACTACAGAGCATTCACTTGCAATATTTTCCATGGACATCCCTTTAGGGGGTTTAGCAACCACTCCTTGCAAAGGCAGTGTAAAAGATTGTAATCGTCTCATATCTCATGACGTACAGAAAAAAATTAATTAACAAATGCTTCAAGTGACGGGTGCGATTCAAGCTCGAATCCACAAAAAAGTTAAACTGCATGCGAAAAGGCAGGAAGCCAGCCGAAGGCAAAGTTGGATACTAGGAGATGAAATGTTCTTGCTGTGTAGTCACACCGCGATTTCTTCTATATCAATATTGCTTATAGATATTGCATAGTGCGCGTTAAGGCAGCAACCCAAAAAATTTCTCGCCGAGGACCATAAGCTTTTTGTCGTTTTCTGACGCGCGGCCTTTGTTGCCAAAGTAATTGTCTTTTCTTTAATGATGGACGTATTAAGCACATGAGCAACCAGTTTGAAAAAAAAAAATGACGGCCTACTCCAGCCGTACCAAGCCAACGCGAGTTCCTGATCTCAAAATCCCCCGAAAAGCAACCTTTACTGTTCCTCTTTCGTGCCTGGATGAACTCGCAGCAGAAATTTGCGCTTGCCGCATGCAACAGGGAGTGACCTAGCAAGGGAACAGCTGCCTCAGATCCGGCTAGCCGGCAGCTGTGAATGACTGACACGCCCGCCCGAATGCAGCAAACACGCACGAGGTCGGCAGACACGCACAAAGACACGGGGAGAGAGAGAGAGAACTCATTCTCGCTCTCACCTCAGCAGCTGCATCACCGACGGAACCAACGGGCCGTGCTGCGAGGTCTGCTCCGGCGGCCTCCAGCCTACGTCGTCCAGAGGGGGCAGCGTCCGACGACGACGCCGGTGAGGAGCGCAGGAAAGGCCGGAGCGAGGCATGCTCTCCCTTCTGTATACAACGGGGCGCGTAATCCTTGCGTGGAGCTTGCGACCACCACGATGCGACCGGCGCCGTGCCGCGCCCCCGACTGCCGCTCGGAGCGAAGCGAGCCGGCGAAGTGAACGTCCGAGGCGGGGCGGCACAGTCGACGGCGCTGCCGGTCGCCCCGAGGAACGGCCCGCGCTGGAGCCACGAGGCTGATGCGATGGTGACTGTGAAGTGACGGCCAGGATTCTTTTCTTTTTCTTTTTTTGGAGAGAGAGACATTGTATCAAGTGTACTCCATGATGGTTTGCCGCATAATAGTCGTATCTACGTCCTAAAAAGACGTAATGATGCGAGCGTTCATGTTCTGATCATCATCGTCAGCCTGACTACACCCCACTATAAGGGCAAATGCCTCTCCCATGTCTCTCCAATTAACCCTGTCTTTCGCCAGCTGCGCCCACGTTATGCCCACGGACAAGTTATTTCTTGTTTTCATTGAAATGAAATTTTTTTCGCCTAATTAGTATATTCAGATGCTAAGAAAGATAATTTCTTGCATCTCCAGCGCCAAGTACTAGCGGTTACTGTTTGCGGCGATTTGAAAATTTCCTACGAAGTGTCACAACTGATGAAAATTGCAACTTCGAAATTCCGCAACTAATGAAGTAAACACTCCAAGAATTCTGGAAATAGTTTCTATTTCGAAAGTACACACTACGTTTGAAATTGCGAAAAAAAAATTGGGGGTAGAACGGGTGCAAAATTTGTCCACACAAAAATGGCGGGCGACGTGCTATTCCTCTCAATCTTTTGTGATATATTGTTTAGCGCGCTAGCTATATGGCATAAAAATCCAGCTTATCTGCGAGTTCAAGGATGTGAAATTCACCTGAAACAAAAAAAAAAAAATTGCTGCTCGATGCAGCCCACTCTAAGAAAAACTGCGAGTTCAGCAAATGCATACCAGGTGTTTCAGGGAACTCCGCCACAAATTATTCAACTTGCTTTCTGAGGTATGAAGACGACTTCCGCAGCACACAATGCCAGTACTGGCGGCTATCAGAATACAGGTGAACAGTATCAACCTGTAAGCTGGTTAACTATTTTCTGATAAATAACTTTTTAACTATTACAATTAGATGCCTTATGCAAATTAGATATTTGTAGCTGGCCGTTAGCATCAGCCATATTTGCTATTACAATTTTTAAAACGTGATTATCCACCATGCTGTGGCGCAAGAAATGTTCGCTATGTCGTGCCAAAAGACGCGAGCTTTCGAAAACGTTTTGCTTTATGGGTCAGCACTAAACATCCCAAGACGACTCAGGCTATGAGCTACGCAGGGCTCCGGGTAATTCCGACAACCTGGGGCTCATTAACGTGTACTGACATCTCACAGTACACGACCCTCTAGCATTTCGCCTCCATCGAAATGTGATCGCTGCGGCCGGGATCGAACCGGCGTATTTCAGATTAGCAGCCAAGCACCATAACCACTGAGCCACCGCGGCGGCTAGACAGCTTTTCCAGCACACCGAATATTAAACTCTATGTTCTTTGAAGAAGCTGGGCTGGCATTCATATGCCAATTATCTATTTGTTGTGTCAGAACAGGAAGGAATGAAGTGGTCTGTCCTGTCAACTTCGTTTCTTCTTCCCTTGTGGTGTTCTGCACTTAAATCCAATTCTAGCAATGCACCAAATAGCTTGAAAAAACGCCCTCACTTCGTAACTTGTGCGCTTGCGTCGCATGACCTTTTCGTTCCCGTATGGGCTGGAGCAGCTGCGAGCGGAGAGCACCGCAGCGCAGGCTAGAAAAAGAAGATCACGTGACACTCGCGCCATGAAGTGACAGCACCTGGAAGGCGTTGCGTTGCTGCGGCCTTTTCGAAAGGGCCGATCTTTTGGCGTGAGATAGCCAACATTTCTTGAGCCACAGCGCAGACGAAAGCCGACTTTTCGAAATCCTAAAAACTGATATGGCTATTACTAATGTCGGCTACAAATCTCTGATTTCCATCAGGCGCCTGACCGTAATGGGCAAAGTTAATTACCAGGAATCCGTTAATCAGCTTACTATTTAACAGAATATAGCCGTTTTCTGATGTCCGCGGACACTGGTATCATTCCGCTGCTGGAGTCGTCCTCATACCTCGAAAATGATATTTCTAAAATATAGCAGCAGGCTTCCCCGAAAAACCCGGTATATATATCGGGCAAGCTGTCACCGCAGGTCCCGGTCATGAGAAAAGTTTCTATGAAAATAAGAACTGAGTGGAGTGCATTTGGTACGTTCAGGCCATGAATAACAGCATGCCAATATCGCTCAAAATGAAAGTTTATTTTTTTGTATCTTGACTGCATTCACCTTTGGAGCGGAAACTTTTAGGCAAATTAAAAAGCTAGAAATTAAATTGATGAGAACGGTGCGAGATCTGAAAAAGAAAATGACAAGGGTCATGAAAAAATAACACGGTAGAGTGGGTACAGTAACAAAGTTAAAGGCTGACGATATTTACAGGGTGAGGGCAAGCACGCAGCCAGAAATGCTTTTTTTCCGGATGAGCCCCAGGTAACTTTTTGTTTCAAGAATGGCGGGAGAGGGGAGGGGTGGGTGCTTGCCACTCACTTCTGCATCATTAAAGGACGTCCCACTTGTGGGACAAGTGAAAGTTTGACCATCAAATGTACTCTTTGCTACTTTCCTTCTTCAATCATCATCATCAGGATGACTACGCCCATTGCAGGACAAATATCTCTTCCGTATCTTCCACATTCATATCTGTTCAATTAAACCTTTCCTGCGTCAGCCACGGCCACATTATCCTCGCAAAGTTCTTAGTCTCATCCGCCCACCTAACTTTCTGCCGCCGCCTGCTACGCTTGCCTTCTCTTGGAATCCACTCCGTTACCCTTAAGGACCAGCGGTTATCTTCCCTTCGCATTACATGCCCTGCCCATGCCCATTTCTTCCTCTTGATTTCGTCTAGGATGCCATTAACCAGCGTTTGGCCCTTACCCACTCTGCCCTCTTCCTGTCTCTTAACAGTGCACTTATCATTTTTCTTTCCATAGCTCGCTGCGTTGTCCTTAAGTGGAACAGTTTTCGTTAGTCTCCACGTTCTTGCTCCATAAGTGAGTACCGGTCAGATACAGCTTTTATGTGCCCCCCACTTGACGGATATTGGTAAACTGCCATTCATGATCGGAGAGAACTTGCCAAATGCGCACTAGACCATTCTTATTATTTAGTTTTTTCCCTCTCGTGACCCGGATCTATGGTGACTACCTGCACTAAGTAAACGTATTCCCTGACCACTCCCAGCCCCTCGCTACTAATTGTAAACTGCCGTTTCCTACCGAGACTATTGAACAATGCTTTGGTTTTATGCATATTAATTTTTAGACCCACACTACTGCTCTGCCTGTCTAACTCATTGATCATGTTTTTCGGTTCATCTCTTCAGTGACTTAACAAGGCAATGTCAGCACTCAGCAGTGAATCACAGATTACTAAGATATTCTTCATTAACTCTTATCTCCAGCTGTTCCCAATCCAGGCTTCTGAATACCTCTTGTGAACAGGCTGTGAATAGCATTTGCGAGATTGTGCCTCTCTGCCTGGCACCTTTTCTTGTTGGAATTTTATTGTCGTCTTTATGGCGGACTACAGTGCTTGCGCAGCCGTTAAGGATATTTTCCGGTATTTTTACATGAGGCTCTTCTACACCCTGGTTCCATAGTGCCTCCATGAGTGCTGAGGTTTTGACTTAGTCGAGTGCTTTCTCGTAATCAATGAACGTTATATATAAGGGCTGGTTATATTCTGCGCATTTGTATATTACCTGACTGATAGTGTGAATATGGCCTATTGTGGAAAATTGTTTACGAAAGCCTGCCTGATCATTTGGTTGATGGAAGTTTAATGTTGCCCTGACTATTAGCGAATACCTTAGTAAATACCTTTCAGGCAATGGACAATAAGCTGATTGGTAGATAATTTATGAACTCCGTCAAGTTACATTACAAGTTACAGTCCAACTTTTCGAATTTGCATGTCGGGTATGAGGAATGCGATAATGGATGTCTCTGGGTTGATTTTGACATCCCGAGGTCCTTGCTTTTGTTTCGCTGTTTTTAAAAGCAACCTTCTTGCGTTGTTTTGTAGTGCTCAATTCTAGCCTGACTCAAGGTTGGAGGGTGGAGTATTTTGGTTTCCTTATCTTAATCAGAATGTAGTGGTATTCTCGGAATTCCCTGAGCCAGACTTTGAAGACGGAAGCTTTTCATCCCACGGGTTCTCAGAAAAAAGGGACGGCGCCGGCGACTAGCTACCTAAGTGCACTGCGCAAGACACACGCGTGCACATAGAGGCAACAAAAAAGAGAGAAAAACGCCAACATATACAGACGGAGCGCAGTCGTGTTCGGACAGAGCATGTATGTCTGCGCTCGGCGTCTGTACAACTCCTTGCAGGCTCGTAATGTCGACTGGCTTCCGGCGCACATTTGCTCTGGTAGGCGAGGCGGTTCGGACAAAAGGCAGGCTTGCGTGGCCGCTCCTAATTCCCTGGGAAATGAGACAACGCCCCCTTCCTTGTCCCTTCCCCTCCTTCCCTATACCCCCTACCATCGCGCTCGGCACCTCCGCCCCCTCCCCGTTCACATCCTGCCTCTTGTCTGGAACCGAGGCGCCCCTGCTCGCCACCCAGCGCAGCTTCTAAGTGAGTGCGGCGGGGCAGCCGTAAGCGGTAATCGCCGTTGCGGGCTTGCGGTTCCGAGTTCATCGCAGCGGAGGCTGGACATCCGCAACGGACGAGGTCATTGCGGCCGACCCGGCCGCAAGGCGGATGGCTGCGAGTCACGGGCAACTGCCGACCCGCCGTTTCTCTTGACGCTGCGTGCCGAATAATTTAAACGTACATAAAGGCAGCCCTCTGTTTCATCAAAGCAAACAAAGAACTCCCCTTGTCTTGCGTATAGCTTTTGTTAAGGGTCTCCGAACGCCTTTGGTTTGGTCCGGGTAGAACAAAGAAGCTGGTGTGTTTAAATTTTTATCGAACCGTGTGGAAGAAACTATTCTGGCGGTTCACTGGCGCCGAGCGCAGCGCGCGAACTCCTTCAACGCCACTGGGTGCGGTTTCTAGGCGATACCAAAAAATGAATGCTGAACGCAGAACAACACGCACTCCACAAACCGCTCCTTTATATTCTTCTAAGTAAGACGAAGCATTGATTTAGAACAACAATTCTGTCCGATGGCTGCAGCCGCAGCCGGGTATTTGGGTTTCCTAAAGGGCTACGATTTGCACAGAAACATCAGTTCTTCACGTAGCGTACCTGAAGCAGCAGTACAAAACGATTTCGTTCGTCTTCCATAATGCAATTTCGATACAGGTTGAAAAATCCCGGGCCACCGTAATCACTTCAAAGCACTCCACCATAACGCGCCTCACAACTTACAGTGTTGCTCCGCCACATAGAATCCCCCAAACAAATCAGTCATATTGTGGTTAAATAGGCGTTGTGGTGCATGAGGTTCTTGAAGTACTTGCATTTTCGGACTCTTTTGACAAACATGCCTGCTGTCGGTAAGGTTTTCTTGGGTGTTGATTTTGTGAAGAGATCTCAAATCCAGACTACTAGATTTCCATCATTTTGAAATCCTATTGTTTCGGCAACCAAGTTTAGCACAAATGATTCCACTTATTATTTGTTTGTCATGGTGTTCATTTGAGCGGAAAACTAATTGGGTAAGCGATTTCGATAGCTGGCATTCCTACAGAAATTAAAAGGAAGAACGACCACATGAGTGTAATAGAAACTTGACCCATGACTTCCACATGACGTGTGAGATGCTTTACCAGCACACCTATTTGTGGACGCCACCTATCCCGCAAGCTACCTTCCTGCGTAACCGTATCCTATCTATGATGATTACTGGATTCATTTTGTTCTCGAACCGACCCCGCTACACAAAGAGAACACATTCCCTTACGCTTTCCTTTCTTTCCAGGTCTGCTGGCTTCCTCCGTATGTGTTTACGACCACCTCTTCTGCTGTATTCCTCCTCATGTCTTCAGCAAGCGACCGGGCGTAGTTCTCAGGTAGCCAACGGGAGCTCTGTGCCGTTTCGACAGTCGGGGCAGAAATTAAACCTGCTATACGCGCCTGATATGAGAAATTTCTGCCTCGGCACACGTGGTCGCGCAACCCTCTTCAGGACGAAAAGAAACCGCTTTCGACTTGCTTAGCTATCGGCAGGGGTGAATTCAGGAGAGTAGAGGGCGGGTGTTCTTTCGTATAACACGAACAGCGACCATACCTTTTTTTTTTGTGCCAGTGAAAGGTATTTTTTGCAAAGGATAGCATTACTTTTTACCCTTACTCCTGCGGTGCTTTGCCCAATCATGTAAAACCTTGAGTTGCTTCGCCGTGCCGACGCAAACCCCCACTACGTGTCTATCCTCTCAAGGTCACACGCCATGGCTGCGTTGCTGCTTCCTGAAGCGGGGCGACGCACCGGCCGTTTATATCATTTTTTTTTCTAGTTACAAATTGTTGACGCAATGAAGAGGAGGTCCTTGGGTCACGTATGCTTCCCCTCTGTTTTCCTTCCCACCCGGTTCGACTAGTTAGGCTGCTGCTTAGATACATGTTTCTTTCTGCGCTCGTTATGGTAAAACTTGAGGGGTGTATGAGCGTGCATACGCGCAAACTAGGAGAGGCCAGGGGAAGAGAGGGCTCGCCCGAGAGGTTGCGGGTAGGATCGAGCGAACAAGCAAGAAAGTCGTTAGTCAACTATTCCGCCTACCCTGTTTGGCAGGCTTTTCTCTCGGCCCTGCTGGCAACATTTGTTGATTAGGTTTTCAGCGCCGTGAATGTACAGTAGAAAAAAAGTAACCGGAGCACAGAAGTGGGATTAAAATTTTATTTCTCGAAATTCTACTTCCAGCTAGATGTTCAAAATTTCTTTTATGTGCTTATCCCGGCAGACTGTGCTTACCGCGCTCATTATTTTCACTTTGCAATGTTAGGCATCTGTGAAACTGAACGTAAAAGTGCCCCTCGTGGTGCAAGTATATTTCCTGACGGTATTATTCCTCACGTCACTCCACCAAGTTTGCTGATTAAGATTAAAGCTTTGCGACGTCGAAGTTGGGTCCTTGCTGTAGTAAAAAGAAGTGGTGATGGTAACTGCAAGCACTGAGTCAGGAATAAGTATAGTGTCCAGAGTGCCTCAGACGAGAGGACTACGCGGAAAACATTAGAATTGTCTGCAGCGTATTTAGTTAATTTAATCAGATTACATTAAAGAGCCCTATGGGAGATAAGATGTGAAGACACATTGAGCGGATACGTAAAGCCGGGCTGTGTTGGTCGATGGCACTTCCGGAGTAGAACTTCTATTAGTTCTTGCGCAGAGAAGTGACTTTGAAGCGCAGTTGTTCCTCTCCCCACTCGACCCTTCGCTTACGTTTCGAAGAAATATGGTGTCAGATGTGGTTGAAAAAGTTTAAATGTTGCCGCGAGGCCCACAGAGGTCCTAAAGAGAAAAACCCGCTATGAATTTCTCTTAAGCCGCCCGATTTGTTAAGACTAACGGGGGAATATCGCAAGAAGCTGGCAACTATTTAAGAAAAAAGTTCTAACTTTTTTCTGGCAGTTCTCATGACAAACTTCGCCCACATGCAGTTAAGATTGCCTTGCTATACGCTATACTCAGCGTCGCCAAAGACGGGGCGCCGGAAGTTTACAACAATTTACGTTGCCCGGCGTAAAAAAAAAGGGGGGGGGGGGGCAGTTACGACACCATTATCAGGAAGCTCGACGAATACCGCGTTGCGCACCGGTATAAGGTTGATGGACGTTACTTGTTTCTACCGCGTAGCAACAGGTCATAGCTTTGAACTGTTCATCAGAGAACTTAAGAAGCTGTCTGGAGCATGCAACTTAGGAGCACAGAAAGAATTAGTGATCCACGACGATATTGTTTTTTGAAAAAAGAAAGAAAAAGTCCGAGAAAAGCTGTTGTTAGACAAAGAGCTCATCTTAGAGAAATCTGAACAAGTGTGCAAAAGCTCTCGAAGTTATCGCCACACAGAACGAGGTCAGGTCTAAGGACCTTGTAAAGAGTAGACCTTGTAAAGAGAGGAAGTTCAAGGGACAGCTCGACATTCTTTGCCTTCAAATATAGGAGATGTGGGCGCACACATGGTCGAGGAAGATGCCCGGCGTTTGTAAAGGCCTGCCGCAAATGCGAAAGCAAAAATAATTTCGGTTCATGATGCAAATCTAAAAGGGAAGTTCGTGAAATCAGGAACAGTGTAGAGAATGCCGATATCCTCAGTTAATCAGTAATGCAGCATCATGACAAAAAAGTAAAAAAAAAAAGACTGGATTGTACAAGCGGAAGAGGCAAAGAGCACAGTAGACTTCAAGGTTCACGTTTCGGCGCATGTGGTCGCAAGGTAAAGCATTGGCGGAGCCGGCAGTGAAACACCCTGTTTATTGGCGGGCCTCGATCGATTCGGCCTGTCTTTCACCTTCAACCTTTCGACGCTAAAGTCGGAACAGAAACCCCGAGTGAAGTCCCGGATTTCATCTCACTCCCCAATTTTGATCCGTGCGTAACACGAAATCCACATTCGCACAAAATCATTTTATTGACGCATTAACCTCTTCTGTTGTGCACTTTACTTTAGACGAATCGGAGGCACAACATTTTCAGAGAGGAAGGGGACACCTAGAACCTCCTGATAGGTTTAAAAAAAAAAAGAGTAACGACAACTTTCGTCGCCTGCGACAGGTGTAAAAGAAAAAAAGAGTAGCGACAACTTTTGTCGCCTGCGACATCTTCCAACGCCCGCTATGCTGTTTTGGAACGGACTTATTTGCAGGCATTATGCAACAATGGGAGAAAGACGCGACGCGGTAAATGCTGCTGGCCTGCGGAAGTTATTTGATGCGGCTAAGTACGTACTTTTCCGAACAAGCAAGTGAGGTAGAAATGGGCGCATGCGACGAAACTGATCGCTACTTAGCGACTAGGGAGAGACGCGAGGATAGCTTTCAGGAGCAGATTCCTGTGCGGCAAAGAGCGATATGTTCCCACGGGCTCGTGATTTTGGGCCTGCCGCATGAAAGAACACCCGACAAGCGGAGCCAATACAGTGGGCGAAGCCTTGCTGGCTTGGCTTTGCTTCGCAATCTCGTGTCATTGTGCCGTTTTCGGTGGAGGTGACGGTCCATCGCTTCCAATCATGCACAAATACGCAATGCCTGCAGGCTGGAAATCAAAGGATCTGGAATAACTGCATTGATTCTGCCCCGGTGATTAGAAGTAGGCTGTAAGACAACAATCCCATTAACTAGCGACTACGTGATACGAGACGTGAAGGACTCGGTAGTAATGTGTACCTGCTACTACGATCCGTTTTTTATGAAATTTTATGAGTTTCGCTGCGAGTAGTCGTTTTCCGTGCGTTGTCGTCATTGTATTCCACAGTACCAGACACGATTTGACACTTTGGAGACATGCAGTGTGGAAAAGGGCAAGCCGGAAGTAGTAACCACTGTAGCGTAGACTTCTCTGCTCCTCGTAGTGGATGGGAAGAAATACGAAATAAATAAGCGCACACATAACCCTCAACAGTATCATTCCTCTCAAACATGCAATGCATTTTTGTCTACAATGGCTGTGTTGAACAGTACGGAAGACTGCGACGCGAAGACCGAGCCGTTATGATGGTCTCATACACTCTGGCGTGCTGAGGGAATCGTGACAAGATCCTCCTATTATAAAAATGCCGCGACAAGTAGTCACCCAACGAAAAATGTGTGATTTGAAATGCAAACAAGGATCGTGCATCGCCGCCATATACGCGCGCACGTGTCCAAAGACAGCATCAACAAAAAAAAAAAACAACGCGTAGGGCAGGAGCCAAAGAAGAAAGGAACGCTGGAGAAGCTAGCAGAGCACTCTTGCTACAGGCTCGCTCGCAGGAATAATGCAGTTGCTTTCCGTACGTACCACTATGTCGTGTCGTTGGAGCCTACGCCATCTCAAAAAGAAGCTTGCAGCTTTGCGGCCGGCTACACCAAGTCACTGGCTGGCAAGTAATCGCGTTCTAAGGCAAGATAACTCTCCCTTGCTTTACTTGCTGGGTTCTCAGAAAATAGGCAAGGTTGCAGGAGTGGCGCCATCCCTGCAGTAAGCCTCAGTGAAACTCGTTGTCGGAACTATAGTGGGTGATCGTTTGACATGCGAGGTGGTATAACAACAGCGCTTCTTACACGCTCTCTTCCTTGTGCCTCTGATGTCTGTGTTGTTTATTTATTCAAGACTGAGAACGTCGTTCAGCTGTGGCGACTTCTCTACCGTGCGCATGCATATATGCATGGTTGAGAGTGCACAAGGTTCTGTGCAAACAGAGAGAAGGTTTAAAGAGAACTTTTAGAGAAAAGGCATAGGGCTGAAAGAACCCCATTTCGTTCCGAAAATCTGCATCGTTTCTGTCTAAAGATGTGCCTCCCGTCTCGGGATCTCGAGTTACGCGAGTCGTTTCGATGCCTCCGGCAATGTGCTCCTTTGGCCCGCTCCTTATGGGCAATGATGTCTATCGTTTCTTCGCTTGCTTTTGGATGGCTGGCTGGAGAACGCTAGTTTGTTGACTATAGGCCTGTGCATACCGAGCCAACAGGATATGGGAATCTGTGAATATGAGGATTTTGTGTGCAGTATTTCTCTCTGAGGCACATATCGCTCCACCAGTAAAGAATACACCAGCTGCAGCGTGTTTGCGAAGCACGCAGAAGCCATTATAAACCGTGCCTAGAAGCAACTCGGTGTTACCGAGGTAATATTTAGGTCGTTTGTAAATAGAGTGAACCAAAAGATCCTTTCAAGCATTGCGAGCCACTAGGCGCCAAAACGCATGAACCTGATAACACAACTGACGTTACTCGCTGCTTTGGCGTTCTGCCGGCACTGCGGAGGCAATGAAAAAAGGCGGCTAGTCGGAACGTTACTACGAGCTCTAGTCACGGCACGGAATTTCAGAACGCTGTTCCCGTAGCTGGACGGCTTAGCGCGCAAGAAATATTTCGGGACCGCAGCCTTATATCCACCGCAAGCCACTTATACGATCGCGCATTCTCCGACGGTGATTCAGCCCATAAGCCCCGATTGCGTGGCTAAACGTAATGTTGACGCGGCGGTGCGAAAGAAGGCCGCCTATTGATCGGCCTTCGCAAGGCTTCAAACCGGCTCCCCTGCGGTGAAAGCGACGCGATGCGTTAAGCGCTTGTCGCGTTTCGTAAGCTGACGTCGTGTGGCGTAACGCTATCGCAGCCTTGTTTATAGTTCATCAAGATCACTACGCGAACTGTCAGGACGCATAAGATTCAGAGGCATTGTTCTCAGAAGTGTTCAGCCAGCGCTATTGAAGGAGATGAGCGAACCAACCGAGGCTTAGGAGCTATCGTTAGGGTTTTTGATGATAGCTGCGGGCATGGAAGGCAGGGTTAAATCGTTCTACTCTTAAAAATGATTATAGACCCCACGACTGCAGACGCCAGTGTCGATGTATTTTTAAAATGATGCCGAGACTGCTAAATACGAGTAATTGTATTTGAATTGTGCATTTATTTCAACTGCCATTTTTAAATTGCTCGTTCTAGCTTTTCGCAAATTTAGAAGGTAATAAACTCTGCGATTATTTAGCCTCTGATTGCCGGCGTATGCAGTGAATTACTATGGAAGAGTCAGCCGAACAGGTGATGCATTTAGTGCATTCAAAGTGTCTGAACAGTTTTGCAAAAGGCTGCTGCAAACATTTGGCATCGTACTGAATAAGATCGTTAGTTTTATAACCAGCGTTTCATGCAACTCCATGCTACATCCATTCGCGCTCCCCGAAATAATTGCTTGAAGTTAATAATTGAAGTTTACCGCCAATACCGGTTGGATAAATCTACCTTTGAAACAAAATACCAAGAAAAAAGAAGTGTGTACGATTTAAGAAAAAGCATCATAGTCAAGCCCCGAGCTCGAACAAACTATGGACATCAAAGATTAAGCTGTCAGATAGCAGATTTATTAAACAACTATCCCGTCATTCACGACCTATTAACTGAAAATCTTTCATTAAGCAGGTTTAAGAAAACACTCAAGGGATTATTCTTAACGGAAGACTAGTGTGTTATGTTTTCATGTTTTTCTTCTTGTTTTCAATTTTATGTTCCATGTGCTTCAAGTTCGATAGTTTACATGTATTTTATGTTTGGAAGTGTTTTGTTAACAAGTATTGCTAGCAGAAGTTGCTGCACTTATTCTTGTACTCTGTTTCCTGTACATATTCTTGCACTGTAAAAAAAAAATATATATATATATATATAATAAGGGGGTTGGGGGATACAGTTTCATCTAAGACATTTCTCTGCATGTAAACTCTGTTGAAACTCTGCATGAGTGTCAAACCGCTGCTTGCCACAGGGTGGCGTGACCTCGTCAGGCACTTTTCCGCCTTTTGTCACGTCCCCCAAGACAATAGTCTTGTATTATTGTCTTGAATAAAAAATGATTGATTGATTGATTGATTGATTGAATATTCGCCACTGATAATTTTCGGAATATATAACTGTTGATATTTACGACGTATTTTTGTGCTAGTTTAATATTTTATCGTTTCAGTCAATTACGTGCACACCGAAAGCCTCCAGAATATAATCAGCCGCGCCCACTCAGATTTGAAGACAGCCATGTCTTCTGGTTCCAGGTTCCGTCATAGACGTCGCACTTTTGATGCTCTTGAGTCAAGCGCTCACTCGTTAAATGCGATGTTTCGTAGTACTATTCGCATGTTTTTACCTGAGAAAAACGTTCAGCGAGCAGCGCACGTCACTGGGGGCATCGGTATTAGCCAATGAAAACAGAAGGCAGCGGCTAAACCGCAGAGGAGTACGCAACCTGCACTGACTGGCAATTGAATGAGCTGATATGTAATGAAACAGGGCTAACAGAGGGATCGAGCGAAGAGCACACATGAGCCGAATAAACTAAAATTGAATGACCTTGACGGCGCAGAACGAGCAAAGCGCACTCAATGCAACCACGAATACAAACCTCGCATTGAATGGTCGTAGATGTTCATAATAGCAGAAAAAGAGGAGCACTCGCCAAAAAAGAAAAAAGGAAAAACAAAGACGTTTCGGGGCCCGTACGGGTCCCTTGTTCACAATGGCAGCGGATGGGCGAAGGTGGTTACTTATGTACGGTGCAGGTGACGTAATGAGCATGCGTAGATCTCAGGAAGATTACCCCTCGTTCGGTTTAATACATGTGGTGTCGTTTGGATGTGAAGTGATTCTAGAAGTAAGCGGGACGATAAATACTTCTCCGTCGCGATGACTGAGGCGTTGTTCCAATCGATGGCATGGGATGCAGCTTGATAGTGTTCAGCCAACGCATTTTCTTTCGTGCGGCCTTTGGCGACGTCATTTTGATGTTGTTTTAAGCGCCTGATGTTCACTTCGCGTAATCAATTTCTTTCTTATACAATGCATCTGCAAGCCAGAGGTAATCGACGTTGGACTGGCTATACTCCAAGGGTTGACTCAGTGTTTCAGAGAAACATTCCAGGTATAGCTAATAAATCCGTGAGTACAGGCAGTATGAAGCTGGATGCAAGACGGAAACGACGGCAACTAATTGAACCACCATATTCAGCACTACAATGCCAAACGCCTAAGCTATGAGCGCCTCGTTAAGAGATAATTAAGAGACGCGTTTCTTGGCCGCGGGAATTTCACCGTCAGTGTCATGCGTTCCGAAAGGCGCCTGGCCATAATGGCGAAGGCCATTACGCCAAGTGATTACTGCTGGCGGAACGCCGAGAGAGGAACTCGCGAGGTGTGATGCGATGAAGCGCAAGGGCGCTGAAACAATGTTCGCGACGACGACTCCTCTCCTTTTCGTAGAAGGTGTGGCATATAACATCATAATACGTGCACGTGCACCGGCACTAAAACAATATTCATGCAAACAGCATTCCTTTAATCTACAGAGCAAACGGTATGATAACACTAATGGTTTACGTTTCAATTAATTCGTGACATCAAACTTATATTGGACAGAGGTCAGCCGGTCTATTTTCGATGAGAGGCGTAGAGTACTGACGGAGTAAAGAGAGAAAAGGTAACGAGAATGTGGGATCGCGTTTTATGCTAAAAGGGTTGGGCTGCGCAAAGGGGATAAGGGATAAGGATAAGGAGCAGAAACTTGAGGAGGAAAGCAGGAGGAAAAACATTATTAAAGTGAAGGGGAGTTGAGCGAGCTTATGGGTGGGGCCCTCATTACAGGGCTCCATTGACTTAAGTTGCCCCGCGGACCTGTTGTATGAAGGCCCGTTGGTCCTTCTGGTCATCGCTGGTCAGCAGCGCCTCCCACCGATCAAATGACGTGTTTTCCGTCAGTAGAGTGTTTGGTTTGGCCCCACATGCCCACGAAATGTGGAAGAGTGTAGGGCGGGTCTGGCACCAGGGACAAGTGTCGGAGTATAATGTTGGGTGTATGAGGTGCGTATGGAGGTTTGGAAATTTGTTCGTCTATATCTGCCATCAAGAGACGGCCTCTGCGGGGTCTAATTTCCTATGAGGTGGAGGGAAGTGTCTCCTTTGAAGACGCTGAAACTCGAGCCATTCGTTATACCTAGAAGCCATAAATGACCTTAATGGCGGAGAAAAGGTCTTTGCTTACGTGCGTGCGTTCCTCACGGGCCGCACGGACACGATAGGCATCGGTCAAAGCCACTCCGACGTCAAAAATATGCCACACAAAGGCATGCCTCAGGGAGCCATTATTTATCCCCTGCTTTTCAACATTGCTGTGCTCAGGCTGTCGCGTGCACTACAAGCACTTCCGAGTACAGGCTTTAACATATACGCGGATGATATAACTATATGGGCCACCAAGGGTTCCCTGGGCCGAAAAGAGACCACCCTACAATCAGCAGCCCGAATCGTCGAGGACTTCGCCTCCCAAAGCTGCCACCACTGCACCCCGGAGAAATCGGATGTCATACGAGTACTTGGCCCGAGATACGTCTCTCCACGTCCCATCAACCTCACGATCGAGGGTCAAGCCATCAGGGAAGTTAACAACCTGATCCGCATTCTTGGTCTTTGGATACAGAGCAACCTCCGTGTTAGCCACACCATCCAGACTCTCAAAACCACCGCAAACTAGATAGCTCGCATGATCAGCCGCATTACCAAGCATCGCCAAGGAATGCGAGAAGGAGACACTCTTCGGCTGGTGCAAGCACTGGCACTTAGCCGAATAGCATACGGACTACCCTTTCACACGCTAACAAAGGGAAAGGAGCAGCAAGTTGGCAGCAAGGGGCATACAAGACGGACCTTAACCTTCCTAAAACCACCTCGACGGAGCGTCTGACTGCACTAGGAATCTTCAACACCTTTCCGGAACTAACAGAAGCCATCCGTGCATCTCAAACACTAAGACCACCCAAGCTGGACGAGCTATCTTACGCCGAGTAGGCACAGCTGCGGACATCCGTGCACTAGATACTCAATCCTCTCTGGAAAAACAACAGAGGAAACACATCAGCTTGGCCCCTATACCGAAACATATGCTTAAAGACTTTCGCACAGGCAGACGACGAGCGCGAGTATCCTACCTACGCCGACGCCTAGCCAATTCCCCGAACGTGGTTTATGTTGACGCCGAAGGATACCCGGACCATGACAAGAACGCAGTGGCGGCTGTGGACCACCGCTTCTCCACTCTATTCACTGCTTTTTTAAGAACCGAAACACCAGCGGCAGCGGAGACCACCGCCGTGGCCACTGCAATTAGGCATTACGAGTTCCAAGGTCAAAGCGCTCTTGTGATAACAGAAACTTGAACGACAAGGGCGGGGCGGCTATGTTCTGGGCGTTTTTATTCGAGCTATGCACCAAATAGCCCAACAAAATGTGGGACTCCGTTCTAAATCTTGCCGAAGGAGGTGTGCTGCAAACCGGAGGAAGTATTTAAAGGGAAGAAAAAGAAGTATTTTTGAGCTCCACCTTAAGGGTAGGATTCGAAAGTGGACTGTAGTCCTTTCTAAATGTACACAAATTCATTAACATACAGCCGTAATATACTACTTTATCGGAAAGACCCGACGACGTACTGTCCGCAGTAAAAGTTTGCAGGACGCGATTTCTTCGAAAAACGTTTATTGCCGCTTTACCTCGCTACCAAGTAGCCTGATCGTTACCAGAGAAAGCAGCATGCAGCCCCGAGTTCCATCACACATTTCAGGCAATTGGTTTGCGTGCCTGGGCCGGAATGAATTTTTTTTTTCGCACACCCACGTCCGTAAAATTTTGCGGGAGACTGTACATATAAACTCCCGCTAGTTAATAAGTCGTGCAAGCGTGCCTTGTGTGGAATAGGCTGTAGTGCATCTGGCTCGCAACCGAAGAGCCGTGGGTTCAAATTTAGCCTAAAATTCTGAAAATTTACGTTAAATAGTTTGAGACATGCAGCAACCTTTATTTCCCTTTACACGTCATGTTATAATCACTTTCCCTCCACGCGTAACGTCACGTGAGCGTTGTGGATTGTTTGAAATTCCCGCTCACGGTCATGTGCTGTGACTGCGTGACCCTATCGACCAATCAGGATTTGCGCGTGACAATGCCTCCCAACCCGGCTTTTATGTGACACGAGCTCTTTAAAGTTATCGCTTTTAAATTAGGCCGCGCTGCCAAAGTAGACTTCGCGGGCCATGACTCAGGCGCTTTTTTAAACACGAGTCTTATCCAATCCGGAGAATATCTGCGCCGGATAAGAATTACCGGCTCTTAATTGCTAATAGATGAAAATAATTTCAACACGAGTATGGCCCTTCAACGGCTTAAAAACTTTCAATAATAAAAATATACAACACAGCCAGTTCGGTTTTTTTTTCGCTTGCTCAGAGTATTATGCAATGTGTTCAGCATCCCAGTGGTCCAGAACAATGTCCAACCGGAGTATTCACGGGGTAAACAGCCTTTTTTGGCAACACTGAGCCTTTAAGCGCAAAAATGGCGATGATAAACTCTGGCAGCTCACAGCCCAGATTCCTTAAAGTGCACGGAGCTTAATTTATGCGGGAGAAGTTGTCGTGGCGATGTTCCTTACTTTATGCTTGATAAGATTAGACATTTATCCCGTGTCGAGGCGTACAACACGTGCTAACAAACGCTCTCGAATTAATTACCGGTGCTTGATTGGTGAATGTGCCCCTAAGAAGACCATGAGAGTATTTGTTGCAAGCAACGCGCAGTTGATACGGGCAATATAAAGCTAGAGTTCGCTTTCAATTAACCGCGGGTCATTTGACGACCTTAGCAGAGCTGCTTGATTGCGAATCTCCTTGGGGAAGTACAAAACAGGTTTTAAAAAATCGCTGAGAGGTTAGGCACTCAAGCACGATAGAGTAGTGAAGCTTCCTTATAAACAGCATTGTGCCAGTTGTACTGGTAAACAATTTAGTGGTGTGAAAGCTTCGTGAGTTCATTTACGCATGTTTTGCCTCCTGCAAAACCACAACTGGTTCCAGCGACGCCTAACTAATTGATTGAGTGCTGCTAACAGAGGTAAAATAGCGATACTGAGAAAAGGCGTACAGAAAATGAAACACAGTCTATAGACTTCCAGAGAGATCTTTCCACAGCCCTCTCTACGACCCAATGCACGTAGATTTGGGGCCTGCTTGCCGCCTCTTCCTATCCTGTAATTTCGACACGACGTGAGTATAATTTTCTCCGGCAAGCTACTGCACACATCGATTCGTTCCGAGAACTAGTATTAGCTAACCCATCGCCCCCTCCTTCCCCGCCCCACACCCCCCCCACCCCCCCACCCCCCGCACACACACACTCTTCTGCTTAGGGACCATAACGTTGACCGCGCTCATTGCCGCCGCAATTAGGTCAAGCGGGGGGGGGGGGGGGGGGAGGGGGAGGGGCTGGGGGAGGGGGCGGGGGGGCTGGCGCCGAACTTCCCTCTAGCATCCCACATCTCGCGCGCTCTTTGCGGAGTAGGTACCGCAAAACTGCCGCCTTCCTAATTGCGTCATCCTATTTGCGCAATGATTTTCGACACCACCTTTAGAGACGAAGAAACGGGATGATATATTTACACACTAACCTCGCCTAGTCCTGCACCTTGTGAATAGCGGTACTCTGCCCTCGCTGCTTATCAGCTGTTTCCTTTGTTTTTTTAAGCAAATGATTAAGTGGTTCTTGCTGTGGCGCAAGCGGACGACACGTAACCCCGCTGGCTCCTTCCTACGCTGGCTAGCAAGTGTACCGGTTTTGTAGCAAGCGTGTAGCCTTGCTGCGAGTTTTGTCAGACGTGGACTGACAAATCCTTCGCTCTTTCTCCAGCGTGCCTGGCAATGCGCGTTACTACGAAGTTCGTTAGCTGGTGCATAGAAGCGAGAGACGTTTCGTTCGCTCGCAAAGGCGGGCGTTGGCCGGAGCGGCATAGATTCTGGGCTCTCGGCCAAGACTGTTCCCTAGTTCGCCGGCCTCGTTAGCGGCACTGGACGCGCCAAGCCATTCAGGCGGCATCACCCAGCTCTCCATCACCATCGTTCCTATTTCCTTCTCACTGTGATATTCCTAGCCGAACTCGCGCGTTTTATTTTCTTTTTTTTTCTTATTGTTGCTGCGTTGTCTTTTCATTCTTTCAGGTGGGAACGCTGCTCTTCACAGCCCTTTTTATAATATTTTAAACTCCAGTGCCGGGCATTAAAGTGATGTTATATGCCATCCGCTGCGCTGATTTATATTTCTTTTCCTGATTCTGCTCTCTGGTAAGAGTCACGATTGCTTCAAGCAACGGGAATCGTTAAAAATCTGAAGATGCGGCTTCGTGCCACACGCACGGCGCTTTGCAGACAATTACTGGACTACTTCGCAACAAGGACTTTCAATGTTTGCTTTTTTTTTTCGAAAGAGCTCATGACACTTGTTTTTTATGCCCCAATTTTCGAGCTGTGTGATATGATACAGAGCAAATGTCGTCGAACGGTGTCTTTTCGTTATATCCACCACTTCTACCTCCTCGGCGGTTATCGCATGTAAATTGTAAATTGTGGGATTTAACGTCCCGACGCGACACACGGGCTATGAGGGACAACTTAGTGGAGTGCTCCGAATTAACTTCGACGGCATGGGGTTTCTCAAACTGCTCTCACCTCGCAGACCACACGAACGTTTTCTATTTCGCCTCCATCAAGATACGGCCTTCTTGGCAGGGATCGAACCCGCTACCGCGGGATCAGGAGCTGAACGCCAAAGCTACTGAGCCACGGCGGAAGGTGCTCTGTAGCGTAGGTATTATGGTTAGCGGTACAGCTACGAGTCAATTCTGAATGCAATAAACGGCACTAGTGAAACTGGAAGTTGAAAATTGGTTTTGGGTAAAGGAAATGGCGCAGTATCTGTCTCACATATCGACGGACACCTGAACCGCACCGTAAGGGAAGGGATAAAGGAGGGAGTGAAAGAAGAAAGGAAGAAAGAGGAGCCGTAGTGGAGGGCTTCGGAATAATTTTGACCACTTGGAGATCTTTAACGTGCAATGACATCGCACAGCGCACGGGCGCCTTAGCGTTTCGCCTGCATTGAAACGCGGCCGCCGCGGCCGGGTTCGAACCCGGGAACTCCGGATCATTAGCCGAGCGCCCTAACTACTGAGCCACCGCGGCGGGTGACACCAGTGCTCAGATGTCCATTTTCGTTTAGAGCTGGCGCAGCTGGGAAATATGATTGTAAGCTCTTTACACGCTGTCAACAAGAAAAAAAATCAGCGTACTTACATACCATGGGCTGTAAGCTGATTTCTAGAAATCGCAGAAGCGTATCGCGACCCGTCTTCTGGGAACTCAATTTTGCAGTAAACGCTGTTTACGCGAGGCGGTCGGGACACATTCAGTTCAACGTGTTTGTTTACTCAACTGTTTACTCAACAAAAAGTGCTGGAATTGTCACGTCAAGTGGCACGTCATAAGGACAAAGTGAGGACACAAAGCAGAAGGTGGGCGCTGCAGCGCTCCACGTTATTTGACTCAGTCTGCTGTACCTGCTATTGTTTGCATGGTATTCATGAATGCTTGCAGCTCTGCTGTATACTGTATTGTTTTGAATACGCTCAGCTTAACAATGGCTAAGTTCTAGGTTCGACTAGTGCGGTCATTGTTTAAAACGCAATACTGTGTCTTGGAGCCGTACTGCTGTAAAATCCAGCTCCTTGCACGCGGGATGTACAGTCGAGGCCGATGCTGCTCATTCTCAAACTACGCGTAAAACCCTTAACGGCGGGTAAATACGGTCAGTATGCGAACTCTTCAACAAGCCGTCGCGGTTTTGCGAGCAAGACACCTATTATGCATTGTAGTTTTGCTCTGTTGAGCGCTGTGTCATCAGTCCATGTGCTTTTCTTCAATTGTGTTCAAAGGAATAGCCGGCGCCATAATCAGGCACGAACATCTCCTTTTATGTCCATGTCTATAAAAAAAACAAATGCTTGTTATGAGAAAACATGGCTGCATAACAGGGAGCAAACCATGTAGAAAAAAAAAGAGTTCTGTTAAGAAGCCCATTTAGCTTCGTTAGTTCGAATTTTTCTTTCCTACTTAGCTCGGATGTCTATCCATCTATAAATGACAAAAAAACTTCCCCCTTCTACTACTTAATGCATGCATTGCGTAACTTATTTTTTGTATATGGAAATATACCCTTGCTTCCAAGAACCTCGCGGTGAGCTCTACACGCACGCCGCACGCTCTAAGTCGTCGTCAGTAAACAATATCAGCAGCCGGGGCTTTTTAACGAATTGCTATTCTACAACGTGGTGTAAGAGCCAAAAGCACCTTAAGTGCACCCGATGAAGGAATTGCAAAATATTTCGCAAAACCTTTCGCAGTCATTACGATATGAACATCGCGACTAGTTTCCGTTGGCGTGACTTGCGTGCACTTAGTAATAAGCGTAATGCATCGGAATGGGGAGCAGCACTGCATATAGAGTGACTTCGTGTTCAGATATTTATAAGTGACTTATGAAGTGGGTTTCTTTCCAAACTCATCGAATATCCATATTAGAAACAGCTTTCTCGCTCCAGCTTCTTAAATCAGAATAAAAATATTTTTGGGAACGCAATCTGCAGAATTGCGAACTGTGGAATATTCACTAACTGCACGAAGGAATGCCAAATTCTTTGTTCCCTTCATTTTCCTTCGGCCGCTTTCCCATGTACAGAGAACAAATTGATGACGCGAACACCGAGTATTTTGAGGCATTAGAGCGCCTTGAATAATTACAAAATTCACTGAGAGGAACATATTTAGCAAACAAAAACAAAATAAACAATGCGCATGCACAAGACGCTGATTTCTTCTCACTCAGAATTCTTTCATAGCACAGCCGCAAATATTTCTCGCTGCTTAAGCAGTTATTGCTTACCGATAAAATTTTTGTTGAAGGAATGGGTTGCCTGTTACGACCAGAAAAGCAACCTTTTAGACAAACGTGGCAACAGACTGTGTAGCACTGGCATCTCAGAGCAGACAACCAAATGTGGCGCAGTGCTCCGCAGACGAGACCAACTGTGTGGTGAGCAGTAAGCCTTTTTTTAAAGGTTTAACTTCTAGTCTAAAGGCACAGAACGGTGTCATATCCTTCTCTTGTTAAATTCTC
This sequence comes from Amblyomma americanum, assembly GCF_052857255.1. Taxonomy (NCBI): domain Eukaryota; kingdom Metazoa; phylum Arthropoda; class Arachnida; order Ixodida; family Ixodidae; genus Amblyomma; species Amblyomma americanum. The sequence continues at coordinate 15,288,586 of NC_135502.1, read as the reverse complement.
TACGCATATGGGAACTTTTAAGGGTTACTGCACTGAAGCAATAATCCTGTGATCTCTAAATTGACTCACAGCCTGCTTTAAAGTAGGCTATTTGTTCATAGCTTGAAGGCAAGGAAAAACTCAGCTCTCTTAGAGATGAAAACTCACAGAATTTGACGTCCGAAGCGCCAGTAAGCACCCACATGCACGTAGATACGAAGGGTTAAAAGAAATACCTTGAGTAACAGTAGTTCGGAACGCTGCGAAGCGCTAATAGTAAGATATTACATTAGTGTCTCTGCGTTGGTCTCAATTCGTGCTTTTTTATAAAATAGTCGTAGATGCATCCAAGACCGACATCAAAGGATTAATTTGTGGAGTTTAGAAATCGCGGCATTCAAACCACTGAATACAACCTTTGTCCGTAAAGTTTCGAGACTGATTTATTTTCTTCTCTAGAAATGGTTCCCCAAAACAAATGTTGGTGCGTATGTGTAGGGCCGTCTTTTCGGGCTAACCTGGGCTCTTTATGTTAATTACTGTGGCAGCCGCTAGATGGCACTACATGCAGAAAAATACGTTGTCACTAGTCGTCAGCGCGTTCTAGTGTGAGTGAATGTGAAGCGTGTGAACATAAAATTCTGTGTGATGCTTGGCAAGGCTGCCACACAGACGTATGAGCTCCTTCGTGACGCTTACGACAACGAGACATTATCGTGGGCGCGAGGTTTGGAGTGGCACAAGACGTTCGTTTCGGGGAGAACTTCGGTGGAAGACGATACAAGACAGGGGCGCCCTTAAGCCTCACGCAATGAAAACAACGTGGCTCGGATCAGGGAAATCGTACAGCAAGACCGCAACATTACAGTTCGCATGCTATCAGATGCTCTCGACATTAGTGAGACAACATTCCACCAAATTTTGCGTGAGAACTTAGGGAAACGAAAGCTGAATGCAAGACTTTTGCCTCACTTCCTCACACAGGACCAGAACGACACGTGGACATCAGTGACCGCTGATTTGCTCTCTGAGGCAGAGAAGGATGCTGCATTCGTCGACAGCATCATTGCTGAAGGCGAAACATGGTGTTTTCAATACGATCCTCAAACAAAGAGGCAGAGCTCCGAATGGTGGTCCACAAGCTCTCCGGCGTCGAGAAAGGTGCGGCGACAGAAGACCGAAACAAAGACGATGCTAATAGTTTTTTCGAAGTATGAGGTGTCATAGACCACGAGTCCGTTCCACAAGGGCAGACGGTGAATCAGGAGTGTTATATCCGCGCGCTCCAACACATGCGTGATGCAATGCGACGTCGTCGCCCTGACTTATGGGCACCTGGACAATGGAGCCTTCTCCACGATAACGCAAAGCCGCACACTGCTCTCAGCGTGACAAAATTTCTCGCCAAGCGCAGCATTACTGTACTTCCTCATCCGCCATACTCGCCTGACCTCTCCCCATGTTATTTTTTTCTGTTTCCTCGTGTGAAGAGAGCCCTAAAAGGTCGCTGGATGGGAAGCGTGGAGGCCATTCAAGGCGCCACGACAAAGGAGCTGACAGCCCTGCCAAAAAAAATGTTTTCCAACTGTTTCCAAGACCTCAAGGAGCGTTGGAAGCTGTCTATAGACAGCAAGGGAGACTATTTCGAAGGGTTGCTGCACAAATGATTTCAATGTTAAGCACATCTATTTAAATGGACTCAGTCTCGGAAATTTATGGGCAAAGGTTGTATGCTTTAGCTTCCAAATGCAAGAACATGGGCTTCTGTTTAAAGTGAATTCAAGATAGTTTTAAAGCTAACTTTATTGAAAAGGGTTTCGGAAAACTTTTGATGCCTATAACTAAAACACAGCATGATTTGATGATGGATACTTCGCTGTGATTACTCATCTATACATTATTTGTCACGTCTTGAAAACGAGGGCCCGCTTGTGTGAAGCAAACCCAGTGTCGCCTTATTTGCAGTCAGATACCCGTTGTGGTGGCTCAGTGGTATCAGGGAAGGGTTAAAGGAGGGACTAAGAGAAGAAAGGAAGACAGAGGTGCCGTAGTGAAGAGCTCCGGAATAATTTCGACCACCTAGGGATCTTTAGCGTGCAGTGACATCGCACAGCACACGGGCGCCTTTGCGTTTCGCCTCCATTGAAACGCTGCCGCCGCGGTCGGGTTCGGGCCCGGGTACTCCGGATCAGTAGCCGAGCGCCCTAACCACTGTGCCACCACGGCGGGCTGCGCTTTATACTTTGGAGGTTATGGTTTACTGATTCCATCTGGCGCGGTTATGATGAATGCGTGATTACCCCAGGCAGATGAACTTGACGGTCCTGCCATGTTTAATCGGCGCTAGCGAGCCAGTATGAGGATCTTGCCGTCTTGTAAGGTCGGCTTGGGGCTCGATCGAGAGCCCATAGCCCGGTTATCGGACGCGCTTTACCTTTCGTGTTGGCCCATTGCCACGGGCGAAAACGCTTAGGCAAACGTGACAGCCTTGCCGCCTTTACAGAACAGCGTGGCAAAAGCACGGACAAAGAGAGAGTACGACGACACAAGCGCTTTGCGATCCTTGGCCGCTCGTTAAGGCGCCGCGTGTTCCGCCCTAGCTTCCGCCCGACGTTGTTTCTCAATGCGACTGACGCGAGCGTAAGCGCACAGAACCCCGGGACTCGTAGTCAAACGTCAGTGCCCCTTGGGAATGAAGTTTCGCAAGTCGACGGCAACGCGCTAATTCCCATAGCCCAGTACTCCAAGAGCGCAACTTTCAGGCGTTCCCGGGCATGTTGCGACGCCGCCAGAGGTCGAGGAACGGGCGTCCCTCTTCTGGGGTGGCTTTTTCCATTCACTAAAGCAAAGAGGGATACTCAAGCCACAGAGTACGGGTTTGCTCTTCGTTATTAAAAGTTATATGAGGAAAGGAAAGACTCTGGAGCAGTCTTACACTGTGTGGACACCGCGAGTGTGCAGTGAAGGATGGAGTGAAAGCGGCAGTCCATTATGCAAAATAGCGCTTACAATTTAGGTTGGTTGGTAAACGTTTATTGAACAGTGAAGGGGCCGAATGCCCGAAATCTAGAGGTCGGCCAGTACTCCTTGTAATGTGGCAGCATCTAGAGCAAGACGGGTGAGTGCTCGTTGGTCGTCCAGGGTAGCGCTGCATAGACGAGTCCCCCAAGTGCCACGTGTGGGTGTAGGGGTGTATTGCCGTGGACAAGTCCAGACCATATGAGAGAGGTCTGCTGAAATGCCGCAGTATTTGCATGTCAGAGAATAGCGTTCGGGAAAGATATTAAATTGCTTGGGATTCGGGAAAGTGTCCGTTTGGAGTTGGCGCCAAAGGAGGGCCTTCGCCTTCGTAATTTCTGGGTGCGGACCTGGATACATTTAACGAGAAAGACGATAGTGTTCGAGCAGGTCGCGCGAAGTTATTATAGCGTCCTCCGTTCCCAGGGCGGGCATGTCGGAGGCGGGATGATAAGCTGCACGGAAACTGAGCCCTCCAGCTAGCTCGTGCGCCCCCCGCGTTACCCTTTAGATCCAGTCAGGCCGGACCTCATAGCAGAAGGGTGAGGTGTTCATGCAGATTCGATATGGGCATGCGAAACCTTTGACTGAAATACGGCCACGGGTGATATTCAGAACTGCGTGCTGTGAGCCGCTGACGACAACCTTGGCTTTGGAAGTGGAGAGCTTAAGAGCAATGGCTACCTCCTCCGCTGTAGTGATATGCGGAGTGCGTACGCTGCAGGAGGCATGAAAAGTCCTGTTCTTACCGCCGTCACAGCATTACGAGTAGGGTGGTCTGCCGCGTCTGTGTAAAGTACATCAAGTCGGTCAGTATAACGCTGCTGGAGCGACGTGGCCTGGGCTTCTCGCCGACCTTCATGAGTGGTATGCACGCTGTGGGGTAGAGAAAGAGTCTTGAAGTTGGCCCTGATCAGGCGTGCGTGAATCGTCGCGTCCTGCACTCCGGCCGGACGCAACGCCGTGTCAGACGACAGTGCGTTGTCAGTGCACGTTAAAGAACTCTAGGGGGTCAAAATTTATCCGGAGCCCTCTAGTGCGGCGTTTTTTTCTCTCTTGCTTCCAATCCCTCGTCCACGCTTTTCTTACGGCGCAGCGCGGCGCACTTTGTGCGTCCCCCAAACGTTGGATGTCGATAGCCACAACTACGCATACGCCGGGCATCTTTTTGCCAATAGAGCTGTTGTTGCGAATAAAGGAAGAATAAGCAGAAGTAGTACGGAGGGCACTTAAGACTACTTACGTGTTTTGAATGCGAAAGCAGTCTGGTTTACAAGTTCTCCTTTAGGCCCTGTAGTTCCTTTATGCCGTGTGATTTGTCGTATCATGGGACACAAAGCGCAAAAATGTTGATAGTTTTCATTTTTGTACGTAGAACGGCATGATTTTCTAATTGCAGAAACATTGTTTTCAGATATATTTATGAAGCAAGAAGAACATGTCAGCTGTCAGAAATCCAGGTGACTTCCTGAAAGATAAATTTCTGCAGTAGCTGCCCGTCTCAACCTAGTAAAGTCCGAGTTCCACAGCCCCAAATGCAAATTGTGCGGCAAGAAGGCGCCTGCGTTACAGGCAGTGGACCTGTCAAAACTCGACTCGACTCGAGTCCGTCTGTTTTCGAGGCTATTGTTTGAAATAGGTTTCGTTACATTGCTGCAGAATTAAACTCACCCTATTGTTGGCGTTGTGTGCCATATGAACAAAAACAAACGTGCTAATGAGTGGAGCCCGAACCAAGTACTTTAATTAAACCAGCCGCTGCACGAACTAGAGCCTTATTTTTGCAAAGTTCAGAAAACCACTGCTGACCGTATCTGACTCAATAATAAAGCAGTTGGCACGAAAGCGCTTCATCCTTCACAGACCAAACGTGCCCCATTCGTAGAATGAAATTGCAATAATGCTAAAAAATGTGCTCAAGTAAACCCACTTCTGCGTATCCGCGCCGAGTAATTACATCGTCCTCGTGCAAAGCCTGTGACTGCTTCGGTTTGCGAGCGGTGGATGAGGGCCTCAGCAGTACGTGCTTCCCTCTAAAGGTACGCCTAGCCGCTGTTCCACGTGCGCAAGTTTAAACCCGCGGGAATGTCTCTTCCGAGAATCGCTTTATCTTTTTTACCTACCAGCCGTTGTTGCGGGCGTAGTCGACGCGGTGCACAGAAATATTTCGCCGCGAAAATTACTCAGTACAGTCGAACATTGTACAAAACTAGAGTTCACATTTGTCTCTCCCGGTCGTCCTCTCAATGTCTTTGCTTTTAAATTTGAATTCCCTGTGCTTAAATGAAGCTTTGTAAATCCTTGAAGGGCTCTAGGATCCCATGCTCTTTTATAGAGGGTTCCGCACTGGTGGCTATTTTTCCGCCAGTTCCGCAACTAAAGACGGCTCATTACAGTAACCTGCCGCGCGGAAAGCGGAGTGCAGAGCATTTATTTTGCGTTTCGTCCATTTTGCGGGCTTTTTTTGCAAGGCTTCAGGATGCTTGCCTTCCTGCTGACCCGCTTCACTTTAAGTGGTACGAATCCTGCCTTAGATTTCCTGAACAGCTAATGGTAATTTTTTTTGTTCGTAATAATTCTTCGCTTTATGATGAACCGATCATTTGTGTAAAAAATACTAAATTGATGCAAAAAATCAAATTTCTAGAATTGACGCACTGATTTATTTTGATTGGAGAGTTATTGCGCAGAATTCACATGAGGACAGTAAATTAGAAACAACCCAGGCTGCCAATGTGTCCCCTGATGCACTCTGCGCGTTAAAAGTGTTCACTATACCGCAGCGATGCCTTAAGTAAACTTCTCCATTTGTTACCGCACCAGCATGCTGGTAGGTAATTTAGGGATCGTGCTACTAATATAGTATCCCTTAACGCTGTAATTCCTAGAGTATCAGCTTTGGTACACTGGGTAAAATTCCGAACGATTTTTATTTATGGTCACAGTACTCGGTGCGTGCAATGCTGACGTAGCAATTGCAGACACGGTCTTTGCTAAGAAAGTTCCAAGTATCAGTTACCAGAGATGCAGGGGGCTGGTTCAAAAATAAATTGATACAAATGGTCACCCTAATGGCAAGACTGCCTAAACGTTTTCTGGTTGTAATGCTGCATTTGAAGGCAGTGGAATAAGTTTGAAGTCTGTGACTTATTGCTTGCGCTTGAGTATTAGGCCGTAGTTTTATCATTAAACATTCAGAAATCGTCAAAGTTAGCTCAATTTATTTCAGCTCTAATTTTTATTTGGTAACTGAATCTTTCAGTTTTGTACACTTTTGCAATCAAGGGACTATTAATGAAGAAATTCGAGAAGCGCATGACTTTTATTCGACGTTTTCCTTCCCTGGTCACTACAGGTTACAGTACTTTGTGACCGCATATTTTTGCCGGCTTTACAGTGGGGGAACTTTGGGATAAAGAAGCCACTTTTTTTTCTAGCCTTTTTGTGCCAAAAATAACCACAGTACTTCGGCAGAAGATTTGTGGAAACTGTGGCAAACAAGTTCATTTAACGCCAATGCTGATTTTCGAGGCATCGGCACTACGCCGAGTGACGTGTACTTTGAGTGTGGACGTGTCGGCGCGGCGCAAGCAGGTTTCAGCTTTGCGCGCGCGATGAGACAGAATTTGCAGCGGGCCGCACCGACGTGAAGCGCAATTTCGAAAATCTTAACAGTGTTAACGTTGTTGCAAACGGCAAATTATGCATTTATTTTCCTTAACCCGCTTACTGAAAAAAGCTCAGCTGTTTTCTGATGACTATCACTGGTTACAACAGTATACTTGAAAGAAACATCGTTCTAAGTTTTAAAAAATCATATAAAACACTCTACCAACAGGTTTTGGTTAAATAGCCGGCAAAAAAACGTTGCTGTTCTGCTGTAATGTCTTTGCCAAAAGTAGCCAAGTAACGATGTTTGCCAGCCGTGTATCCGAGCACTTATGCCCCTCCCTTAAGTTCTACGTGTGTAATAACGAGAGCCGTTGTCCTCAAAACTTGGCAATTTTTGGTCGTTAAGCGCACAGGGTAAGGTAAAATTAGAAAAAAATCGTTTTTTTTTCTTTTGGAATTTTAGAAGTTCAATTCTTTCTACACATGTTCCATGATCGCACTTTCCTCAGAAAGCCATATTTACGGCTGAAAAACGCTTTTTCCGAAACCAAGTAGTGAGCGGCCACGCCCACTTTCAGGATTAACGTCAATTTTTTCAACCAAAAAGTCCACCACCTGATTTCAAAACTTGTCTAAAATCAGCTACATATAAAAAATTGTCTGGCAACTATTGTACAGCTCCTCTTTTTTAGCAAAGACAATCCTGAGACGCTTTGCACGTTTTTTCCACGTTTCTGCAACCTTCATGCAGCTGCGTCCGAGTGCTATCCCTTTCGATCAGTATTGTAAATTGTGCCGGTGTTGGTTGCTGCTGATAAGTTGAGATGCCCAGAGCAAAGAAGGCCTTCGTCAGGCGTGAATTTCACGGCAACCGCTACGCTCATCGTGAAAAAGCAAAAGGATGTCCACGACCGAATAAGATCCCGAACGCCGAACGCGCCAGCTCCTCGACATCGAAGCTTTCAAGATTTTCTCTGTGCTTCCAGGAAGAGGATGTACTACAGAGCAGCAGCCAATATGCCTTAATGAACATGGACGGCATTTGTGCCGCATTTACACAGATTTGTGTGTGCAGAGAGTGCGGTGGAAGTGTTGAGCTCATCGAAATTGTGACAAAACGGGTAGGTGTTGCAAGCGTTTACAGTTTGAACTGTGAAGTGTGTAGTGCCGCACAACGATTTGAGACGTCGAAGAAAACTACTTCTGGCCTCTATGAAGCCAACCTCAGGTTAGTGTATGCCTTGAGGTCCATTGGTAAGGGAATGGCTGCAGGAAATATACTCTGTGCTATGCTAAACCTTCCTAAGCCGCCGACAAAGTTTGCGAAATACAATCAAGAGCTTCCAGGTCACATCGAAGCTGCTGCTCAGGAGTCGATGAAAAGGGCAGTTGACGAAGCTGTGCAGCTGAATGAGGGGGATACAGACATCGCAGTTGCTCTTGATGGAAGCTGGCAGAAGTGAGGCCATACTTTCAATAACGGCATAGTCTCTGCGACCTGTGTAGACTCTGGGAAAGTGCTGGATGTGGAGGTTTTGTCTAAACGTTGTCCAAAGTGCAGCATCAAGGGTACAAACAGTGACCCCCTTCATAGAGAGGTGTGCCAAAGCAACTACCAAGGCACCAGCGGTGGAATGGAAGTCGCAGGAGCACTGAAAATTTTCGGCAGGAGTGAGGAGCTTCACGGCGTTCGATACGTCAAATACCTTGGGGATGGTGACAGCAAGGCTTTTATGGCTGTGAAGGCGCAAATGCCATATGGTGATTCCGTTGAAATATCCAAGGTTGAGTGCATAGGGCACGTGCAAAAAAGGATGGGCACAAGGTTACGAAGGCTAAAAAAAGGAAACAAAGCAGGAAAACTCTCTGATGGAAAGAGCCTCTCGGGCCGAGGCCGACTGACTGATGCAGTATAGACAAGCTCCAGACGTACTATGGTTTGGCCATCAGAAGAAATGTAGGAAACCTGGATGAAATGCGAAAGGCCGTTTGGGCAACCTTCTTCCACTTATCGGCCACAGACGAAGACCCATGCCATGGACTTTGCCCAAAGGGACCTGATACGTGGTGTGCCTACAACAGAAGTCAGTCAGAGGGCAAGCCATTTTTCCACAAGGAGAGTTTGCCTGCATCTGTCTTGGAGGCTATCAAACCCATTTATAGGGAGCTATCGAAGGCTGAGCTCCTAGAGAAGTGCCTGCATGGGCGAACTCAAAATGCAAATGAGTCGTTCAACCATGTTGTTTGGGAACGCGCGCCAAAGAATGTGTTTGTTAGGCTTCGGACCCTACGGATGGCAACACTGGATGCTGTTCTTTCATTTAATGATGGTAGCATCGCACGGGCCAACGTTTTGAAGGCGTTTGGATTGAACACAGGGAGCAACACCATCAAGTGGCTGAGGGAAGCTGACCATAAGCGCATGTACTTTGCGGACCGAGCAACACGACAGCTTACAAAAGAGGCCCGACAGTCAAAACGACAAGCCGAAAAGCGAAAAAATGACGGCGACAGTGACTACGAAGCAGGGGGCTATTAAACCAATTACTATGGAGGCGTTTCTGCGAATAAAATATGGTTTTTCACATTTTTTTTCTCTTTACGCTCTATTATCTCAAAACAGTGTTTTTTCTTACAAAGGTACCATTATTTCCAATGCTTTTCAAGACAGACGGCTGATTTTTTTTTGCAATCATCTACATAAGTGTTGCCAACTACTGAACTAGAATTAAGCAATTTCACTGAGCAGTTATTCTGTTATGAATTTCGAAATGCGCAAAGAAAGGCCAGATTTGTGTACTACCGGAAAAAATTTTATTAAAAATCGAATTTTCAACACATTTCAAATATTCTAGTTCAGTAAAAAGAGCACAAATTTTGGCAAACAATGATATATGTATTATTAGGCTACTGTTATTAGTTAGTGAGAAACATGTACCTCAACATGGCCTAAAATGCATGGGAAGTATAGGGCTTACCCTGTGCCCTTAAAGGGAAACAGCACTATCATTTGGGAAGGCCGCGATATTCAACGATCGGAATCCATATCGAATGAAGGTAAATCATGCTAATTTTTTGCGTTATTTTTTAAAATAATGACCTAATCGACGATAAAATTTCAGGTTTTTTCTCACAGCACCGAAGGAGCGTGTGGAAGCTTGCTACAACGTCATGGCCGGTAATATTTCAAATTTCCGCTGCCGTCAATCACACACAGCCGTGCGTCATTGGATGATATCAAACAACGCTCGGCGGGCTTTCCTTTGGTCGCATTGTTTTTTTTTTCCTCCCAACGGAGCGTTTACGCTTTGGAAATGTGTCGGTACCGCAGATGACGTCATCATGCTCATGCGGCACTCGCTTTGCATTGTGCGCTGCGGAGGAGCCTGAAGACCGCCGCAGTTTTAATCGGCGATTACGTCATCATTTCAAACGCCAGCCCGAAAAGACCTAGCATGATTAGACTGCAAGTTTCGCAAGTTCGAACACTTTAAACTCATTGAATTCTAAAACCTCTGCAGTTGTCCTTTTAAGGGTGCTCTAGGGACTCCAATATAAGAGTGACTCACAAACCCCATCGCCAGGTTTCTTCTGTTAAAGATGATGAATTTATAAAATCGAGTAGATGCCAGCGCCTCCTATTTTTTTAGTCAAGCGATTCCCCACTGAGGCTTGCCTTAATCGTGATTGAAAATGCGTGGTCTAACTGGTCGCCGATAGCGGCTGCTACAAATGCTTTCCAGGAAGCACACTGTAGGCCCGGTAATAGCGCAGGTAGCCGCACTCGCTGTGTGACTAGCGTTGAGTCCAACGTGTTGAGGCCAGAGCCCGTTCGCTTTCTTCCTTCGTCCCCAATGGCGTGTTAGGCCACCCTCTTGGGATCGTCTGCGGCCTACCATGTTGCCGTTGCCTTTATTCGAGCGCTAGTCTGCTCCGGAGTGAAATGCGTGCTAAATTCTTTTTTTTTTTTCTGGAGACGTCGCTTGCAAGCTATAATGTAGCGCCATAAATCAGTGCAGCAGTAGGGCTGTGGAGCACGCGTATGGGCAGTCGGATCATATCAAGCATGAAGGGCAACCAATGGCGTCGATGTCGATAAGGATGCATTATGAGCCAAAACCGGGTCAAATGGAAGTTAATGCACCACTTAGTCCTCGTTGCGAACAGGCACATCATGCGGAGACTAAATGCTGCTGACACTTCAGTGTAATTAGTCTCTAAGGGAGTAACGGGCGGTTTCGTGAGGGTGTAATGATTGTGGCAAAGTAGTTTCTCATAAAGAAATAACCCCTGCACTTCTGGCTGCTTTCTGGCTAGGGTAATTTAACTGCCCTTCCCATTTATATCAATGCGATAGGTGTCGCTACCTGCGCGTTCATGCAGCCTTTACCACCGGTCTTACGGTAGCACAATCGTTTATCAGTGCGCTGACACAGGTAATGTGATCAATCTAATATAGGTGCAGTAACCTAGTTTCACAAAGCCTGCGTTTCGCGTATACAAATACCAGTTAGACACGCTGAGTTTAAGGCTGCAGCGAAGATCGAGTCGTTGTAGGCTTCAGGCAAGGACGCTACCGGCTGGCTGCCGGCGTGGGTTCGAATCCAGCTTTGAGCGACTAGGAATTTTATCGTCTGTGAATTCAATGCGCTCCGCAAAGAATGGCTCCTTCCCATCTCTTCGGACGCAGGTGCGCACATCTATCGGTGTCAATGAGGACGGCGCCAGCTATGGGCTGGTGGCCATCTAGTACGTCTCTCCCGCAAGCTGCAGCTCTAAACAACGAAATAAATGTTTTACAGTCCAGTGGATGTCAACCTTGGCGCAAAATTCGCCGCGATTTCGGGACAACGTTCTACATTATGAAATGACGGAACTTTAACTCCAGTCACCATCACATCCTTCAATCACAAGGTGCCCGTGTGACTCCAGTTATTCATATTGGGCTGCAAAAAAAAAATCACGCATTTCAACGAATTTCAACGAAATTCAACGAATTTTTACTACTTAGCATTGATGGTCGTATTTAGATATCCCATTTAAAAGAGCAACGTGGTGCGCGTTCCCGCGATTCCGCTGTAATTAAGTTTTTCAGACTGCCCGAAGCTATAAACTCCCTTCATCTGCTGCACAGAAGAAACCGGTACCGCTGCAATAAAACACAAGTTCTGCAGCGAAAACATTATTAAAGGGGTTTTCCTGCAGCCGCAAAAGGAAAGGCGCGCTCTCATGAATTTAACCTGAGAGGCGCCAAGCAGTATGCCCTAAAGGCATATAAAGCATTATAACGCTAAAAAGCATAAAACGCTATAAATCATATAAAGCTTTATAGCCTAAAGGCTATAAAGCAGCACCAAAAGAAAAGGCATGAAAACTTCTCGGCACATGTCCGCATCCCCAGGGACAAGTCGGAACAAAATTACCTAAAAAAAGAACGAGGCTTCAAGGTGTTAAAGACAGCAAGTGTTAAAGCAAAACTGGGTGTCAATTAATCATGCGTGGCTAATTTGTGAAAAGCGCAATTTTGAAGCAACTTTTTATCAAGGTGGTAAAAGTAAATGAATGATATCCATCCGGCTAGCTTGAGAGCTGAATAAATGCATGCCCCGGAATGATTAGAAATTTTGTGCGTTCTGGTTAGTTCGTGCTGAACTTCAAATGAAACCGCACATGGACGGACGGGGACAGAAAAGAGGATCAAAAAATCCGTAGCGCCCCACTTCGTAACTTTTGTGCCTCGTTTTTGTGCGCGTCTAATTCCGCCTTATTTCCTTTTTTATCTGTAAGCAGCAGCTTAGAATCATATTTGGAGCGGATTTATGCCACGCTCATGCTACATAGTTCTTGCCCCGGTTACTGGCGGTATCCCTGGAATGATCAGTATCATATTCTAGCGAAATAACCGTGCAACAACACGACGAAGCTGATCGCTATCGCTCTAACGATGCGCCACTTCATTGGGCTCTGCCATCACTGCTTAGCTCGCGCAGCTGATCTTCAAAGTACGTGGCGCCCGCGTTGCCATCACGCTGAAGACCCGCTCTTCTTTGCGACAATTTCTTTTTGCCCAAAGAGCTTGTGTGAACTGCTTCCGTGAATTTACTTCCGCTTACAACGATTTCTCTGCCCCATCAAGCGTGTCGCTGAAGAATGTTAATCATGAAATCTGGCTGGCTTGGAGTATGAATGTCAGAGTACAAACCAAATGTATAATTGTGTCAGCGCTCGAGGAAGAAATTTTCTTCGCTCATTCCTTCTCCCAGCTATAAATTAAAGCACGTCCCTTAGCTCAGTTGTCATAAAGGCAACAAGCTCTCATGAAGGCAGGAAGCTGTCATGAAGGTTCTTAAGTGAACAGGATACTCGGTAATTGAATATCGCTATTTTATTAAAAATAGCGTTCACGAAGTGCTCGCCTGCGGAGCTCTTTGCTATATTCTCTGAAAAACAAAAGCTATCCTGCAGTTGACGTTGTGAAATGAAGGCTCGAGTCGACATTTTCGACGTCGTGAAAAGGAGCCGGGAGTTTAAGGAGAACGGGCTTGGCGACGGCGTTGAGAGGCGAGCCGAAGTTTCGCGTTGGTGGCGCGCTCTTGAAAAGCCCGGACGCGACGCTATCAAAGGCGAACGCGGCGTAAATCACGCGCTGTTGCGGCTGCCTGTCGTGACCGGTCTAGGACGCACGTGACCCAAAACGGAGTTTCCTACAGAACGGCGCGCCCCATTCCGTCTACCTCCACAACAACAAAAAAAAAAAGGAAGGACATAGCCAGGAAACGCTTTGTGCCCTTTGTCGGAGCTCGGACTGCTTTTCACCTCCTTCGCTTCCTATGTCTATCTGAGAAACGTTCTCCTTGGCCGGTTATAAGGCGAACGACACAGTTTTCGGCTACGACATACGACGCTGATGGTGACACCACCCATTTCACAGTTCATCCTCATAAATAAGTAAAAAAGTAACAGTCCAAATAAAGGATTCTAGGAACATTGAGTTTGGATGCCGGTGCTGCCTAATAATAATAATTATGAAAAGGAAGCTTCGAAGACAATGCGGACTTAGCAGCGCTGACAAATGACCAAACAAACTGCAATAAACTTGCGTGGAAACACCTCCAACGTATCTTCAGCAGCACTGCTCCTTGTTGAGAGCCTGCTGTACTGACGACGTAGAGGTATGAAGGTGTTAACCAGCGCAAACGGTGTCGCTATGCGCTCAGGAGGTTCAGCAGGTCTGATAGTCGACACACCCAATGAGGGCGGGGACAGGAGACTGCAGCTGTTCTCATTGCTTCTTCGCCACGGAGGTTGAAAATGAACGACAATGCACAAAGCAGGACGCTACTATGTACTGCTTGGTGTCACTTGTCGAGGTTACTTTCTGACAGGAGTACTGTAGGAGTGTTTACTTGTGGAGACAATTATTAACTGCAGTGTATAGCGTGCTAGCCTCTCAGGGTGTCGGTCATTTGATTTATTACACTAACACCGGAGCTGAATTTTAACGCCACAGCGTTAACGAGCTCGTGCCGCAGAAAAAAATGGTGTCGTCGGCGTCAGCCTTTAGTGAAAAATCTCTCCTCCTCCCCGTGAGCGAAAAATCCCTCCTCCTCCTCCTCCTCCTCGCAATGTACGCCACTGCCCCAACACATAGAGCACGATGGCAGCGCAAGGAAAGGAATATTTTGGTGGGCAAACCGGACCACGCAGCAATGGAAGGAAAATGAAATGAAAATTGTATTGCCAGTGCGGGAAATTCGCTCGCGCATCGAGCGTCTCGCGCAGAGAGGTTGTGCCGTGCGTGCACAGTGGGTGCCCGGTCACTGCGGCATCGCCGGCAACGAAGAAGCTGACGACCTCGCGACCGCTGCACACCAACTACCTGCCAGCGATCTGCTCCTTGCGCTGGAGGACGTGCGTGCGGCCATTCACGACCATCTCCGAAAGCAGCACCCCGACCCACGCATCGCGGGAGGTGAGCGCATCGACAGTGTCACCGGCTGTCGCGCACTTACACGGTCGCAACGTGCAATGATCCTCCGCGCGCGCATTGGCTGCGTGTGGCCCGGGGAACGACGGGTGCGTCACGGAATCGCGACGAGTGATGTGTGTGACGGATGCGGTGCAGTGGAAACACTAGAACATCTGCTCCTTCGCTGCTCCGCGTTCGCCGATGCTCGTCGCGATATGCTCGCGGCCTATAGGGCGCAGGGCATACTACCAGACTCCATCAAGACGCTATTGTGGCCGCAGGGCAGTGCGCGCACTCGTGAGCGAACTTTGGTGAGCCTCTGTGCATTCCTCGAACACACGGGCTTGACGTCCCGTCTGTTCTCCGTCAGGTAGTTACACGCAGTGACCGAACGCTCCGCGAGTTCTACCTTGAACGATTAATAACTGGACGCCCCACTCCAGTTGTAACCTACACAGTGCTGTGCGCGTGTGTGATTTAATTCCTCTAAAATGAACTAATCACGCGCACAACCTGGACACATTTCTTATTGTGTAAATAGTTTGTACATATTACTTCTCCCACTGTCCTCTATTCCTGTCCCCTCACCTCTTTCATTTCATTTCTCCATTCTGCCTGCTGTCCTTTATTTCCGCTGCCCCAGCTCAGGTGCTTCAGTATCGATGGCAGATGCCGGGGCTAGCAAAAATCTTTTCCTTCCTTTTTACTATTATTTTTAATAAAACCACTACCACCACCACCAGTGCACGTTAAAGATCCCCAGGCGGTCGAAATTATTCCGGAGCCCTCCACTACGGCACCTCCTTCTCCCTTTCTTCTTTCACTCCCTCCTTTATTCCTTCGCTCACGGCACGGTTCGGGTGTCTAGCGATATATGAGACAGATACTGCGTCATTTCTTTTCCCCAAAAACCAATTATTATTATTATTATTATTATTATTATTATTATTATTATTATTATTATTATTATTATTATTATTATTATTATTATTATTATTTAAGGAAAGGAAGTGAGGCCTGTCTCACATATCTCTGTGGACACGCGAACCGCGCCATAAGGAAAGGAAAATGAAATGAAAATTGATTTTAAGGGAAGGAAGTCACCCGTCTGACATATCTCTCGTTCGGGTGCTGTGGGGCCGTGCGGGCACGCAGGAATCACGCGGTGAGCGGCACACAGTTGGCACTTTTTGAACATGGCCTGCATGAAAATCGTGACTAACATCCAGACTGACGCTGTATTTTTAGATTACGCTAAAACATTCAATAAAGTATCCCCCCAACGCTCACTGCTAAAACTTTCCCTCGTAAATTTACACCCTTATGTCTTAAGATGGTTAGAACAGTTTCTTACTAATGGTACACAACCTGTGCTCATAAACAGCCAGTCGTCTAGCCCCCTATCCGTAACCTCAGGTGTCCCACAACGATCCGTCCTGGGTCCTCTTCTTTTCTGAATATACATTAACGATTTACCCTTGCATGTGTCTTCCTCAATCCGCTTGTTTGCTGACGACTGCGTCATTTATCGTACAGTAACTAACATCCCAGACCAAAACGCTCTTCAGACTGACCTTAACAGTGTACAAGACTGGTGCGATCAGTGGTTAATGACTCTTAATCCTAACAAATGTAAGTTCATGTCATTCACCCGAAGTCTTAGACCTTTTCGTTCTACTTACATAATAGGCGACCTACCAATAGGATCTGTGCTAACATTTATATACCTAGGCATTACAATATCAACTAACATATCCTGTAATGCGCACATTGTCAACATCATTTAATCGGCCAACAAAAAAACTAGGTTTCCTCAAACGCCACATACGCCATGCACCAAAAGGCTTGAAACTACTAGCATTTAAGCCACTGATAAGACCTAAACTTGAATATGCATCCGCCATCTGAGATCCCCATCAAAACTTTCTCAAGGCTAACCTCGAACGAGTTCAAAATCGCGCTGTTAGATTCATTCATTCCGCATACTCATACGACATCAGTGTATCGTCTTTGAAAGCTGAAATTAACTTGTCACTTATTTTCCTTTGTAGCCGCATTGCTAGCCTCTGCCTTTTTCACAAATTCTTCGCCAGTTCATTGCACGAAGCACCCTACATCCTACGCCGCATGCACATATCTCAGCGCACTGGTCATCCGCTTCAAGTTGTCCGTCCACGCTCCCCTATTACTGCATTCTCGGCCTCGTTTTTTGCCCGAGCTGCATCTGGCTGGGACGGCCTTCCCCACCAAGTCGCAGCCATTACCTGTCCATCAAGAGTCCTCCAATAGTTAACGCAGCTGATGTTAGACTAGAACCTCATGTTATATCCGTAGTTCCACCCCATATGTAATACTTCCTGAATAGGGGTCTTTAAGGAAATAAACAGAACTGAACTAAACAACGCAGCGCACATCCAAAGCCCGCTCACCACGAAGCTTGCGGCTTGCTGCCCGTTCGTTCGGCGCGGAAGCTATGCTGGCGTTCGTGGCATCGGGTTTGTCGAGAACGATGTGCCGACGTAGTACGACTGCAACTTGAGTCCCGCGCGTTTCGGCAAGGCGCCTGGCAGCGCTTCTACATGGTTTGTGGCTCCGCGCGTCCGTTTCACCGTACTTAGCAAAGCGATTTGTCTAACGGGCAAGGCGTCGCGCGAGCGGGCGATGGCGTTGCGTGGACTCCCTGGCAGTGCTGCAACACGCTGTCGCGTTCCATTCTTAAAGGCGAAGCTTAAGCGTCCTCCTATTTTTTTTTCTCAAGGCTGGCGCTAATGTTTCTTTCGCACATCAAAATTTCGGTGCAGCGATGTTCTTGATTGAAATTGAAATAATGAACTAATTTTGCTTGATTGGGCAGTTGGAGCTTTATGAGGTATAAGAATATTTATACCGATTCAGACATATTGCTCCCAGAGCGAACCAGTTGTTTACAAAACAAAAATTGATTTGAATTTTTCTTGAGCAATTGCACTGCCGGAACTGCCGAAATATAGACCCGATAAAACAGCTACGACAAGAATTTATTTACTCGGTGACAGACGCTATACAAAACAATGCCATATAGCAGAAACGGCGTCACTATTTTATATATTCTCATCAGGCCGGATCAAAACGTCACTTTGTTAGCGTTGTTCAAAATATATTTATCAAATATGGGCTTTCTGAGCAGCGTAAACAAAAACAATTGCAGCCGTAGGTCCAAACCTTCTTCCTTTAAGATTTTTCTTTATGCTCGGTGCTACGGGTCTCTGTGCATTAGAAACGTGCAACAACGTCTTATGATGTATATTTAATTAATCAAATACATATTGGGTGGGCGAGACATATAAATGAAAATAAAATTGATCTCACAGGGAAGTGTGAAAAACATGACAATGATTTGGCCACCAGGAGCAGGAAAAGATTTAGACAAAGCGACCGACTTGAAAGGTTGCTACAAGCGCCCCGATTGCTACAGAGCTCTTTTTAAGGACAGTACATGCGAACACAGTGGGTATTTAGTTGTTTTCAACGGAAATTAGGCTGCAGAACTCAAGCGGTTTTTAAGGGTTGTAAAATACCAATTTGCATTATAATGTGCGCAAGCTCTGACGACGATAAGCATTATTTACTCGATAAGTGAACGCACTTTTTTCCAAGAAATGATTTGAATTTGGTTGTTGTTCTATACGCGAGGTTAAAGATGCAGAAAAGTTTCAAAGCGGTAAAAATGGGACAAAATATAAAGTGCAGGAATAAGGGCTGCATCCGGTACGACAATCTCTTCTGAAAAAAAAAAATCAAAACGCACTCTTCACCACGATTTCCGTGCTCTAGAGCATAGTCAACAATTCTTATCTTAAAGCCGCACGCATAACTCAGATACCGACTGATAATGCTGTCCAATAAGAGCGCAGTTGTATAGAATTTCCTACAGCACAGTTTACAGCATTTCAGCATTTTGCACGAAGCTCAAGCGCAAGAAGTTGCTGCAACCTTAATATGGCAGAGAGAACAGAAAAACCTTTTGCAACCAGTTGTGTTTCCCATTTGTTTTCGGATTGTCGAAGATAATTACTATTGGTTGCCCGTACGTTGAGGCATGGTGTGGCAGTCTTGACACATAACAGATTGCGTTTTTTTTTGAAAATTGCGTAGTTATTTCGGCGATCGAAAAAAAAAGTGCCTGCTAGCAATCACTCTCATCGTCAGTAGAGTGCGGACCAAAAGTATCGGGTGCCTGTATTACTCGGGAAAAAAAATATACTTGCTTAATTTGGAAGCGGGTTCATTATGCGAGCGCGATTATTACGCAACTGAATACTGTAGCAGCCAGTTCTGATGCATACAGAGGTTTGCTGAGCCCTATATTTTTGTTACTAACGGTAACTAGAGTTTGTGCCCACCTTCCACGCAAGTTCGAACGCTGCACTCTGATGTGATGCGTGGTCCAGGCTGAACGGACAGGGCTGTGGCTCTATGGAGGGGTGTAGGAAATTGAGAATAAGAGCACAGTCCACACGACACACAAGCGTGCAAAAGTGATACTAAATATCGCATGGTATAGTATAGTATGGTATGGTATGGTATGGTATGGTATGGTATGGTATGGTATGGTATGGTATGGTATGGTATGGTATGTAGAGTTTAAAGACCTAAAATGACACGTGGACTTTGAGCGCGCCGTAGTGGGTGGACCCAAATTATTTTCAACCACCTGGGGTTCCTTAACGTGCGCTGACGTTGCACAGCTCACGGGCGTGTTCAGCATTTGTCTCTTCGCGCTGTGCGTATTTTTGACACTCCAGAGCACCCCTAAATTGTCACTGCGGGTGCAGCAGCGCAGACAATGCATGATTTGTGCGGCGAATAAAAACAAAAGGTGGTGCCCCGAAGAGTCCTTCTGTGAAGCACTAATTGAAGATTCGACCCGTATCTCCAGTGCCTGGTGCGTTTAATGGCGAGCTGCTCAGATGAAAGAGGGGCTATCGATACGGGCTCGTCGCCGATCGTGCCAGAAATAATCGCCACTTTATGCTCTCCCTCTCCCAGTTCAGTTCTTGCACAATAATTAATTTTACCTTTCGTTAACTTCCTGACATAAAAAATCAGTGGGAGAGGGAAGTTGATTCGTTTGTCATTTCTTTGTATAATCGGTCTCTACCAAACACAATGAAGCATACGTGCAAGGCTTTTATGAGAAACTGCGAGCAGCAATGAATGAAACTTTAAACGAGCACAATAGAAGCCGTATGAACAAGAAACATCCAATTATCCACTTCTGTGACATCGTATCAGCGAAAATTGGCAGTACTAAACACACACATAATGACCCAATTATAATTCCTCCGTTGCGATTCTTGATATCGGTTGTCCGGTTTTGTACGTTTCATCGTTGTTTACTTCTCTATAATATCTAACTTATTCTAGATTCAATCCTCCTTGACGTGTCATTACAGTTGTTGCTTGTCTGGACGTTTTTCGTTGTTTTTTTTCTGTCTCCTCGTTACATAATATTAATAAATAATAATTGTTTTTTTGGGGGGGAAAGGAAATGGCGCAGTATCTGTCTCATATATCGTTGGACACCTGAACCGCGCCGTAAGGGAAGGGATAAAGGAGGGAGTGAAAGAAGAAGGGAAGAAGAGGTGCCGTAGTGGTGTGCTCCGGAATAATTTCGACCACCTGGGGATCCTTAACGTGCACTGACATCGCACAGCACACGGGCGCCTTTGCGTTTTTCCTTCATAAAAACGCAGCCGCCGCGGTCGGGTTCGAACCCGGGAACTCCGGATCAGTAGTCGAGCGCCCTAACCACTGAGCCATCGCGGCGGGGCCATTGGCTGCAGTTTATATGGATCAAAGAAATCACGAGGATAATACGCAATACAAAAACAAGAAAGCAAGCTTAGAGAATGCATTTCTATGAAATATGTGCATTTGTGAAAATCGAGCGGGTGGTGGTGATTGACATGAAAGCTGGCCAATCAAAAATATGAAAAGTAAAGGTCGCGGCCAATCACGAAGCCAGATTGGATACAAAGTTATGCAGCCAATGCTGTAAATCATGAGAGGTGCTTTAAGTCCCCAGCGGCAATCTTCATGTGCGCACTTTGTTTCAGTTTTTCTCGTTCCGAATGTAAATTATTATTTTACGCTGGAATATATTCTGCCAGATTGTGCTTTCTTGACTACGGCACAGCCTGGTAGCAAATTCCTGTTTCTCGCGTGACTTGATTTGCGGCGCGCAGTTTATTATCACGCACTGCTGCACAAATCAACCTTCAAAGCTGGCTGTTGGTAAATGTCCTCTTATACCTGCGTCGATATCTGTAGATTATAAGCGTTTGGCTCTCGCAAGCGCCTCCCCATAAATCACGCCGCGTTCCGGGGCTTGCATGAAATCGAGTGGTCCCTCCGAAGCTAACGCAACCGGTCCTGTCGATCAGTATATTCTCTAATTTTTCCTTGCTCCGCGGTCATTTGCTCGCACTCTTCTGCCGCCGGCTACGGCATTGCGCCATCTGTAATCATCAGCGCGATTTGGACTGAAGTCAGCCACCGTGCCCAGTAAGCGCGTGAGAAATGAGCTTGTAGTTGCGTCAGTAGACGACTGCAGCGGCTACAATCCTGAGGGCAACGACGTTATTTCGCGACATGCGTAAGATTGCCCGAGGCGCTGCTAAGTGAACGTCCCTGCTGCTATAAGTACTGTTTTCAGAGAGGAAGCTTCCATTTTTATTTTATTCCTCTGTTTCTATTAATGCCTCGAGCAATATTAGACACTGAAGTAGAACCAAGAGATAGCTGGCTGATTTAGCGCGAATTATTTTTACCGCTACCTTGCCACCTTTCGTAAGAATGTTATAGCCGCTGACGAGACACGTGAAAAAAAATTGCTCGTCTTTGCAACATCATTAGGCAGCACAGTGCTCAGTTTTTTTTAATGTCTGAGTTAATGGACAAAAAATTTCAACTTACAGCCTCAGAGCAGGGTTTTTAAATGTTTCTGACATGCATTACGTTTTTACCTAACGTGTGCCTGACACCGAAGTAACGCTATAAATATTTGAAGGGGTCCTCATGCGGGGTCTTCTACAGCAGATTTCTCACATCAATAAAGCAAAAACCAATGAAGGGCTACGTGATATGCTAAAGTGGATTCAACAGACCGAACAAATGCTCCAAGAACCATTAAATTTTTGTAGGGAAATGTACCCTACTGTATATCCTCACAGTTCTAGGAAAAAGACCCTCCAAATTCGGCTGTCAAAGCATGCAACGAATAGGGGACAATACGCTGTGTTTCCCGAGACAGCTGTAAATCTTTAACAAAGCAACTGGAAATGTGGCTGCGAACCGAGAGACGAATATCGAAGCTCTGACTGTGTACTGTTCCGTGGTGGTGACAAAAACAGCAGGCTTGCGGAGGAAGAACTTGTTACTTTATCGTTTTTTAGGGCCAACTTATGCCCACAAAGCAAAAGAAACAATTCGGTGCCGGCGACAACAATGAGAGACGTCGTCAACGTTGCCCGTCTATTACTGCCGCACTCGGGTTATAGTTGGCAGCAAACATTCAATATCAAGCTTCTAACACACCTGCAGCAATCTAGAACATAACAAAAGCCGTCACGGTGGTACCATATAAATCTCATCGTGTCTAGCTGACGAACAGTGATTAATCGGCATGTCGGCGGCAAAATGATAAAAGATAATTACACAAAACTTCGCGGGTGTACCAAAACTTGGACGCAGTTGGGGATCGAAGTCATAGTGTACGTGGTTATTTTGTAATGTGAGACGTACTGTGACACATACTTCGTTTTCGAGTTTAAACGGTCACAAAGGATTCAAAGGACACTCGGCTATTTGTCAGCTCTTCCAGGCGAATGTTTAATGGCAGCTCTCAATCCAGACGAGTATCTACCTTGGGGGTTTTTGAGAAACATTCTTCTCGAAAAGATCAAGGCACTCTTCTCCGGTTACGTCAACATGCAAGAATTACCTCTATAAGTCATAATGAAAACAGAATATGACATGCGTGTACTCGAATACTTTATTCCGCCTGGACTTATTAATCCACAAAATAAATCCACTCTCTGGTGAGCATTGAGAAATAGAACCAACAACCTTCGTGAATCCTTTGCGATTTTTTATTTACAAACTAGATGTTTCTCAGGCACCTATCCATAAAAAAATATTTATGATACTTGCTGAATAATTCTGCAGGTTGTATGAGAAAAAACTGTTGAATCAGTTTTTAGGTCTCAGAATGGTTTGTGTTAACATGGCTTGACTCATAATTATAAGCACCTTGAGCTTGGCGCATGATGGCCTTAGCTGCCTATGTGCCATAAAACCCAACACAAACACATCATAATTATAAGCGTACATTATAGAGGATTGGAAATGGGAACGGCATATTCATTCTTGAAAAATGCTGAAGCAAGTTTAGTCCTGTTTTGAAAGATGTCGAAAAAATTGATAAGTTAAAAACTTACTATTAGCCGCGACCAGAAAATATTCAACCCTACGGTTCAAGACGTATTTTGAAGAGAAAAAAATTTGATTCCAAAATATTTGCGTGAAATAAAAAGAAGAAAGGGCAGGGGGGGGGGGGGTGTCAAGGCAAGCATTCACCCCATATGTGGCTAGTTTGAAAAGTACAAAGATGCCCGCATTTCTCGTCACTTCTCGTCATTAGCATCGCAGTATGTCTACCCATGTGATCATTTCGTATTTAAGTGCATATAATTTCTCAAGTCTGTAGTTATCAAACCCTGAAAAGGCGTCTGTTTGTAGACTTTAGTTACATAGTTATTAGTGGGTGTTAGCAACTTCGAAAACAATAAAGTTCTGTGATCTTCCCTGCTTGTTCAGTAGTTAGGGCTTCGAGAAGATTTAATAAATTTTTAAATAAAATACATTTATTAAATTCCACTTTATAATGAGGCAAATTAGGGAACCTAGGTTAGGGGTTCATGGCTACAAGGAATGGAGGATGTTTATTCGCCTGCATGAAAAATGAAGGCGAACTTAGGCAAGTTTAAGAAAGTAACTTATCCTTAAAAAAACTCGGCGCAGGTTGAGGCAAGCAAGGCCACTTAATTGAGAGAGTTGGCCGATTTCTCGGACCATGCTTAAATATGCCTAGCGCCCGCTTTGAAGACTGTAGTTCTAATACTTCATTGCACTAAATTAAGAGTGATGGTGAGCGAATCATCTGTATTAATTCCATTTCCAAAATATTTATTATTATTAATCACTGGAGGGGCGACCTCTCGACAAACGAGTATCGATGGTTTCACTGAGCTGCGGAAGCGGAACTGGCATTGAGATAAATGATGAAGCTGTAACTCAAGCCTAATGGAAACCTGCAGCCGGCGCAGTCGCTTTACGAACGGGTTGCTTGTCATCGCCGACCTCTTCACGGACGGGAGGAATGTCTGCGCGCCCGCGCATTCACACCGACAACTTTTAGGCTCCTTCTTTTTTCTTTTTTTGCTGAATTCGCGAGTTGAAGAATGACCTCAGTTACCCGGAAGGTGCAAAGAAAGTCGATCGACTCCACTCCTGACGTCATTTAAGTTTGGGAAGAAAAATGGTGAGAAAGCGCCTGATGAGCATTGCTATCTTGCACGGTGGCGAATAATAGTCCTATTTAACCAAGAGCCGGAACTAGTGCTCTGCGTTGTCCATCCTACAAAGAGTACAATACTAATTCGCCAAGCAGAATTTATACTAGGCATCTTCATCTGCCTAAAAATGGGTTTCGAACTTGCTCTTTCACTTGCGCAAAAGGAAAGGTATTCGTATGTTCCGCATGCTCTTTCATTACTAAGTGTCAGCCTGTAGCCCGTTCTATCACCTGGCAAGTTCTTTTTCGAACCCGTGACCAGCGTAAATATATAAGACGTACCCGACACTGATTAAACACAAATGACTGCTCTCGCGAGATCAACTAGGTGACTTCAGAAGCTGGCAGGAGGGTTCGAAATTAAACTATTCATGCCTCAACAGCTCTTGCTGTCTACGAAATAACTAGCGCATTAGTTCGTCTCATGACACCGCAATGCTTCTGAAACTACACTCATATGGAATAACCAGTGCTTCCATAAAAAGCGCGAGTTCCTTAACTTCTCATCGGCGCCTTTTTGTTGATGTTGTGCCAATATATAGCTTGATTCGCGACTACGGAATTCGTATTTCGATGTAAAAATCGTTGTTTTGGATAGCCTAAGTCACTATCGTCAGTTTTAAAGGAAAAAGTTTTGGATGCCGAAAAATCTTAGGCTTTGCATAAGAATGCATCAACTGGATTGCCAATAACGAGGCACATGACATTTCCGAATTATTACAGTTAGCATACTCCTGAAAGCAGCCATACGGCGAGAGACGGAAGCTATACACGCACATGTCAGCGTTTCATGACCTCTTGTAATAACGCAGTTCTCGCATCGATTTGTTGATCAGCCCTCCTTGTCCTACCATGTGCTGGCCATCCTGGCTAGCCTAGTTTATCTGTAGAGCGACTGCACCGGGAAGGTAGTGATACGGATCCGAGCCCCGAATTCGAAAGAATTTTTCATCAATTGGAAGGACCCGAAGAGTACTGTCTGACTTTAGTGCGAGAGCACTGTTTCGAAGGGTGAACCCCCAGCAAGACCCTGCGATGTTTCTATGCTTTTGACTTTTGTGAGATTGTGCGAAATGAACTAAATAAATAAAAACAAGTATTCGCGACTGGGATTTGAACCCGCGGTGGCGCTAACAGATCAGTTTCGCTGGCCACTGGGTGAGAGCACTAGCCTGTCGCCACAGCCGAACACGCCTCGTGTTTAACTGCGACACACTCTTGCGTTGTGCATTGTGCGTTGTGCGTTGTGCAGTTCTCTTCAGGACATTGTTTTCCCGCGCGGGAGCCAGTCGAGTAGAAGGGATGCTTCTCGCCTTCTTCTACTTTACCTGCAGGACACGGATTTGGCCTCCACATGGTGACCTCAGGAGTGTCTATTTGGGTTTTTGCGGACAGTGTTTCTGTGATTTCTATTTAAGTGTAGCTACGGTGGAGCAATTGCCGGCAGCAACTGCAAGGCTAATCCCACCGGTAGTTTACAACCACTCAACTCAACTCATTCTCTTCTTCATCAACTAATACTACTATCGAACTAATATTCGCGCTTTCAGTTATGTGGCGGTAGGGACAGGAATACTCGCTGCATGCGTTGGCGCGGCCAACATTGTGGCAGAAACACTGCACTAGACCATAACGCGTACGCTTTGGCGTTTACAACATTGCTGCAGGAACGCGGCTCTCGAGCATAGGCCTCCGGCGAACAGTCCGCGTCACCCTTGTGTTGAGTGCTCGGGCGGTGCACTTCCCTGCAAAGATATCCGCATCTTGTCGCAGCCGCTAGGCTCCAAGGGCAACACTTGCCCGCAAGTAGTGTCAGATAGACCCGCAAACAACGCAGACACGAGAATTTTGCCGACAAATCGGGAGCTGCTCTCTAATTTCAGTTTTTGTTACGAGGTACGCACTCCTCGAGCGCTCTGTACAAGGGTGACGCGGACTGTACATTGCGCAAATTGGCACTGACGACGAAACAGTTGAAGGCGCGCCTAACTTGCTCCCTGGGTCAGTGGACACCGTAATTGTGCTTCCAGGTACATGGAGCTGATGTCCACCTAGAGAAAAAAAACCTTGCTTTAGCACAATCTCTCCCGCTTGGCAATGCTAAACCGTCAGCGATTTTTTCTTTCTGTGCAATGGTGCTTTGTTCAATTGGATACTAATTATTATTCTGTCTTCAACTGAATTGAAACCGTCCTGAAAGCTTTTCTCTGGGCATCGGACTGAAGTGCACATTAAGGAATACGAAAACTAGGCGCCGTTAGACGTCCTCCTCTTCCCATCTTGAACATCCCAGCAGCACAGCAAGACACGTTTGTTTGAAAGGACCCCGCGGTGGGAGCAATGGAAACACTTATTAAGGAGCGCATTAAACATACGCCCTAATCGAGCACCCAAATTTTGAAAATCACATTGACAAGACGTTGGTACAATATATTTGCTTCTGCGGAGTGATTTACATGTTATGTCTGACCTGAAATAAAAGGTGTTAGGAGTGAGGCTTTCAAGATTTTTTCAAATAAACTATGAGCAAAGTTTTTAAAGCCCAATCATTTTAATGCAACATAAATTTTAAGCCTGTAGTCTCTGCACGTATTATCGTCCAGTTAATCAGTTGATTGTGAGCAATTCTTAGACATATCGGAAAGTTTTCGAGAAAAACAGACAAAATACTTTTTACAAAAAGCGCAAATACAAACCCTCGGCGCTCTGCGAAGATCGTTCTGGTTTTCAGTTCTACAGCGACCACTTCTCGCCATCGCACTGAACACTTCAAAAACAGAAATTCACTTTCATTGGGTGTCTCGATTCATGACAGGCCCTTCTGCAAGCGATGGTATCGAACCAATTAAGCGCACGACTTGATTTTGCGAGGCTCCATTCTTTTTTACTCCACTCTGAAACGCTCTCAGCAATGATAGCGGAAATGAGTAATGAGTCTTTTTCTATAATGACCTGGAAAAGCTTCTGAGCATTCCCGTTTAACGTATGCAGGAGATTTAGAGCGCACGCTCATACGGGGAGTTCATTAAGTATTAATGAGCCTATGCCCGTGGTGCAAACTTCCCGCTTTTCTCATTGCTTGTGCGCTTCAACCCTCAAGCGGGCAAGATATGCAGGGTGAGTAATCAGTATAATTATAGAAGAGAACATTCAAAGCCGGCGCCCAAAAGTGTCCACGACTAAAGAGAGCATAGGTGGTTCCATCTGAATAGAGCGCAGAAGTATAGTCCTGAAAATTCAGCGTATTCACTTGCCAAGGGTGTTCTTAGACAGCACTTAAAGAAATTGCGGTGGTGCTGCTATTGTGCTATAACTGTTTGCATTTAAGTTACCGCAGAGCAGCTTTCTTAATAAAAGCGCCTACTACTCAAATAAACGCCGATTTAGCTTATTTTTTGCATGTATAATTGAAGACGTTAGGTATCGCTGCTCTATAAACTGCGTTGTTAAAAACAGGTATCAACATTATGTGCAGGTAAAATAGAAGAAACAGATGATGAAGTTGATTATTGTGAATTTTTATGGAGCAAGGGCATGTAGGGGCAAAGAGCACTATGGCCCAAGGTGTTTTCATCCTCCCAAAGTGGGGGTTAAAGACCCATCTCCCCAAGCATTTCAGCTTACAGAAGACGAGCAACAGGCCGAGGGAAAGCTTGTACCCACTGTATCACCGGTGGGCCTCCGCCGGCACTGGCGATCGAACCCCGCACCTCCCGAATGTGCGCGGATGCTCAAACCACTAGGCCACGGCTGCTGTAACAGACGATCAATGCGATTTGTGCGATTGTGTATGCGTTATCATTAGAGTCCGCCTAGAGTCTGCGTAACCTGTATTCAGTTTCAGCTGTTAGACGTTCCGTTTGCGTCTTTGAATTGGCTTTCACCATAGGTTTGTGGTATGCGGAAGTTTCTAAAGGTTGGTACAGGTGGGTGGCGGGGGAATGCTTGTAGGTGGGAGATGCATTTTTTAACGGCCGGTGCACGGATGTTCACCCCCGGTAGGTGTCCGAATGGACACCCTTCTGTCTACTCTGTTCTTAATTACAAGGTAGAATTTGGCCAAGACATGCTAAAAAGGGCACAAATATGTGAATTACACCTGCAGAAAAAAAATGATTTTTTTCTTTTTTTCAACTCCACACAGGTACAATCACATCTGAAACCCGGTTTAAGGAATGAGAAATTCTTGTACCGTTGTAAACAGTGTTTTAATTTTAATAGTCTGAAAATATTGAACATATTTTCATCGGCTGTAGTAACGCAGTATTCTTTTGGGGATTAGTTTCAGCGTACAATAAAATGAATTTTCCTCCGACACCGCACATCATTGGGCTGTTACCTGAGAGCGACACCACGCCCGCTTGCGTTCTTTTCTTTTTGTGTGGCGCGCGTCTAGTGGAGTGCAATGGGATACTGTCACTGCGACCCCGCAGAACAAGTTCGCGGTTATTTTGCGGAAAGTGTTCTTACAATCTATGATGTCATGGAGGAGAAAGATCTTAGTGACGATATAGTATTGTTATTTAAGGAATTAACCCAATTGAAAAGGTCTTTTTTTTCGCTGCCAGCAAGCAGCGTATCAGCTTTGTAAAAACACATTTCTTGTGCTGCGTCACCATGCCAACGTAGAGCAATACAGAAGAAAAAAGGTATATGTGGTCTTGCGAATTGCGCCCCGGCTGCCACCGAATATTTTTTTTTCGTTGCTTTCACTGTAACAATCAATATCTCCGCAAATCACCCGACCGGAGTCTTGCATTTTTTTTCTGTTACTGCTTTTGTTATCATCAAAAGCGTTCCCCATTGGTTTTCTACGGCATTCTTAACTGTTCGATGCGATCGGTAGAAACACTTTCAAAGAAAGTTTTTGCTAGATATCAGAAGAATGAATTATTATCTACAATGTTTCCATAACAGTATCTTACAATTTTCCAATTATAAAAATTTTGTCCGACAATGCTGGACATGCATAAAACACGAGCAAGCAAACTTTCGGAACGACTTGTGAAGCTAAAGGGCACATTTTTGTAATGATGACATTTTAAAGTAAAGAGACACTAAAGGTGACTGCTAAGTCAGGCTAGACGGAAAGGTTAGCGCGACGTGATAGCAAATAAGGTATTTTTATCGAAAAGAAAGCTTTTACGAGGCAGGGAGTTGCGTAAAAGCGAAGGACACGAAGCGCCGCTTAGCGGGTATCCGTGTAACAGCGGCCGTGGCTTGTCTACTGCGCTTTCTCGCGGAACGCTATTTCGCCGTCAACGAACAAAAACCGTCGAAATACGCGGGAAGGAGCACTCCGAGGCGTAGCCAAGAATGCGAAGAGTCTAATAATTAAAACAGCGCAGCAGAGACGACGGAGAGAAAGCCCAGACGCAAAAACGAGCGCTGAATGTTTCTCTTCGTTTTCTGTGCACTTGGACTGCGTGTGGCGTTGTGAGGAGCAAGTTCAGAACAGCCAGCTCTCAGCGCCTTTCACGCTCGGCTGTGCATATTAGGAAGCCGGTGAAGCGGTTTCGCTCTCACTTCAACCGTCAAATCGGCAACATTGTTCAGTCTGCAATTGTTCTGATATCCCCAACCTTCAGTTCTTCATTTTTTTATACGTGCCCATGCAGACGCGAGCAAGCATGCACATCTTCAACGTGTGAATCGCGATGTGAGCGCGTGGTCTTGTATTTTTTCTGCGTAGTATAAAAGCGGATACGGTTTGAGATATAGACTGAAAAATATCTTAGAAGTGCCATTCTCTTGGACTATCACCTTTTATATCGCTAAATTAGAAAAAAGAAAAGAACCTTCCCAGCACAGGTCATCATGGATGCGGCTGGTGAAGCGCCGGCGCGCAGGGCCGGATTTCAGCGCCTTTCATTGCAGTGCTTGTCTTCTGCGGCGAGGCTGTAGCATGCAGGTGCGACTTCCAGCTAAACTAGTATTAGCGGTACACGCGCTTTCGCCAGAAGAACGTTCAGCCAGCTGATGTGTGGCTTCAAGATTATGAGTGCATTTCCTGCCGACAGCTGTAGCCGACAGGCGGCACATTGCACTTGGGCGGACGTATCTTGAGTATTCTCGGCATTACGCCCACACGAAGCAATTTACGAACGCAGAAATCGCAACAACCACAGCATAGTCACTCAACAGGGTCGTCTGCGACCATACTTACTGCATAGTCAGTCAACACGCGCGGTATTCGACAACACAGCACGCAGGATCGACGAGTGAACTCGTGCAATCTTCAGTCACGCGTTGTGTTTAATTAAATGCTTTACAGCACGACTTGAGCTCGCATGCTTTTGGGGATTTCTCGAAGCTTACGTGGAGACTTCACGACAGCGCGCAAAGAACCGAAAGCGAAACGCTCGCGTCGCCGTAACTGATGCATACGTGCGGGAGCACAATCAGCAGTTTATTCAGGAGTCTACGGCTGTTCTCGTTAAATTACGTAGTTTCTTTCGCAACGCCTGTGTTGCAACGAGATGTTTCCGCACGCGAAGCAGTGCAGAGATCGCCTGCGTTTCGGTGGTGAGTGAGGGGCTGCGGAGGCCTGTACTGGCACTCTGCCGCCGTAACGGCTGACTCATGCAGGCTAGATCCGGTTTCTGGCCGCGTTTCCGGTGTTTGGAAGTCGAGTCTCTGGTAGGTGAGCTCTATCGCGAATGCTTCGTAGAAAGGCGTAACTAATCTTTCGCGGGCAGTTTCAATGTTGAAGGGTTTCGAACTTTAATTTGCCATTTTCTCAGAAACGCAGCCACCTTACCGCACAAAGAAAGGGCGGTAGTACGCACGAAGAATAATGTGTATATATATATATATACTTATGAAGGGAACCAACAGTCACCGAAACCAAGGTGCATAGGTAGCTCAGTTGGTAAGAGCACCGGACGCGATATTCGAAGGTCGTGGGTTCGAATCCCACAGGCGGCATGGTTGTTTTTTTCTGCTGCTTTATAAGTAATTTTCTTTAAGCGATTTATTAATATAAGTATTATTATCCCACTGATAAGCACAACACATTAATAAAAATAACGTTCCCCTATGCACCTTGGTTTCGGTGACTGTTGGCTCGCTTCATAAGTTTATCAAACGAGCCCCTCGTTTCCTTAACTATATATATATATATATATATATATATATATATATATATATATATATATATATATATATATATATATATATATATATATATATATATATATATGCACATACATATGTGTGTTCTCATGTTTGATAAAGGCTCCGAACTGGGCTAGTTGGTACTGATTCATATTTGAACAGCGCAGTAAAACAACGGAACACAACGAAGAATGGACACTACAGTACCTGTGGCGTCCATTCTTCATTGTGTTCCGTTGTTTTATTGCGCTGTTCAAATATGAATCATGTTTGATAGTTTTGTTTAGTGTCCCTTTCAAGCTGATAAAAAATTTTTGATGAGGTTGTTATTTCACGCGCTAACGGAAGATACGAAAAACAGCACAAACAATGAAAAAAAGCACGGGACAAGGGAAAAAAAAGCCCACGCAATACGGGAAAGCCACCAGTCCTGTCTTGTACATGGTTCTCAATTTCGGTTTAACTACGCAATTAATCGCCTTTGAGCGAGCTTACTTGGCGTTAAGTACGTGTCAGCTCTGAATGCGTCGTCATATCGGGTCACAGATCTCGAATTTGCTAATATTCTCCAACAGGTCTCTAAATCACGATCCCCATCTTGTTGTCCTAGATTCAACCAAATAGAGGTGTCCTGCGCAAGCCATTCAAGCCGCATAAAATTATTTCATGCCTTTTATGTCATGGACACATTCACACTGGTCGCATTTGACGGAAACACCAGATGGCGTATATATAGTACCACAATTAAGGATTTGCAAAGAATAACGCTCACTGTCTTCCATTTTTTACCCGCAGAGATAGCGATGGCTCGTGGGGACTTCAAGCAAAGCTAACTCTCCCCCAAACTGGCGGTAGTCGCACAACAACACTCATGTTCATGCTTTAAGTACAGTCGTGCTCATGCTGTGTGCTCTTGCTGTGGCACTTCGTTGCACACGTTGACGCTCCACTTGGATGGAACTGCTGCTTCAAAAGAACAGTGAGTTGTGCTCAAAGTCCACAGGAATAGGTTTCCGAACCTTTCCAAAGAGTTTCTGTCCATGAACACTGTTGCTTGTGGAGTTTGTAATTGTATTTCTAATCAATACGTAATGTCAACATCCTGCTCATCGCAGCCAATGCATCCTAACCCCAACCCATGCATCCCAGCAATGCGCTAGAGAAAACGACAAACTTTTAACACGATAGTTCGCCAGATAACGATAACAATAAAGGATTCTTATGAGCAAGGTTTCGTTTCGCTTACCGTTGCTCCTTTAGTCCCATACGTACTAAAGGTGCGTATACGTGCGCTGTCCAGAAGGTTTTGTACTGATTTGTCTATTATAAATATTACCGGACTATATCTCTCAAGGCAGACTTTGTGACATACATCATTTTCTTTTCATTTTTTACTTGACGTATGGTTGCAGGATGCGTTATGCTAGTTACATTGACTGACCTGAAGCGTGCCTAGCGATACTATAAATAACCGAAGGAAGCAGGCGGCCGCACTTAGAATTGACTTTGTGGCATTCAGTGAAGTTGATGGTGTGCTGACACATGATGCACCCGCTGTTGATGATGATGATGAAGTTTTATGGCGCAAGGGCATCTTTGACCAAAGAGTGTCTTGGTACAAGGTTTTTTTTTTTTCTTCTTACTCGAGGTGGGGTCAAAGACTCATTTCCAATTAATTTCATTCTAAAAAAGCCGAGCACCAGGCCAGGTGAGAGCTCGTACCTATTGTATTCCGGGTGCGTACACAGCACCCGCTTTTCTAATGAAATCTGCTTTAATGATTTTGGTTACACCCTGGCTGCTATGCGTAGCTAGAATCCTGCACGATTCAAACAATGGTTTACAAGGCTTTTCATTCTCTAATTCACAGTCATGACAATGCACAGAAAGGTTCCCATCCCTGCAATTGCCAACCTGCCTAGTGTGCTCAATTAATCTTTGATTCATACACCGGCCGGTTTGACCGATGCAACATGGTCCACATAACAAGGGAACCTCATACACCGCCCTAGACGAAGCCGCAACAAATTGGTCACGATGTTTGATTTTGCAAGGCTTCTTAATTTTTTTAATTAAGAAGTGAGCGCTAGTTGGAAGGATTAGTTGGAAGTGAGCGCTTGTGTTCTCGGTGCCCTTCTTCGTCCTTGTTTGCGCACGCTCGTACACGGTCTGCAGTCCCAATTATGTCAGACCGAAGCAAAAGGTTCGTGGCCTTCTTATACTGACCCTATTCACTAAGCTCGGTCATGTCCAATTCGAGTACGAGTTGGGTCAGGTGACGCCGATCCCTTTTCATTTCCGCCATTAATGACGACCTGACCATCTACTCCCTCTGCACCCCTTCTCTTTGACGATCTGAATAAGCATACCCAACAATTCTGGACAATAGCATTTTTGAACGGGCAATAATTTGTGAGTGCATTTCTTTCATATATTGTAACATTTCACAATAAAAATCAATATATCCCCATATCTCCCGTCGACGGGCTTGCATGTCTTGCGGTTAGCGATTTTCACCTATTGGTTTTCTATATCAGTCTTAACTGCTCGATGCGAGGAATAGAAACGTTATATATATATATAAAAAATATTTTGCTACTAACTGGAAGAATAGTCTGTTGCCTTGAATATTTTTATAGCAGTATCTTACATTTTTCCAACTTTCAAAATTTTGGTCCAAGAATATTGGACATGTTCCTTGCAGAGTGTAAGCGCGATACGGGCGCCGTCCTGGAGGATTTTTTGAGCCCCCAACAGAAACAGAAGGGGCTGGAGAATGTAACTCGGCTTTCTGGAGCTTTTCCTGCCGTTTAACGTCGCGGTGAACTGCACCGCCTTTGCTCTCTTTCCTCTGAATGTGCAAGTGTTACAGTTTCTCATTCTTCACGGCTAGTACAGCCGAGCAGGCGTGGGTTTATGTTTGAGTGCCTTTCACCTTTCACTGAGACCCAAGCGCACGGTCGGCGGGATTGCTCAATGGCTATGGAGTTCCGCCTCTGAGTCAAGGTGGCGGAATCAAATCCCAGTCACAGCGGCTGGAGTTTTATGGCGGTGAAATGCAAAAGACACGCATGTACCGAGTGCGTCAGAGCACTTTCAAGGGCTTCAGTAGTCGAAATAAAGGCGAAGCCCTCCACTACGGCGTCTCTCGCAGCTCACGTTCAGCTACGGAATGTTAAGCCCCGCATCCCACCAAGAAAGAGACGGAGTGGCTGTGGACTGCGCACCGACCAGAATAAAAACCATGATTGAGCTAACGAAGACCCGGTTAAGTAAGGTTCGCGAAAGCAAGAAAATTGCAGACGGCTACGCATTAAAAGCATTTTGAAAGTTAATAAAGTTCAATCCTTGTCTGTCTCTTAACTCTTTAATCTGCTTACTAATTGCTACCGGAAACCAACAAGAATTATATAGTTTCCCAACAAACTGGCTTCAGTATAGGTTTCAGAGAAAGAGAACTGTATTGACTGATAAATCACAATAATTGGCTTCAATTTTACTGCAACAACAAAAACAACTTTACCGGTGTGGTATAAACAAAGATGGAATCACGAGACTGTCGCTGCGCAAAATGAATGAACTAAGAGATTTCAGGCAAGAAAACAAAGTAGTGCTCTAGCGCATTATACTAACCCGCAATGCGGACATAAATGCGAGAATTG
Organism: Amblyomma americanum; assembly: GCF_052857255.1. Classification (NCBI taxonomy): domain Eukaryota; kingdom Metazoa; phylum Arthropoda; class Arachnida; order Ixodida; family Ixodidae; genus Amblyomma; species Amblyomma americanum. The sequence continues at coordinate 15,253,614 of NC_135502.1, read as the reverse complement.
GCGATTTTGATGCGGAGTAGACTCACGCTTGCAATTTTTTTTCTCCTCTTCGTGAACGCGAGCGAACAAGTCATATCATTGATTCGCAAAAAAGAAAGGAAGGAAAGTTAGAAAGCAGCCATGCGTCAAATATGGCTTTGGTATATTGCAGGCCTGCGTTTCGCTTGGCACGAGCCGGATCAAGCGGCAGCTGTCGACTCGTGACTCCGTTTTCTTTTTTTTTATATTTGGTCGTGCATGGCGCCTCCTTAGAGCCAAGGATATCGCTTCTACCTTCGACGATGGACTTCGGCGCTCTTCTTCGTGCCGACATTCCCTGCTCCCCCCTTCTGGGGGAAAAGCGACAGGCGCGGAATTCATTCGAATGTTCGTCGCTTTAACTTACACCTCCGTATAGTCAATATCAAATCTCAGACAGACTCAGCTGTGCAGCTTTCATATTTTACTTATTCTACCTTTCTTTTGTACTATGACTGCTCCGCCGGTATTAAGACTTCAGTGCTACTTTCCAGTTTGTCGTCTTATTTGTTGAGAAAGTATTTGGGAGCGTTTTATTTTTGTCTACATTAAAACGGCTGGTTCTCAGACGCCAGGCACACTTACGTGAACATTGTCGGCTTCCGGAATTTATGTGCTATGGGCCTATGATCTCATTTGGTGATTTTGAGCTTCTTTGATGGATGACATTTATTTTCACCATGGCCGCAGGGGTTCCATCAAGAAAAGAGACAAATATTTTTTTTTTTAAGGTTAGCGCGGTGCATGTTCTTCGGACGGGCACACTTTATTCGTTTGACTCTAAAGTTTTTTTGCATGTAGAGCTTAATTTTCTATTTCAGTAGACGCAGGCTAATTACAGCACATGTTTGATCGTTCCAAAAGTAAATGCAAATCGTGTTAATGAGAACAAAAGAGAGCTCCCCCAATTTACAATCATCAATAACCGGGGTTCCTGGGTTCGAACCCGACCGCGGCGGCTGCGTTTTTATGGAGAAAAAACGCTAAGGCGCCCGTGTGCTGTGCGATGTCAGTGCACGTTAAAGATCTCCAGGTGGTCGAAATTATTCCGAAGCCCTCCACTACGGCACCTCTCTTTTCCTTTCTTCTTTCACTCCCCCCTTTATCCCTTCCCTTACGGCGCGGTTCAGGTGTCCAACGATATATGAGACAGATACCGCGCCATTTCCTTTCCGCAAAAACCAACTATTATTATTATCAATAACCGTAACGAAACTCAGCACATTCAAAGATACCAAAACATGAACAGGAGGAATTTGCTCAAAGTAGACTGTTAAATATCTAGGCATTTCTGCGATAGCTTGTCCAAACGAATAAATCTCAAAGCCCAAACCACCACTGCTCACCTCAAAAAATCGGAACAGAGTTTTTCATTATACCAGAGTCTAAGCTCTGACTTGAATTTGGTTAGCGCTTAACCATGTCAGGAAATAGGCAGAATCTTTATTCATTTGGAAAATCAATAGCTTGTCTGCTGCGCCCCATACTCGAGGCCGCCTGGGGAACAGAAAACTAACGTGGCCGTAAGAGGAACCCATTCTGTAACTAAGAGAAGATTCATTGTAGCGATAAACGTAGAGAACATGAAGATAATAAGCAATATATTATTAGAAACTACGTAAAAATCTCAGTAACAAGCCTCACCGCGTGTTGTCGGTGCGCCAATTTATTATGCGATCTTTTTAAATTTGTACTATGAAGCTCTCACGACTGACATTTCAGAATTTGGACGAAGCCAGTCTTTACACTATGCTTTAAAAAGTGACAGGACGGTTACCCCTGTGGTATGCGAATTTCACCGAGAGTTAGGGTGGCGTACAATGCCAATGCCAGTCTGTGTTGAGTAACGCTGGATAGGGGTGACATGGAAGGGGGGGATTGGAAATAGGCAGATAGGAAACTCATCACGTCACGATTGTATTCACGTCACGATTATCTTCATTGTGTTAGGTCCAATTCGTGATTAGTATTCTGGCCAGTCAGCGTGGGATGTTGTGATAACGTCTTGCGTGACATCACTCCAGTCTGACTAGCCAGCGCGTTGCGTTGTCATGTCGTCATGTGTTGCAACGTAAACCGCGTATCATAAATAAAACGCAACAGCCGCTGCTAAATTCTACTCTGTGGTTGTGTGTTCCCAGGTACTGCACTGCGTTTGGCCCTTTCACTGACACCAACCAGCGGCAGTGGAATGAGATGGTGAGCAAAGATGATTCAAGCGTTCAGCACAATGAGCAACGAAGGCGTCGTGCACGTCTGAACAGTGGACGTGACCAGCGCAGAGTATGGGACCACACAGTGCATCGTCGAAGTAAAAACAACGAAAATAGCCGGTGATTCAAGATCCCGTTTGCGCTTCTGTTCTTTCCACGTTTACATTTGGAAATGGCCATAAGAACGGCGAAACCGCACCATCGCTACGATACCACTGTCTGAAACGCTCCATCATGGAATGAGCTTTGTTTCGCAAGTGTTGCAGTCTAGTCAGAACATCCAAACATTGCTCTTGAGCCCCAGCGAGTGTTCCTGGAAAGATATGCGGGGTCTGTGCAGTGATAACAAACATTGCGCTTTGCGTGCAGGTCCGATAAAGAGAGCACTGCTCCGCACCGCTCGAAGGCACTCCTGCTGTTGAGACGCCGTGCGAGCCAGCCTGGCGCACCGGTCGGAGGCACCGCGCTTCTGCGCTGCGTTTTCGCCGTTGTCTGGCGTCGCCCACGTAATTGAATTGCGGACTGCGGAAAACTGCCGCTACAGGGCGCAAGCACGAGCCTCTATTTCCCTCTTCTTTCGCTGCTGCCCTGGCATTGGTCAGAGCAGCGGATGCGCGGGCCGAACAAAAGGGAGATGAGATGGAGAGTGGCTTCCGATTGCGCCCTCCTGTCTTCGCTGCAGACGTCTGCAGGCCGCGCCTGGGCACCGTTAAAACAAGCCTACGATGCGGAGAAAACGTGTTCGCCGTGCCCCTGCAGAGCATTCGGGGGGAAGATTCAATATACTGGCGATGGCGCCGACTTCTCGCTCCGTTTATTTTACCAAAGCGCTTCGAACTTACTTTTGCTGCTGTAGATTTTTTTAAGAAGATCCCGCGCTACTGAGTTTCTTTTTACTTTTTTGGTGCCGCGCGCCCCACGACGCAAGTTTAATTATACGTGAAACGACTGCATTGAAAATAGGAGGCCAGTGAGGATGCAGTGCCGACTTGAATATGGGCGGACTCAAAAAGCGGCGAATTTCGCAGATTTCTTTTTTTTTTGTGTGGGTGCTTGATATAACTTCAATTTAAATTATGATGGGCTGGCACCGTTTCCAAAGTAAGCTTGTAAATTTCAAGGATGATGTGATAACATTTCAGTAATGATACTAGACATAGCAGGAAAGCTTCTGAAATAAGCAAATTAAACATATACCTGCTGTCCCTTGCATCTCTCTGCACAGCGTTTTGACTGACAGTGCACTTCCTCTGGTCATAATATGCTATTATTTGAAGCTATACAAGAAGCACTGTGTGCTCGAAAAAGAAACGACACTTAACATACATCTAATTTTGGCCATTTAGAGCCATATACCAAAATTCTTTTTTAATTATTCCCCGGTAGCTGATCCAACAAAAATAAACTTTAAAGTACATCTAAAACCAGAAAGTTCTGTACTTCTAACGCAAGTCATTTTTGGCGTCTGCTTTCCGAAATCTTGATATAAGGAGAGAATTTCTTGGTTTTCTCAGGGCCAGCACATCGAAGGTTGAGCTCACTGTCCACCTCTTTATTTCGTTTAAAGTCACGAGCTTTTATGAACGCAAATACTATCACAATAGCAAAAGAAGGCTTCATTTTCCTGTAAAAAAAGAGCTGGTTCATACATGAGCGTAGCCGGCTTGAGATCCGCCTCTCCGCATTAAAATAGATTTGAACGCTAAGCGCCCTTTAGCTGCTCTTGTTCACTCATGCGTTGCTGCACTAAAAGCTGAATGCAACGAGTCCAGTACAACTCCTTTATTAATTAAGTACACAATGTCGTATGATGGTACCCTGATGAGCGAGGACTTCATTAAGGAGTGCACTGAAGCGGCAGTAGAGGCTTATTTTTATCGTGATCCGCATTTACGCTAATTGAGGTCATTTTAGAACGTTTAGAGCCAATCCGAAAGGTAAGACCTACAACATCCGGGGGAACGTCGTTAGCCGCTTGACAAATTCCATGTTTATCGTGGAATATATTGGAGAAGAAGAATGAAAGAGGAAGCTCATTTGTTTTAGAGAAATCAGGAAAAACGCAGATAGAAGCTGAATAGCCTGAGCATGAACATTTAGGACACAGTGTATTATGCAAGGGATTTCGGGTTGCTGCTCGTATGATGACGACAGCCTCATCGCCATTAATTATAGGCCAGTGCCACACACCTCTCGCTCCGGTATTGTGCGCAGTAAGGCAGGTTGTGACCCACGCTATTCGCTGTCTTCATAACTCCGCCTCACACAACAGCTGCTTTTGGAAACTGTTTACGAGCATAATGGTGTCCACAAGGAAGCACATCTTTAAAACTACTTGGTAGTATACAGGGTTAAACTTGTCAAGGCCTCACACGGGGCTTTTAAAGAAGCCGCTGTGGAGGGCTCCGGATTGATATTTACCGCCTGGACTTCTTCAACATACTCTGACAGCTCACGTCATACGGGCGTCTATAGCGTCTAACCTACATCCAAATGCGGCCTCGCGCTGTCCGGATTCGACCCCGCATCCTTAGACTGAGCAGCCAAAAGCCATTAGCCACTGAGCCACCGCGGCAGGTCCCAATATAGCACATATCGCATGCAGACAGGTTTTGGAAGGCAGCTTCATTCTTTGAACATACATGCTTTAATAAGACACCTAAGAGACGTCCTTGGTTGTATAAGTAAAATTCTATAAATTATTTACGTTTCGTGTAGCTTTGTTAGCTCTCACTCCTGCCTTATAATATTATTTTCTAGTAAACGTTCCACCAAAGCACTACTTTTGCAGTGAATCTTTAAAGCAGGATGGTGGCTTGGGGCGAACTTTCATACTTGTTGAGTGGCTTTTGGCACCATTACAGCGCATTACAAATTCAAACATATACACAAGAAACACAGACAAATGGGCGATCCCGCGCTTTCGCACTTTGTACAAATTTAAGTCCTTGACACATAACCTTCCTGTTGCGCTCAACAAATACTATTCAATTCATGAATACAGTGTCAAGCAGCTGCATTCCTATTTTGCTAATATATGATTTCTACTGCTATTTTTGTTCTGTTAGCGATATTTCATATTGAATTGCACATTGAAATTATTACTCTTTTGTTGCTCTTTTGCTTTCTGTAGAAACTCTTTTTGTGACATGCATTATGTATGCTAAATGTTGTGGGTATGCTATGGAAACAGTATAGATCAATTTCGTTTGTGAACTTTTTGGGTGAATGCTTATTTATCTATTTTTTGTACACACACGCTACTGCCATGTATTCGGATTCCTGGGCCTGGTCAAGCTCATAGCTTTTAGCTCAGGAGATCTTTTTTTTTTGCGTTTTCCTCTCTGTCATCTTTCTAACCCCTATCCCCCATCCCCAGTGTAGGGTAGCAAACCGGAGACTCACATCTGGTTAACCTCCCTGCGTTTGCTTTTCATTCTCTCTCTCTCTCTGGAAAAACAAAATATGTGTGTGTGTGTGTGTGTGTGTGTGTGTGTGTGTGTGTGTGTGTGTGTACGTGCGTGCGTGTGTGTGTGTGTGTGTGTGTGTGTGTGTGTGTGTGTGTGTGTGTGTGTGTGTGTGTGTGTGTGTGTGTGTGTGTGTGTGTGTGTGTGTGTGTGTGTGTGTGTGTGTGTGTGTGTGTGTGTGTGTGTGTGTGTGTGTGTGTGTGTGTGTGTGTGTGTGTGTGTGTGTGTGTGTGTGTGTGTGTGTGTGTGTGTGTGTGTGTGTGTGTGTGTGTGTGTGTGTGTGTGTGTGTGTGTGTGTGTGTGTGTGTGTGTGTGTGTGTGTGTGTGTGTGTGTGTGTGTGTGTGTGTGTGTGTGTGTGTGTGTGTGTGTGTGTGTGTGTGTGTGTGTGTGTGTGTGTGTGTGTGTGTGTGTGTATGTATGTATGTCTCATCCATCACTGAAGGATATAAAGCTATTATTATTAGCAGTTAGGATACAATCTCAATTGGACAGCATAACGTGCATATTCCACTTTTCCTTCAATGGGACAACAGGTGCCTCAGCTCGCGAGTGTCAAGAATTATAATGATCAAAAATACTTTATCGTCTTCAGGACGGCGCGAAAAGCAGGAGAGTGGTGAGGGAGATACATGGTCGTCATAATTTCGTTGCTCAGGCGGATGTAACGACGCTTAATGCGCCAGAGGCGCCTATTATGCTTTGGATAGCACAAGTCACTGTTTTTCTCACTGACTGCCGTTGCTTTCACCTCCTTTATTTCCTCACCAGTTCCTCGGTTCCGGGCTTTGTTTCTTCTGCACTGGGTTCGTGACACGCCCCAGTTATTCGCCTCGCCTTGGTAGCCTCGAGTACAGAGCGCCATTGGCCTCGAAGTCTCGAGATGCGATTTCCAGCCGTCTGGCCTTCGACGACTCTCTAATCGAATCAGCTATCGGCTAGGCGAAACGAAAACCAGCAGAAGACCGAAGAATCGAAGCTTCGCGCAACCCGAAACCAGCGCTCTGCCGTCACGCGCGTCGCAGCCGGATGGCCTGTTAGCAAAGACGCGAAAAGAGACGTGGCTCGAATGCTGTATTGAACCTGAGCCTGCTGCCAGCTGCCATTCCTGCCGCGGTGTCCACACGTCGTCTCGTTGAACCGCAGACGCGAGATCGGTTTCAGCTGTGCGCAGCATTGTCTGACTGCTCTCGGTTGTGAAAACTCCCCTAAACACGTCTTGTGTTGCTTGTTACTTACGTCACGTTTACCACTTTCTTCTCTCGCATAAACAATGAGTCATTGATGGGTGGACAGTCACCGCAAGGGACGATCAGAAGCCATAATGCTTTACGTGCGTAATTTTGGTGCGTGACCAGCCGGCCAGTCAACATAGCTGACTGGATGGTAGCCAAGGCACTTGCCAGTAAAAAATCGGTCAGCCTCAGGTAAACTTTGCAGTGTTCAGTACGCCGGCTTTGGCGTCAGTTTATCCACGGGCATGAACTTGGCCCTTGCTAAGCCAGCCGAGATATTATCGAAATCCTTTAATATTTCTGCTTATTTTTCACTGGCTCGGCGTATGGCCTGTTGAGAAACGGCTGCCTCTCAAAAGATGTGATGTCACATTTTTTGTGAGTTCGTCCAACAATGAATAGCTAGGCTGGTTTGGCGTGCACAGGTGAGCGCACAGTTAGTAAAAAAGGTCCATATACTACTGCGCTGTATACCGCCAAGTTTTGCTGCTGGTTGTGCGCGGTTGCAGAAAAGCGGAAAAAATGCGTGCGGCAGCAGGCGCCTACCGGATTTCTTCAATTACGTGAAAAGATTCTGCAAAGCACCAGTCCGGAGTTTTCAACGCTTTGTCGACGGGAAGCTCCCGCCGTCTTAATAGCACTATAGTACTGGGTACCAGAGTAATGTTCAACAGTCTAGCAAGGGAACAGCAGTTCACAATTGGCAATGAGGTGCTGGAAGTGGTAAAGGAATTGTCTACTTAGGACAGGTAATGAAAGCTGATCTGAATCAGGAGAGGGAAATAACTAGAAGGATAAGAATGGGGTGGAGTGCATATGGCAGGTTCTCTCAGATCATGAATAGCAGGTTTCAATATCCCTCAATAGAAAAGTGTACAACAGCTGTATCTTACCGGTACTCACCTACGGAGCAGAAACGTGTAGGCTAACGAAAAGTTTTCAGCTCAAGTTAAGGACAACACAGCGAGGCATGGAAAGAAAAATGATAGGTGTAACGTTAAGAGACAGGAAGAAGGCAGGGTGGGTAACGGAAAAACGCATGTTAATGACATCCTGGTTGAAATCAAGAGGAAGAAATGGGCTTGGGCAGGGCATCTACTGCGAAGGCAAGATAATTGCTGATCCTTAAGGGTAACGGAGTGGATTCCAAGAGAAGGCAAGTGTAGCAGGGGGTGGCAGAAGGTTAGGTGGGCGGATGAGATTAGGAAGTTCGCAGGCATAGGGTGGGCGCAGCTGGCGAAGGACAGGGTTAATTGGAGGGACATGGGAGAGTGGTTGTAGTCAGGCTGATGATGATGATGATGACGACGACTGGGAACGTATCATGCAATTACTGCTGTATACATACGAGCCGCGGCTGTGGCCGGTGCATGAGTGCTAGCCGATCGTGATGACCGAAAAGGCTTCACTCGAATGATGACAGCGAAAAGAAAAGGCGCTGATCATTTACGCTTCCGTACACCAATTTTTTTTCGTCTAACCCTCAATAAGTTTAGTGCCTTTGTAAAGCATAGTTTTGTAATTATTATTTTTCTAGCTGCAGCAATAACTGGCCACTGTGTTAGCAGAGTAAATATAGGCACTTTTGTCATTTGCTTTCCTCAGGCTACCTTTACGGTGAAATGTATCAAAACAAAATACCCAGCAAACACTTAAACTGTATTCACATAAATAAGAGATTTGCTCGCGTAGCTGATTTACGTGTTTCAAGACAAAAAAATATGTAGTCAAAACCAAGAAACGCTAACCTCCAGAAGAAGTGCATGCTATCCACACCAGTGAGAGGCACCTTCGCGTTATGCGTTACAAAAGATATGCACAACAGAAAAAAAAAGGTCGTGCACGCAGCTAAAGCGATAAGGAGATTTTGTTGCTGCTCAGATAACTTTTATTAACTAGAGCCTTGCCATTAAGTGCGTTCAAGCCGCGAGAGGTACAAACTCTTTACGTCCAATCACAGCTTTCGAAACATGAAATTCAATAAATAGTTGCGCCAGTTTAGCCATGTAGCTTATTTTAATATGTCACCCCTTGGGCGTGAAAGCAACCGAGAACAAAGACCATTTAAGGAAATTGCATCCGCGCAGGGGACGAGAATCTATGATGAAAAGGGAGCGCTCTATCCGTCTTCAATTTTAGTGAAATTAAACTTGAAATGCTGCCAAAAGAAATCTCGATAGTGAGATGACGACAGCAGAGGGTGCATTGCTCTCGTTGCTGTTAACCTCAGCTTTCCAAACCACTCCTTTGAGATCCCCGTCAACAGTGTGACCGGTGAAGATGCAAGCGAAGTCACTAGGTGATGCATGCAAGCCCACATCTCTCGATTTATTTACGGTCATGGCTAGTGTACGGGTGGCGCACCTCTATGTTGCCTCATGAAATAACAGCGGCCACCATGTCATTTTTAAAAGCAGCCTCTAGTAATTTTTTGTGCCTGCTTAACACTCAGCTCGCCGATCACGTGGCAATCAAGAGCTAATAGATTCAGAGTGTGGCGCTTCTATCATGCTGTTTTCTGCGTAGAGCACACGCAGAATTAAGAAAACGTTTTAAGGGGACAGCGTTAGGCATCCCCCTCTACAGAAAGACTGGCGTAGTCGTCGGCGGCGGTGACGCTATGAGCTAAAAGGCAGGTGACTCACCTGCATCTAGGTCATGTGACCTTGTGACGTCATCACAACCTGCCAGCCGTGGAAGGTGGCAACCTGCCCACCTGATTGTGAAAAAACTGCCCACCGTGACCCGTGGGGGTTAAATTAATGACTGGTCGTGAGAGGTTGATCGAGAAGACCAATATTGGTCTCACCAGCCCCACCGGCGGCTTTGTTTGAAACAGCCACCTGCCGGGCTGGTGGCGCATCGCTTAACCGCTGCACCACTGCGCCAGGAGTGGTATGAGGACTCCGAGTGGTTGGTGAATTTAGAAAATGACCAATTCGGCATATACCGGTGTTAACCCATTAACGCTGTCGCGTCATACTCGAAAACCGGAGCTAAGTGTCTGCTCCGGCTTTTTTATATCACCCAAGTCCGAATACGTCGCGAGGCCACTTCCCTCTCCTTAAGAACCGCGAAAAGGCCGCGCCACCTGTTCTGTCTTCCTTTCATGTGGTAGGTGTACGGTCACAGGCGCCTCGTTTGCCACCTCCTTCGACAGTCAGCGGAGGCCAGTTGCCCCTTTTGTTTTCCGCAGTTTACGACGCTATACTGGCGAGGGCCAATATGTATCTCCCTTATTCCGAAGGGTCGGCCAGACGCCAGAACTCGCCAACATTAATGAATGATTGCGGGCGGAACATAGGCGGCAACAGATTGGCCCCAGCCAGATAAATAGATGCACTGCCATCAAGACTGTATGGAGACTAGGGCATAAAAACTGAAGTCGAAATTTGTGCGGGTCATCGCGATAATCCGAAATAGAGAAATGAGAAAAGTAATATTGTCATAAGCAATTTAAACAAATTGGGTATTCTACTGAATCCCTGCTCATCCTCTACAATGAATGCTGCTCGCTTGCTGAAGAAATATTCCTAACGTGCGTTTCATAGTTGTGCATATTGCCTATCTGAAGCGTTTACACGTACAGTCTAACGAGCGTCGCAAGTAAGCATGCCCAACAATTTCGGACAAACGCATTTTCGATAGGGAAAGAGTTTATGAACGCAATAGACTGATCTGCTTGTGTCGCATGGTCGTTATTACGGGGTAATTTGCTATGCGCTGTTGTCGTTTGTGCCTTTTTTCGTCTTTTTGGCTCGTCTCACGAACTCTTTATGATTTGATTCATAATCACTATCATTTATTGACCCTTAAAGACTCCTGGGTGGCAGAGCATTACATATGGGGGAAGGGGCGTTACATCGCAAGGATACAATAGGTCGCAACCAGTGTCATATACATATGCGAGATGTTAGAAGCACGAAAAACAAAACAACAGATTGTTTCGCACGAGGAGGATCTGAGGAGGTCGTGTGCGTCGCAATCGCTATTGCGTGGGTGAAATTTGGTGTGCCAGCACCTCTCAGGGAGTGGGTTGCAGAGGGTGTTCACAAAACGCCCTTCTAAAATGAACGGCTAGCGACCCACGCAGGCAGATGGAGGGCTCGCTCATCGATTATTCCCTCAAGGCTATGTTAGGTGTTGTAACCGGAGAACTCATCGATGGCTCAGTTCGCGAGGAAGCCATTTGATTGAAAATGTGACCTGCCGGTCACAGCGTGGGACACCGCCTCTATATATATCATGGGTGCGTAATCCTCCTTTGCGGCAAATGCCACAGCCTGATCCGGCAAGCAAGTCAAGGTTGTACAAAATCGACAAAATCTATATATATATACCCACGAGTATTCACACTTGCATCAGAGTGACGCTCGCTCTCCCGCATGCAGAAGCACTGAGAAATATTTTAGACGCATAGCGACTTTTGCCTTGTTTGTTTTCGGAGATTTTTCATCTTTCGGTTCTTTTTTTCATTTCGCCTGCAGTTGTATAGTTTTCGGGATAAAAATGCCCGCACCATCGTTCTTGACAGTTCTGTTGCGGCTTGTTCTTCGCCCAAAACGACGTTTACTTTCCGGGATCTTTTTTTTTTACATTTATGAGTCACGCGAGAAAAGCTGCGGTAACAGGCGCAGAAGAGTGCTGCCGAAAGCAGATCTGCTGCCTCGGAGCGATTCTTCTTTCCCTATGGCACACAACTGCTGTATGGATCTCTCGCACGCATCTGCAACGGCTTCGCAGCAATTCCGAGGTTGGGGAGTGCCGGAAAAGGAGAGTCTTTTTCGGAGTAGTTTGTTTCCTCACGCCACCTTCGAGGCCGGAGTTTCGAAGAAGTGCAGAGTTTTCACCTGGTACTAAGGTGCACCTCAGGCTCCCTCTACGGAGAAGAATCAAACTGACGTGAGAAACTTGCTCTGGGCATGTTAGGTATAACAATATCGCAAGAAACTTAAAGATAGAGGGAGGTAAAGAGCTTATTCTTTACTTTTTTTCAGCCTATACAGGTGCGGATAATACAAGTTTGAACTGAATTTCTCCACCCACGGAATACTTTCATTTACTTTCTTTTTTGTACTCTTCGTTCAGTTCTGTGTCAACTGCACGCTTCTCTTATGCCGCTCGATTCTGAAGGCAACGCGTGAGAGAACAAAGGAGCTTCGGGAACAAGAAAGCCGCCGAACAAACGAAATCCTTCGTGATTTGGACAAAGAGAAAGCCGCGGGAATATTTAACAGGACGTCTCTGAAAAGGAATGGCAAAATAAAATGCAAAGAGGTGTAGCTTGGCCGTATGCATGTTACGTTGCGGTTTGCGTGTGCAGCCTGCTTGAATGCTGCCAGAATTCTGGGCGATCTGTCATGGAGGGTGAAAAAGGCAACAGAGTGGATCCTAAGAGAGGATAAGCGTGGTACAGGGCGTTATAGAGTCAGGTAGGGGGATGGAATTGTGCAGTTTACGGGGACAAAATGGTCGCAGCTTGCTCAGGACAGCGCTAATTGGATGCTGGTGATGATGAAAGAAAGAATTTTCGGCGTCATGCATTATTTTTACATGCTTAACACCTGAAACGACGGAACAACATCACAGGCAACAAAAATGCTCCATGGTTGATATATTTTGTATAGCTTGAGCCTCGTGCGCTAAGCCACAGCCTTAAAAATTCTTTCGCGGAATGGTTCATTCACAAAGCTTTGCACCGTCCGCTTCATCACCATTATCATCATCAGCCTGATTACGCCCTTTACAGGGCAAAGGCGTGCTTAATATCTATACAATTAACCCTTCCTTGTGCCAACTGCCGCTACCCTATCTCAGCAAAATTAATCTCATCCGCCCAGCTTTCTGTCGCCCCCTGCTAAGCTTGCCTGCTCTTGGAGTCCAGTCAGTTAACCTTAACAACCATCGGTTATCTTGGCTTCGGATTGCATGCCCTGCCTGAGCTCATTTCTTCCTCTTTATTTCGACGAAGACGTCTTTAACCTGCGTTTGCTTCATTATCCGCTCTTCCCTCTTCCCGGACTTTAACACCCATTAACTACTTACCACACAGAAGAAACGCAAGCACGAATGCGGTATACTTTCTTTGGACTGTAATTTCTGTCTGTAGTGATGGATGCATATACCAGCGCATTCATTTATTAAGCATAGAGATGCTTAAGGCACTTACCATACTGCACGCATTTAAGTATACCAGTTAAACGCAAATACCTCACTTTAAGAAATGCTGCCCTCAAAAACCTGGCGCCTAAAGGCAATTAAGAATGAGATAGCGATGAATACGTCGCCAGCTGAAACGGAGGCGGTCGAAGTTTTTTTTTATATTGGCACTTTGACAATTTCGAAAAACACCTTTCTAAGGTTTAGCAGTTTTCCTAGTCAGTGCATTCCTCCGCATTTTGACCGGAAAAAGAGGTGCCTTAAAACCTCTAAAGCTTTCGCTATGCGTGCGAAAGCATTTCCTGGTTCCCACATGTTTGGATAATGGAAGGTGGCTGCTATGACGCACCGTTCCAAATGTAACCGGTCGATTTCACGCCCGCGGTGAGGCTTCCGATTCATTTATTTACGTGGTTGCTTCCACTCACGGCAAACACGCCGCCACACCCACATGCGTGGGCAAGAGTGAAGCCAATTTCCTTCAATAAAGCTTTATGGTTATGGAACTCTCCGTAACTCTATGGGAAAGCTTGGTGCGCTGTCGAAAGCGGCCGCACGGCGCTGCTGGCGCCAGTCAAGGAGCATGTTTTGCAGAGCGGCGCTGCGGCAGGTCGTCTGCCTAACTGCGCAGAAAGCGAGTTTTGCGTTGCGTGAGTTTTTTTGTTCTGGCGTTTCTTTAGGTGCAGTGTCGAGATATGTGAAAGCCTGTGTTTTTGTGAACAAGCTACTGCTTTCTGTGAATGATGCCTTTACCTTGTTGTGTGGCGGAATGCCACAGCTGCGGCTACAAGAGCAAAGAAGAAAAGGTGTCGCTTCTTCGTTTCCCTGATGACGAAGAACCGCGAAAGAATTGGAGACGTGCCATCCCCTGAACAGAAGTTTTTGGCATCTATATTGATTGGAAAAACGTGCGTGTTAGTGAGAATGAAGCCTGACCTTGAAACCCTAACCTCGAACTGAAAGTGAAATGAAGCGAGACGTGCTAGCTCACATACTTCGCATTTGGCCGAGTAAGATAAACCAACTGTAATTTGTTTCTGCTCTTCGCAGTATATGTGAATGAACTGTTAATTCGAATGAAGGAGAAACACCGATCTAAACAAGACATTCGCTATTTCATTTTATGCATGTACGCCGCCGAAGATGGCGACTCGTAAATTGCTAAAATAATTAACGTTCTTATATTAAAGATGACTGCGACATAGTACAGTAATGCGTATACCATGCACGTCGCAGATCGGAATGGCGTCATTCGTTCAGGATCGGGACAGTCAGCGGCGCCTTGCGGTGGAAAATGGCAAAGCATTGCCCTCATAAATGCGCTAGTTATAAGTTGAAAAGATTAACAAGAGAAAGTGTGCTCTGCTGCGCAAGTGTCGCAAGCAAAATCGAATGCGCTGTGCTTCGCAAAGGTGAACTCTGAGCTGCCACGCATGGCGACCGCGAGCGCGACGTTCTGATTGGTTCGTAGGCTACAGTCGCAGACACTTAGCTATGCAGCAAACCTTCCATTAAAATCCAACGCCGGCTAGTGCTCAACTTGCCGCAGTATTCCGCAACTTACTGCTAAACCTGCAGTCGCATCCACTGAAGCCGGGAGAGCGGCACTCAGCACAGCACAAATCCACTGAGTGCTGTCTGTTAACGCAATCTCTTACTCGCACTGCGTTGCGGTCACGTGTATGTACATTGTAAGCTAATGAGCGCACCGCACGTTTACGCAATGTCTAAGTGTCCCATTATACGCGACAGGTTTCCTCACAGCAAGCAGCCGATCACAAATAAAGAGCCAGTTATGGCACTGAGCAGCGCTCTTTCTCCATATAATTGCTTCAAGCGGGCTAGGATTAAGGAGCTGTAGCGGATACAGAACTTCCCCTTCAATTTCGCACTAAGTAGTAGAAAACGAAATAGCAGCATGGGCGCGGAAGCAAATTTTCTGAAACAACCACACCATACGCAGCCGGCGCGTCTACCGCTTGCTGCTCCCCGATAGGCGGTGGCGCCCCTAGTGGTCATTTTTGTTCCAAAACCAAACCTCTGCGGCAGTTTCATGGCCATTAGGAGTATTGAAGGACTCTTGTGAAGCCGAAGCGCAATGAGCCTGAATGTTTCAGGATGAGACGATTCTACTTGCTTTGCGCCGTTTTCTCTCCAAACTTCCCTGCTAGATGTATCGCTGCATCCGCCAGGTGGCGGTACTGGGCCCTATTCGGCATTTTGGGGCCGCGCACATTCCCTGGCCAACTCACATTTCGTCTTTACCAAGCTAAACCTCGTCGGAGAATTAGCCCCCTGTTTCAGGCAGACGTAGGGTCGCAGACAGGGGTGGCTGACCGACGAGAATAAAAAATAAGCTGGCACTGATAAACATCCAGCTTGCTGTACTTCGTGTGTTGTGCGCTGTACAGCTGAAAGATACTTGCTTCGAGGTATTCATGGTTCCGCTCTGCAGACGCCGGTCGCATAGTTCGTCTTTTGGATATTTGGATATTTCTGCTTGCTGATTTACAAACGCAGCTCGCTTTTATAGTTGTATTAGAAGAAAAAAAAAAGAGAGAGCAACTCTTTAACGATGCTTTTGGCAGCCGGGCTGCTATTTCGAGCGCGGCGCGCCAGAGCTATATACACAACGCCGCGTCTTCGTCAGAGTTCACTTGCTTATACGGCAGACAGTAAATTTGTTTTCTTTGTTGTTTTTATGCAGTAGGGTGTTTTTATCAACGTCAGGGTTTCGCTAGTAAGCCGCGTTTTCCTGAAGAGGCAGGTATCCTTTTGCCTGTTGTATGCAAAACGCCAGCAGCCATTAGAGTTCTCCCCAAAACTCGCCTACAGGACTGAAGGCCACCACTCAGTGTGGGACGCACTTCATAGATGACCGTGGGCTCATCCTATACATGCCCGCGTAGACAGCTGCTTTGTAGGATTACTTTACTGGTTTTAATGGAAGCTTTGCATGAGAGGCAAATTCAGCAGCTGAGCCCAGGGTGACGGCTGCGATTTTTGGAACTCTAAAACAGCCTTTTCGCATTCAGCGAACAAATCAAAACCAAAGTTCGCAAAGTAGCGCTCATTTAGATATAACTTTTTGTGCTGAGGAAACGAAAGTCGATCTCTGTCGATCGGGTTTAGAGCTTTGATTTACAGCTATGATACAGCTTTGAGGTAAGAGTGCCGACAAGGCTGCGCGTGTTGGCGTGGGAACTTACCATATTAAGAGATATGGCGACACTTGTATCAGCACTCCCTCTTTATCACTTTTTACAGCAGAGGTAGACTTTTTAGAAGCAGATAACGTTTGAGTTTTTCATGTATTGGTGCTTCCTTGGGCTTGCCGTTATCTTTCACGACTGCTTGCTCTCCCCCTTTTCACCTCTGTTGCTCGCCTTTTTTAAGGCGTGCCTTCCTTTAATAAAATTCAGTTGTTAGTCAGCGCTTGTGTCTTGTCCTTTCTTTGTGTGTGGTTGCATGCTTTTGCGCTGCTCTTCTTCCTTCGTTCAAAATGCACCAGCTAGCCCAAAAAGAAGTTTTACTGAAACTTCGATGTTGCTGACCTGGCTTTCGCTAAAGGTGTGAAGGAACTCCAGCTTTTGGGGCTCGTGAAGCTTGTGATCGCTCGGGCTTGTGTGACTCAGGGTGCTCTTCCAGAGCAACCTCTCGAGATCAATCATTAATTGAATGGCCACCTGCCACGGTAGTCAGGTTGTGATGGCGTCGCCAGGTTCGCACCGCGGCGCGCGCCATGCGTCGTAATGGGCGCCATTTCTTCTTGCACAAACCGTCGTAATGAGAACGATAGCCCTTCTAATAATTAACAGACGTTCACGCATGCGAAACTGCCGCATAGTTCAGATAGCCGTCCCAGTACCTGCTGCAGCCAAGTGGGGCCGGGCCACGCCTGGACAGGACAGTGGCCAGGGCTAGGCTCGTTCAGGCAAACTCGAACAGCGCTGTCGAGAGAACATAGCGCTGAATAAGCCTGGGTTTATTTACACAATGAAAGACCATTTTCACAACGAAAAGAGAACACCGAAAGCTCACGCGCTTGGTGTGAGCCTTAGACCTTATAAGTGGGCTTGAGCACTTGTCACCTTAGTCAGGGGACTTCCTTGATTGCCGTATATAACAGTGAACTTTGGTATATATAAGCTGAATTCTGAGCAACCAAAAGCAACAAAGATAAGTAAAGAGATCCCAATTAGCACTGCGTCAATACAGCTTATAGGAACGCTTCGTGCTTAGCTCACGTGGTACTAATAAGACATGCGGCTGAGTAAGAGTTGGGTGCATGGGGCAGTACGGAAGCCAGATGCGCAGTGTACAACTCTCTTC
Organism: Amblyomma americanum; assembly: GCF_052857255.1. NCBI lineage: Eukaryota > Metazoa > Arthropoda > Arachnida > Ixodida > Ixodidae > Amblyomma > Amblyomma americanum. Next base: position 15,236,192 of record NC_135502.1, on the reverse strand, counting down.
CGAATACTTTTATTGAAAACAGGTAGTGGGGCTAATTTGGAACCCCGCGAAATGGTTTGGAAAAGCCGGACTTCCGACTACTTCATTTACGTAAAAAAACAAGTAAAATAAAGGCTCTGCGTGATGACATGCAAACGCCACCACAAGTGCGTCTGGAAGATGACGTACGAAGACAAAAGACAAGATAAAAACAACTAATTTAGTAGACCTCGCTGACGCATGTCGGGGCCGAGAAAGATAGCATCCAGGGAACTGCCGCAAACTAAACATACCCAACAATTCTGCACAAAAGCATTTTTAAGCGGGGAACCTTGTACGAACGAATCTTTTTATACAATGGAATATTTCACTGTAACAATCAATATATCCGCATATCACCCGCGGCAGCCTTGAATTTTTTCTACTTTTAACGTTTTTGCTGTTGTCAAAAGCGTTCACCATTGGTTTTTTATACGGCAGTCTTGACTGTTCAATGCGATCGATGCAAACACTTTAAAAGAAAGATTTTGCTTTATATCAGAAGGATGAACCATTACTCTCAATATTACTATATTAATATCATACGATTTTACAATTTTCAGAACTTTTGTCCGAGAATGTTAGACATGATGAAGGTCGTGTAGTTTTAAGCTTTTATCTCCCCGCACTTACTTATTTCCACCAAATCACCGCCTATTTACACCGACCCCCCTACCAAACACAATGAAACGAAACACGCCCGAACGGCATGGTAGGACGAGGGATCAAGTGGAATGTAACTACTTGGGAGCCTGTCGAATGGGCGAAAGAATAAGGTGAAATTAAACTGTACGAGTATAAATAGGAGCAAGTCAGACTTCTTACGCGCACTGCTTAATGACGCGCAGAGTGTAATATTAGACCAGAAAGATTATTCTCAATCAGTAACTTCATTATCATATGCCTACCCACATGCCGTTACTCTAATACAGTGTCGAAATAAGCAAACAAATTAACAAAGTCTAAATGATATTAGAGAACTAAAACAACAACAAAAACCCTCACCATCAAATTATCCCCCCGCCCACCTCCCCATCTCCTTCAAACGGACTCACGGGGTCCTTAATAATAATAATAATAATTGGTTTTCTGGGGAAAGGAAATGGCGCAGTATCTGTCTCATATATCGTTGGACACCTGAACCGCGCCGTAAGGGAAAGGATAAGGGAGGGGGTGAAAGAGGAAAGGAAGAAGGAGGTGCCGTAGTGGAGGGCTCCGGAATAATTTCGACCACCTGGGGATCTTTAACGTGCACTGACATCGCACAGCACACAAGCGCCTTAGCGTTTTTCCTCCATAAAAACGCAGCCGCCGCGGTCAGGTTCGAACCCGGGAACTCCGGATCAGTCACGGGGTCCTTTCTGGGCCAGTTTTTCCTATGTCATGGTTTTGGATTCCATCCTATGTATAGGAACCTTTAAGCCATTTTTATAGTGGAATATCAAAACCGGCAAATTAAATCATTCAGAAAGAAAATTACTAATGCTAGTTTTTCTCTATATTGAACACATTCCTTTCGCCTAGCTTGTGCATGAGGTATGTTTAAAATTAAGAACGACTCTATGTTGCTGTTGCGTGAAAGCCGACAAAAGTACTAATAATATAGAGCTTATTCCCAGTCTGAAAAAAAAAGAAAACGCGTTCTTTTAAAGGTGACCCTGCCCATGGCTTATGGTCTGAAAACCTGCCACTTCATTTGTGCAAAGGCTTCACCCACCAAGGGAGTGATGAGAGAGCTTCATAAAATAACTAGAAGAATTAAAGGAACAATTTTTTATTTGCTGTCTTCTGCTTCAGTGGTACTATCAGCGTCAAATGAAATACTTCTGAAACTGTAACTGTAAAAAAAGTAAAACTGTAAAACAATAATTTAAAAATATTATGTTCTTTCACGGAGTGGTCTTCGCACCATTCAAGTAAAATGAACTGCACAAGTATCATTTTCCATCGGCTAAAACCTTCTTGTTTTGTTGTTTCCATTTTCGTTGTCTTGTTCGCGTTTCATCTAACGCGGGCTGTACATGTCATGCCTCAGCAGCGTGTCGAGGGCTTATAAGGGTGTCTCTCACACAGCGTTTGAGTGCCCAGGGGCAACTTGCATAAACAAATTGCCGTCATTGCTTTATTTTGCCTCAACTTCATACTAGAGATTTGCATTATAACCCTGAGGCGCATAGCGAATGCCGTCGTTTCAAATTTTATGCTTCCATTTTCGGAAACTATACACCAGTGCTGGGCTGTCTTTTTAAAGCCTAAGTGCGCATTATGAGTGGGAAGCACAGAAGTCTTTAATTTGTGTTTTCATATTTAACACTCCTAGCAGTTGTGCAAACAGAATCTGTGAGCAGAGGTGCCTCTTGCGGTATGCTTTGCTGCCTTATTTTAAGCTGTGTTTACTAACTTTTAATTCTGCCCTTGCTTCACAAAAAAGACAATTAAACTATGGCAGTGACCACGAATAGTAGTAAGAACCATTAATCTGGTTGTTCTGATAATAGTACAGGGTGCAAAATAACTAATATTTTCGCACAGTGGTACAGGGTGTGCGGACACAGCAGAGTGCACGTAGATAGTGCTAGGAAAAGTACAGCAATCAACTAATAAAACTGAAGGCCGTTTGATTGCTTTATTGCTGACGGGTGCAGTAAATGAAGAAACCACGCAATCACTACAAAAAGCGAGCAACGGTGACCGGCCACAAGGCAGTGGGCCAAGCAAGGTCAGTGTTTGCTACGCTGAGTCCATATTAATTTCAGTGGACCATGACAACGCAGTCTCAGCCAATAGCCGCCGTTTATTTTATTGCATTGCTGCTAAGTCGGCTGCAGGACTCGCGCACTCAGCTTGATTGAACCTCTGTGGCGAAATCAAGAGCGCGGGAATGGAAGAAGATCGAGCGTGGTAGTCAGCCGTTAGCTGTAAATGCCCGTGGTCACCACTTTTACAGCCTCTTTGATCCGATTTTCTAGGTTTCGCGATATAACGAAGGACGGGCGGTGAGCCGAATAAACGTTCTCCTGGCTATTGCATGCTTCCGGCCGCTCTTCAGAGCTAATGAAGCTGCAGAGGAATTGATTAAAAGTTGCCGAGCCATCGTTGGCGATGAGTGATAAACAGGCGTCCTCGGAAATGGCTTGCAACGAAATTCAAGTCGAGTTTTATTGGCGCCATATGAAAGTCCATCAACAAAGATTGCGAAAAATGGTCTCCGTAAATATTTGTATAGGTCCGCATCCTCTCCGCATTCCCATGGTTCAGTAGCAAAATATTAAAGAACGCCCATTTAACTATCGACTTAAACGCAATGCGACATTTTACTAATTGCGCAGCGATAACAGCTTATTTGATGACCAAGCTCGTTCAGACTGCATTAGGTCATTATAATTCCCATTTTTATCCAGCAAAAGCTCAGGCCAAATGCCAAAACATTTACTTGTACGTCTTGCGACAGCTGAATAGCTTATATAATCAGAGATGCTTTCCCGCTGCTTTGACGTCCTGAGTTTCCTATAATGGACGGCATGGAACGAAGGCTAAGTCTCTGCATAAATGCAGAGGCTTGAAGCCAGCGAATATTGTTAAAAAAAGAGAGAAAGAGTCTCTACACAATCGTTTATGAAGTAAAGAACCTCTCGCTACCATTAGGAACTCATGGAAAAGCCGCCTTTGGGCAAGATAGATTAGGTTTTATCAACGGGGCGATTAAAAGTGAAGCAAGTGCTGGTAGATTAAAGAATTCACGCTAATCTAACTCACTTAGGCAAGCCGATAAGAGAATTGCTTTCGTGAAAAATACAAGAGTTTTGTAATGTTAATCAATTATTCTACAAGCATATCGCTAAGCTTAGTGTTAATTGATTTGCTGCCATGGCTACCAAAAAGCCGGCGAGAGCTTCGCATTTTTTGTTCAGGGTGCAGCAGGAATTGCGATAAACGCCTTCGAAGATGTTACGACCGCACGGCTCCCGAGTCTCACGTTTGCCGTATACGTGTCGGCAGAGTTGTTTGGTATACTGCCATCGAGTGTCGCAGTCACTTGTCTCACGGTGTGGAGTGCAGATGCATGGTGACTATCATTAACATATTTATTGAACTGTAATCAGAGTTTGTTATAATAAAAAAAAATCTGGTAGGTCTAGCCGGGAGTGGTTATATGCAAATTTAAACCGAGCATGATGCATTTCTTAGTGTACCTGATATAAGCTTTACATTTCGTACCTTGAAACGGAGTAACAGAAAGCAGCAGGAGAGCGTAGTGGGAGTGATGACGCAAAAGTTCTAACAACATTACAGAGAAGACATCAAACCGATTTAACAGTGGAAACTAGGGACATGCAAATATAAATTGAAAAGAAAAAAGCGTCATATAGTTTCTTACAACGATAAGCTCCATGGGATAAAAAAAAACAGATTAAGGGAGGAAGAAATTAAAGAAGGAGGAACACACAAGTGGTCTGCAAGAGGACGCGCACGCCACTAAAACGGTTGTGTTTTGGCGTGGCTGGCTGCAACTGGATAGATGTGAGGTTCGTCACAGGAGAGTTGGAACTCGGCTCACTTTATCAGTGACGGCCGCAGCGCGCAACTACACTGATTCTCCTGCCTTAAACAATGCTTAAAAAGCAGCAAGCAGTCTTGCTGGTAGTTCTTAACAAAAGGACATGCCAGTGAATTAAATGCTAAAAAATGTGCCTCCATATCTTTGTATTTTCATCCTTTCTTAAAAATTACATATGCATGGAAACACAACATAAAATGTTCTTAAAATTAATTGCCTGCAACATTAAAGTTGTTGCTGATATGGTTTCTAAATTCTACAATAAAATATTCTTTTTTTCTTTCAACATTTGTCTTTTTGAAGAACTAAGCTGCCGCAAACTTGCAGGAGCCCTTCTCACGAAACAGTTCCGAATAAAGAGCGTTTTGGATGGGCCTCTGACGCCATCCTGTCTGTAATCACGCCAGTCGCACCCTTTTAACTACGCTTGTTTTGAGTTCACATAAACCGACAGAGAGAATTTGAGTTGTCATTAAATAAAATAAGAAAACGTTGGTGGACCCCCCCCCCCCCCTTCTCTCTTCCCCCGCCTGGGCAACCACGTGAAAGTATTGCTGTTGGGAAGAGTTTCGTTATTCCGTTGCGTTTTGACGACAGTGCCTTGAAACTGTGTGAAACTGCTAGGGTGGAACCCGACGTCTCCCATTTGCGGAAGACGCGCCTTCTGACTAGAATAAAGCTCGTAAATGCATGCGCTAAGGAAGAAGGACTCCGAAGAGATGAGAAAGGTTGCAGCATCACATTAATCATTTTCAACCTAAATAATTCCGTTGATTCATTGATTCTTCATATGTATGCGGTATGACAGAAAATTGTCTTTTCATGAGCGTATAACATCAATAATAACGCTCCTGGCACATTCGCTCGCTGATAATGCCTTGGGACCTTGAAGGACCTTGGAAATGCCGAGAAAAGTTGGTTTATAGGGTTTAACGTCCCAAAGCGACTCAGGCTATGAGGGACGCTGTAGTGAAGGGCTCCGGAAATTTCGACCACCTGGGGTTCTTTAACGTGCACTGACATCGCACAGTACACGGGCCTCTAGAATTTCGCCTCCATCGAAATTCGACCGCCGCGGCCGGGATCGAACCCGCGTCTTTCGGGCCAGCAGCCGAGCGCCGTAACCACTCAGCCACCGCGGCGGCTACCGAGAAAAGTAATGTGTTCGATACACAAGTGCCTGGCGTCGTTCAGTTTGTTAGATGAGCCCAAATCGTAGTTTTAATTGCTTGAGTCTACATCTCCGCAGCAGTTGGCTACGTATTCGTTCTGCGGCTCGCAGGCGGAAGCAATTTGTCTGAGGGATTAGGCTGCCTATTAGAAGAGCGTAGGGTTTCCGGAGTGCAGCGCAGAGAAGTGGCCGGTAATAACTCCAGTCCGGCGGGCTGCAGGCGGCGTAATCCGCCAAATCGCGAGGATGTGATGCTTCCCACGGCGCTCATTACGAACCAGGCAGTAACCGCGGAGCTGCCAGGTTAGAATGACCACTGCTCAGAAAAAAAATGTACAAAAGAGCAATCGGTGAGCGCTTTTGAAGGCGCAGGTGAGGTGAAGTCTTAGTAGTTGATGCGCAGCTTGGACACCGGATCGTCCGGCTGATACACGCGAAGAGCGGCCACTAATTAGATGCGGTGTCCGTCCATGCCGTCTTTGTGTATCGGTGTTCTTCGCTTTTTCTCTAGGTGTACCATGCCTGACCCCCTTTTTTCGAAGAGAAAGAAAACTTAGGTTCATCAGTGCAACTAATTTTGCAAAGGTAATTTTATAAGGCTCCAGATAATGACCTACTAGCGTTTCTTCCTGAAAACTCTCTGCTTGACCAGACGTCTATAATGTGCAGGAGAGCCAAGGTACCGAAACTAAGAGGCTGAGTAAACGAAAGAACAAGACGTCGTAATCATAACTTCATTGCGCAGGAGACGCTCAAAACTGTGCAAAAGCGTAGCGTTCGATAAATTAGCATAAAATGTCAGTATCAGGTTCCGCATCGATGAAAAAAAAAAGAGAAAAAAATGATCACTTTATGCAGCGTAACGTTCTCACTAACTTTTTGTTTATCGATCCCCGCTGTAGTTCAACTTCCAGAGAAGAAAAGATACCGGCGTTATTAGTCTTTGTTTTAGCCGCCAGACACTATCCGGCCTCTAACATCCAAAGCACTCTCATTCGAAAAAGTAACCTCGTTCCAGCGACCGTTCCTTAGAAACCTCCTCTGAATCCCAGCAAGAGAAGCTGGAACTCCTGACCAGCTATTAAACAAAGTGGAGTATGTTCTGGTATTCAAATTTTCCTTCCCATTCTTGCTGAGCTCATTAAAATGACGATGCGGTATATTTCATTATCATGACCACGTTTTGTTGCTTAAGAGTTTTAACAAACTCGTGCTTTTGGCGCAGTTCGACCCTTCTTCAACTGCACTTTATGAATATCTCCAGAAACAAAAACCTTACGTTCCCAAAACTGCGAGAGCTAAGAATATTTAGGATCAGGAAAGAGAGGCATGCAGGAAAAAGCGCTAGAATTTAGCACGGGGCTAAGCACAAAATTGTGGCGTGAGATGCATTTAGCACGTAAAATCTAGAACGGGTGCATGTTCCCAGGTAACCGGAATGTGGTAATTCATCACGAGTAACTTCTAACGTCGCTAGTTTTTAGTGCTCTCTGTGCTTCCCGTCCTGACGACAGAGGTCAGCGCACACAATTTTTCAGCTCATGACTTGCGCAATGACTGCTTGCTTTTATGTTTTCCCGACAGAGTCAGGTATCTAAATGAGATATTAAGGGTAGTAGTCCCTTGATTTAATTGCACCACTCCTTTCTCAGCGCATTTTTATCACAACTTTACAAAAGACGCCACGTCTCTTTAAGAATAAACGTGCGATTTGTACTTAACAGTACCATCAACGTTCCTAAAAAATTTCGTACATATTATTGACTCTTTCTGAAGGATGTTAACATTTATTGACCGCGAAGCGAAGAACTCTACAGCAATGAGGCGTATGCGGTCAGTTATTGCGTACAAGACAAAAGCTGAAGAAAAAGGAAGTAATACGATAAAGAAGATCACAATAAATGAGGCGTAAAAAAACAAGAAGCGGTAGAAGCAGTATTGAGACAATACGGTATGTCTCTGCCTGCTCGTTAGCATCCTGCAATGATTGAGCCAGAGAGTGAGAGGAAAAAGCAGGGCAGGTGGGCAGAGGTCAATCAGCCGTAATGTCTGGTTGGCTGCCCTAAACAAAGAGAAGAGTAAAGAGAAAGTGAATGGAAAGATGAAAAAAAAACTAAGAGGCGATTGCTGGGGCTATCTGACAGAAATGCGGAGCTTTAGACTTTCATTCCGTTTTGCATGAAACGACACATTATAAACATTTCTTTACATCCACATTTACCGCATACCTGGACTTCTTTGTACTTCTTTAAACTTGACTCCCTTTCACACTTGGTCTGCTCTGTCATGTCTGGTGTCCAGTATAATTTGCCACTCAGTTCTGAAGTTCACTCACATGCAGCCACATCAACTGAAGAGTGACACTGATTTCCCTCCTCACCTTCCACGGTAGCCACACGTCGGGTTGCTCCCTAAGCAACCACCTTCAGGTTGCTCATTCCTTCGCCCTCGTCATAACCTTCACCGTCCACAGTAGACACCCTCTGGGTTCTTTTCGTCACAGCCATTTTCCAGCCTCTCCCTCCTCCACTAAAAGCGGAGAGAAGAGAGAGGCCTTTCTACTTTGCCACCTGCCCACCATGGCAGGTGGTTTTTTTTAGGCTACAGGGCACGTCGAACAGCTTTTTCCAGACTTGAGGGTTCTAATGCTATCGCAGTAAAAGTGATGGGAGAACGGAGAAAAGTATAACCTGTCTTGTCTGTGTGTCATGCCCATGAATAGTGTTGCAAAATTGGCGCTCAAAAAAATTGTGGTCTCTGTAACAAAATTGTGCGCTGTAAAATTAAGGAGTGAAAGTCCATCGTAAGCCCCTGAATAAAATTACGGCAGCAGCAGCACCGCATAAGCTTGGCGGAAAATAATAAAAATAAGGCGTTAACGAATATACTGTAATATAACTGATTTTCTTTGAAGTGCGCGCAATGAGAGGACCTCCTGTGTCCGTGTAGACTCCAGTAGGCCGTGCGGAAAAGCAGTCTAGTTGTAATCTGAGCAATCCGCCGAATACAACCTGCTTAATATGAACGATGAGCTTCAATGCATGCAAAGGTGGAGGTGAAAGGGTGTCTGTTGAGAAAACACACGATATTATCCAGTTTTCGCAAGTAAATTACCTTAAAGCTACCTTCAGGGTTACTCCATCCAATTTTTGTTCTCATTAAATTTCATTTTCTGGCTTTTTCTGGCTATGCTGATGTTTCTCCGGCAGGAAAAGATGCGTTTATTGCTGACAGAATTCTATTTAACAATTTTCCTGAAAATAGTTTCAAACTAGTGAAGTTAAAATTCAAAAGGAATCCGTAATCATCGTTTGAAAGTGAATGACGGTAAAGCCTAACGTCAGGAATCCGCGCTGGAAAAACTGTTTTTACACACCTCAGTCGGTTTGAAAAACAGCGGATGGTGGCGACACCTGTATTTTATTTCTGGCTCTTTATATCTTATAAAAACACGTTTTCAGTGAAAGTAGCAACGTTGTCATTAGATTGCTGCAAACAAGTGATACATTCGAAATTCAATTTTTCCGCAGTGGCCCTCCAGTTGACGCACTTTTAATATTGACGACAATCTTTGAAAGGGCGCTGCCAGATTGCAAGAATTGTGCATTGCCTTTCTCTTATTCCTGTATATATTTACGTCCACTAGCGCACAGACTAATACTTTAGTGTGTTTCCATTGTATCGACAATGATTGCCACTAAACTCGATCAAAACGCAGTCATTGTTGTCGAGTTCACTGCCTATTTGTTTTGTTATATCGAATTCGAATTTGTGAGACGCCAGATGAAAAGGACCCATTCTCTGCCTATTTTTCTTTTACTCACGCTAGTTATCTCTGACATTAATAGGCTGAATAAAGCGCCTTACTTCAATTAGTGTCTACGGCTCAAGCATGGCGCCGTGCCAAACAGGTAAAATCCCATATATATTGACGTATCGCTTGTATACCACAGCCCGGGGCAACTCAATTCCTACCTAGAACGCATGCTCGAACTGTTGGGCCATTTTAGGTGCTATAAATCTTCACGCGTGCTGGCAATTCTACCAATGTTTTCACCCTTTTTCGGATCCTCTAAGTTTCTCATAAAAATTTTGCGCAAACCATGGCCCTGTGATTTAGGAAGAGCAAAAGAATTTGTTTATCACAATTCCCAACTTCGCAAAGCAATTAAGGCGCTACAAAAAGCAGGTCAAATATGTCCCCTGGGCGCAATAACCGCTCTAAAAAGTGGGAGAAAAGTTCCCGGGCTCCATTGTGGGGAATACGAAAAAAATATTTTTTGTAGATGAAGTGCCGTCTAGGTTCGTGTTGAACCTATACGTCTCTGCGCGTTGAAACTATTCGTTTCCTTAGGTGTAAAGCACAGGATGCAGAGCGGGACTAGAAATATTTCGCACTGGTATTTAGTGCGCGCTTCCTTCTAAGTAGTGGAACACCAGCAGAACCTTTCTCTCGAAGAGTTACGCTGGGGTGCTGTTTAGTGCCGAGTCAACTCACCGTTTCTCTTCTTCCTGAATACGCCAACATTTTTCGCTGCCTCAATGTGTTTCTATTAACTGGCGGCGATCCTGCAGCAATATAGAAGCCACATGTAGGTTGTCGCCTGGCGTGCACCGGTTCACATGTAAACCTAGCAGGGCAGTACAGGTGCACACATCGCGCAATTTTTTTTTCTACGCCGTAGAGGTATTGATGTCAGAAGCGGGAAATGGAGGCACTTACCAGGCATGGCTGAGAAGAAGCAGAGCTGATGACGTCCAGACAAAAATTCGCACGTGCCGAACTCTGAGAATTGCTGACTCAAATTGCTCTTGATCCTGCTTTCACCAAATGACAGCAATAGAAAATATAAAAAAGCCTTTATTTTATTCATGAGGTGGCAGACCATAAAAACTGGGTTGAAATGCATTGAGTGCTTGTCTGCACGCATTGAAAGCCAACAGAAAAAATAAATAGGTCATGTTTGACCTCTCGTGCCACGAAGGATTAAGCTGCTGAGAGTCTCAGGTTTTCAATGTTTTTATCTTTCCAAAGTTCAAGACAGAAGTCAATGCTATTTTTCGTGTTAAAAATTGAGTAAAAGGTGGGTTTCTGTGGAAAATAGACCACATTTTTGTTGTTGTTTTTTTCGATATAGTTAGCCATGACGACTTTTGAGAACATAGAAGCGTAAATTTTCTCAAGCAAGCTGCCAAACATAGGATACGCCTAGAATATGACGTCGCACCTAGATAATGTTTTCTTTTTCCTTTTTGTTTTCTTTCCTGCACATTTTTTTTTCCTTGAATACTACAGCTAGCATTCGTAGCGACTCAGTGTTGAGCAACGCACCCCAGCTTTCACAACAGGGATTTGAGATGGGCAACAGCGTTAGCGCAGCGCCGGTTACAGCGTGTTACCTCATGAAATACCAAAGCATCTATTTTATTATGCCGGCATTTGTTTCGAGAGGATTTTTTAAAGCGTGCATAGTGCTAACTCACGCAAAAAACAACAGATACCTTGATTGACGGGGGTAAAGAATATCTATAATCACGAGCAGTTAAGTGAAGAGGACATTTTGAGGTCGGCTTACGATAGCATGTCTATGTACGAACTTTATGTTAAGTTATTAGCACTCTTCACAGCCTGCTGTGCACTTTCAACTAGGTTCTGTGGTAGAAATATATTTAGCCTGAATACTGTAAAACTCGCTTACAATGCAAATGATCTCAAATATCTGGTTTCAGCCGAACACGGAGAGTTCTGCATTTTACTAAGATCACATAAAACTTTCTTCTGTGGTAGTTTCCTGTATGATTTATTAACGCTCGGCAATCTGTAGTTCTCATTATATATATATATATATATATATATATATATATATATATATATATATATATATATATATATATATATATATATATATATATATATATATATATGCCAACACACAAGTAGTTATCTGTCATCTATTCATCAAAACACTTCACAGGTTGTATGTAATATCGTCGCCGTGGTCAAATGGAAAATGAGGCAACATGATATCATGGGCAGCAAAAAGTAAAAACACTATACTGCAATGTACTTCTCTGTTCTCTTAGTTATTGACCACATTTGGTCACCGACTCACGGTACATCGCAAAAGCGGTAACCTGATTACCAGTAATAAGTAATCAAATTAGAAGGAGGATAATTAATAAAGTCTTCCTGCGTGACTGATGAGTTAGGTTGAATGCATTCTGCGTAATTATATAGTCTACCCTAAATAAACTCTTTACCGAGAGGTTTCGTAACGATCAGACTGGCACAAAAATTATTGGGAGAGCTCTGTTCTGAGTTCAGGACGTAAAACAAGAACGCGCAGTGTCTGCGTGGGGCTTTAAAGCAGTTATAAGCATCACGCATCTGTAGCAAAAAAAAAAAGAACAACTATTGGCTCTTAGGCATGGGAATCTTCCTTTGTGGAGTAGTTTTCTTAGTCAAGTCGACATAGGCTCCCTTCTAAAAAGCAGAACCTTCAAGGTCCCGGCAAGTAAACACAAATGTAACTTCCGGCTGCTCAGAATCAAGACTCTCAATAGTAAATTAAACTTCTAAATAATCATAACGTGCTCCAGTTGCTGTTTCTGTACAAATGATTATTAGGGAATACCTCATTTATGTAGAGTCCGTCACCCCTCCTCTCTTTGAACGGCGACTAAAAAAAAAGAACTAATTATTAAGCATGGCATCAGGGCAAGATAGCTTCAGCATTTCAAAGTTTAAGTTATTTTGGGAATAATATTCAGGGAATTTAAACGTGCAAGACATAAAGTGTTAAGAAGGGCGTTGAATCAAAGGAACTGACAGATTGTGAAGTAATTTTTTCCAAGTTCCTGTGGTCTTCTGGGAGCCGCCAGAGACCACAGCACAGCGAACGTGCACAAGTTACGTACGTGGTGCATGGCGTTACATACGAGGAGGCAAGCAATACAGCTTCCGCAAACTGTTGTTCCTTTCTACTTCAGTGAAAATGTTACAAGCCGCATATACATCCATCGCCAACATTCTCGATGTTCATGGACAACAAGTGGAGTATGTGCACGATTGTTTTTCCTAACTATAACAGACGCACGATTTTTGAAAGGGAAACTGCACAACCCCAAGCCCAAAGCTGAAATGGATGCGGGGTAGCGCTTAAGCCTTGATCATGGCGTTAATTGTCGTAAGTGACGTGAGCTGAAAAATGATTTCTGGACTGCAAAAGCCGCAAGCATTCTTTTGTCCCATTTTCTAATAACTGGACTCCCTACTGCGTTGAAGTCGGAGGCACCTATCTAAGTATAGCTCTGTCAGCAGGTGTATTCGACTGACGTCAATAAACAATTTTGCAAATAATGTGTTCTTGAGGGTGTACGCCGGCTCAGATTTTGGGGTTCTTGGGAAAGCGGAAGAAAAGTGGATAGTTTAGCTCTCGTTTATTGGTGCGAAAGCGCTATTCCGAAGGGTAAACTCCGAGCAAGATCCCTCGATGCATATGCGTTTGTGCCAAGAGCATAGCAACGACGACCTAGCAGCCGAAGCGTCATAGCAACGCTATAACGTTGTTATGTAAATAAATGAATAAATAAATAAATAAATAAATAAATAAATAAATAAATAAATAAATAAATAAATAAATAAATAAATAAATATTGCCGCAAGGGCATTACGAACCCTCTGTGGCGCGAACAGATCAACTTCCCTGGCCTCTGCGCGAGGCCACTGTGATATCGCTGCAGCCGATCACGCCTCGTGTTAAACCGCAACACACTCTCGCGCTGTGGATTGCACATCGTCGTCTACATCTACCAATACTAATATCGAACTAATATCGTCGCCAGACGTGCCAACGACCCAGCAAAGCAAAACCATGAGCTAACCAGGCTAAACACATGCTTTGCACGTCTACTCGGTTTAGCTACGTTGAAACGCTACACTTTATTTATTTAGGTACATGTGGATGGAGAGATCCTAACTGATAAAAAAAAACGAGTGTTTGTACTCCTTCTTTCCGAGTTCGCTGCACAAGTGAAAATTTTCTGCTTCATTGAAGCATCACGCAAGACATTGTATCTAACTAAAGTGGGGCCGTCACGTGACTAGGCGCCTCCGCATTTTGTACCATTGCTCGTCCTTTTCTGTATTTCCTTTATTTTTTCTCCTTGCTGCAACCGGCGCTTCTGTACATATTTGCAAAGCACTGCTTGTGCTGAGTGTAGCGCTGCTTACGGCACCCGCACTTAGCGCGATTTTTCGGGCCAAAGATCACGTTATTCAAGCTTTCGGCAGTCAGTAATCACATCCTTCTCTACCAAAGTAATCCCGCATAGGTGTCAAAGTATTATTCGCTGCTGGAGCCACTCAGACGGGTACTCCCCGTTATTAAGCAAATTAAGCAATGACTAATGGCTAAGACGCTGCCTCCTACCGCGACCAAGTCTGGAAGCAACGGGACGCTTGGCAAGCTTGGACGCCCACGGCTTTAATAATGGTGCCCTCAATGTCATGCTGCGCCCACATCATTCAACTCTAGCTTGCACTTCCCTGGCCGCCTTGCCCTAACTTTTCGTTCTCTTTTCGTTTTGCGCGGGTTAGGTAGCGACCCCATGCGGTAAATACTTCCTTTCGGGTCGAGCCAATAATTTTGTTGTGCCTTTCAGTGCGTGTTTTCACGGTAGCGGAAGCGGCGAACCAGCCGTCCAGATGCCACCGTTGCCGGCGACCCGCCCCTATTTAAGACGCCCTAGGCCTGGCGCCCACGTCGTTCTTGCAAGCCGCCCGATAAACAGCGTTGGCCTCCTCCGACCCCGACAATTAGGACGCCCACTAGAGAGTGGCGCAACGTGTTGATGCCGCTCCCACTCGCGCCTGTAACGGGCAGGGTCTCTCACACCTAAGGGCTTCCGACCTTCTTTCCCGCGCCGGCATCGCACCAACTTGTCCGTGGCATTGCTGTTAAGGAGGTAATAAGATGTAAGAAAAACGTTCTTAAAGAACATGGGCAAGTGTGCCCATTTTTTTGCGAAGGTAAAATGAGTTCAGGGGAGTGGTACGTTGTTGAACAAAACTACAGCACATTACGGCAGCGGTCAGTCGCGCTGACTTCCATCTTGTGGGTTTATCATGCAGTCAATCGATTCGCCGTTATTTCAACGACAGAATATCCGCGCCCACGTGCAAAAATTGGCAGCAGTGCTGCCTCCAGAGCATAAACTCACATCCCCAGCTTTTTTTCTTGGTAACTGTTGACGTTTAAGTAATCCTTCGAAGCCTTCTCGTGTGCGGCCATTTTCTGCAGCAGTAAGAGCTGATTTGCAAGGTTTCTTTTTTTTGCACACACAGAGAAAAGAATTATTCTGTAAAAATTCAGACCGCAAGTGCAAAACTCAGTGCATTACTCCCGTGTTTGACATCTCGGACGTCGCGAAATAATAGTGAAGATATTGCTCTCGAAGCTCCGATACACAATATGTCGGACGAGGTCATTTCTTTCAAGGAGGCCCACCTCGATAAAGATTTTGGTGTTGTGAATTAGGAAAGATCTCCCAACTTTTCGGCAATCCTAAGGACATTGACTGCAATTCGTGAGAAGGCATGTTGCTTTCAAAACGGGTAACCAAAGTAGTGTTTCCGCTTTGAAACTCGGGGATAAAGAGAAGACTAGTGAAGGATAAATTTAACTCGGTACTTCAAACTCGACAAAAATGGGAACTTTTCAATAAGCTTAAGTACACTGTCATCATTCTGAAGATGACCGGTCCTTACGCAAGTTTCCACCTTACACGAGAAAGCCATTCTTTCTGGAGCACTACACAAATGACATGACAAAGGTATGACATAAGCCTTTCAAGTACACTGAAGAACAACTTGCACAACATTTAACTGATGCGATGTCGTATCAGTGTGCGTCAAACACGCTGCATGTGCCTTAAAAGAAGGTATTGTAAAATTCTAACCATTGTGCAGTGCAACTTCAGTAAGTGGCCAAAACCGCCCAATGCGCGCCATTTTTTGCCTTATCTTCGTTTGTCTTTACCAGCCATTTAGTGCAGATGTGTTTTGATGCGCTGTGTCCTGCTTGAACCATCCCTGATCTGGCCAGCTGGAGAATAAATGCGAAAAATCACATCGCCGTGAAATACTTGCTGAAGACCACAACCACAATGACCGCTAGTTCTGTGCGTCTACCAAACTTGTAGAAATTGTAGCCTACTCCGCGCTTTGTGGTTTTGTTTGTGTCGACGGTATCAACGCGGTTATAACCTCCTCTATAAATGCAGGATGCGCCCTCGCTCAAACTGAGCATTGCGAGTCCAGTGCAAAAGGCAGGACAGGCTGGCCTACAGGGGCCGCGCGCGTCATGAGCACAACCAACAAAAGATGAAGTCGCTCAAGTTAAGACAACTCAGTAGTAAGAAGGACACTCGAGACAAGGGAAACACTAGATGCGAGTTCTTTCGCTTTTGCAGAGGTCATTTAGCGCATTTTGTTTTCTCCGCGAAGGGCTAGAGTTTCACTCATGCTACATTTACGAAGCCTCGCGCAACTTCAAGCCATTTAATCAATGAAACGCGGTGTTGCTGCAAGATGTTTGAATGCAGCTACGTCACGAACACAGAGAAAGCCTTCCGCAACGTCGCAGGGCTTCGGTAGGATGCGAACAGCGCAAGACACAACACCGGCGCACTTTCATAAGATAATGGCGCGATGCGCCTTTACTCTGCTGTGCGTAGTGCGCGGGCTGGAGCAAGCGGATAGAAGCTTTTGTCTTGCAAACTAAATTCAGTACGCCTTCTCGCAGCCAACAGGTATGAGTGCTACAATGAATTGTGCGCACAGAGACTCGCTGTTGGCTGGAAGAAGAGTATCGAGTTTCGGCGTACGCCAAGCGTGTTCCGTCAAGTAATTTTCTCGTCTTTCGCAAACATGTGTGTGTGCATCCGAAAGGAAATATCGCTTTCTTTCAACAATGTGCCGTTTATCTTTATGCGACAGCTATGTAAATATTACCACACTGCTCATATTCTGCGAGTGCCCCCATGAGGCCGAGCGGCATGACTGGGCTCGTGTGGGCGCGAGAAAGACGACGTTCACACTCGGACGCGCGCTGCTGGTCTTCTTAGCCTTCGGATTAAAAGCCCCCTTTTGTGTCGACATACGTTTGTCGGCGACTATATATGCAAAGATTTCACCGCCCATATTGTCATGTGGGGGTGAAATCGCGACATCACTGTGGCCGCCGAAGAAACACGCTCTGAAAAGCAGCAGGGCAGCATATTCTGTGTGCGCAGAACAACAGCTCAGCGACATTCCTGCCCTGTTTCACTTTTCCGGCTGCTTCGACATTCCGTAATCATCTTTCGAATGACGCAGCGTGCACCAAGTCATTTCAACCAGCGGTATTGAAAACGTC
Organism: Amblyomma americanum; assembly: GCF_052857255.1. Taxonomy (NCBI): domain Eukaryota; kingdom Metazoa; phylum Arthropoda; class Arachnida; order Ixodida; family Ixodidae; genus Amblyomma; species Amblyomma americanum. The sequence goes on along the minus strand of NC_135502.1, from coordinate 15,219,028 downwards.
GGAATTCTGGTGCAGCATTTTTGCCTCCGGTCTTCGTCGGTGCGACTGAGCGCGAAATTGGCGAGCTACCATTTTCGCGCGGCTCCTCAAGAAGGCATCTTGTTTATACGCATTCACAACGCCGTAAACAGTGCATAAAGAGTCCCGCATAGCATACATGAAAATTCTGATTGCGAATGTACAGAAGCCATTCGGCCTAGAGCACCTCGCTAATACCGGTGTGCGGGCTTACCGGATGAGCGCAAAGTACGCGCTCCCGTATATGTCGGAGCTGCAAAAGCTAAGTGGAAAAAGGGTGACTCTATAGAGTCGGTGAATACCAACATCTTTCACTTGAAAGCCCCATTACGCGCTGTCGTTCTCTTTCTTTTTTTGGCCATCCGATAACGCAGAAAAAGCTATTCCGAACTCCAGCGTTAGAATCGAAGCGTCTGTGAATAAGCTATAAGCGCTGACTTTCGTGAGCTTGTTGTATTTGGCTCGGCGCTCCTCGAAATACGACGCAGTTCTGGAATTCAGGTGCACACATTGAGGCTAACATTTGTTCTCAATTCTCTAAAGCCGTCTTTTATAAACAATGAACTTAATAAATCACCAAGAATTTAAAGCATCTGCCTCCAAGCAAACGAAAGAGTAAAGAGGAGTGAACCGCGGAAATTCAGGTACTGGCTGGAAATCATGAGTGCGCGATACTTTTCGTCACTCCCAAAAACTCAGCGTGATGACCAAGCGTAAAGAGCAGAGGCGACTAAAGCAGCAGCTGTATGCTTTTGTCCACTTTAGTTAGTTCTTCGCCATTTCAGTCTCGAAAGCTGAGCTGAAGGGGTTTTTTTAACGTTTATAAGATTTTTATTTTAAGAAGTGGAAATATACCTCGGTGCGGTCTGTGCAGGTGGACTCTGCAGCAAGGCGGACTTTATATACTTGATAGAGCTCGGTAATTAGACAATGAACTAAAATTAAAAAAAAAGCTTTTTATTTTTTATTTTAGGGGACATGTTTTTATTTCTAAATTTAAGGCCGTCAGCATCGAAGGTAAATCCAGTTTTTTTAAATTTATCGGCAATATGGTTCGATGCACTGAAACTTAAGATTACGCATTTGAAAGCTCGTTCAGTTGCATTTCCTGCGTTGCATATTTACAAATTAGAGTGCTGCGCGTTGTATCCTCCACAAAGATGCCAAGTTGTGCTGCCATACTGCATTTCGGAACTCAAGAACATAAACCATATTAACGCAACAAAATTGTAAAGATGATAAATGGACGGAAAGCAGCGGGAAAAGGCAGTAAAAGTTGAGCTCTTTTATAACATGCACATAATTAATAGGAGCGCATGGTACATTTGTGTGACTAAGCCACTCAGGAAGGAGCAGGAAAGCTCTGAGCAGAGCACATTTTGCTAATGCCGCCGAACGTATTACGTTTAATTTTTTCCTGTCAGCTGGCAGAAAAGTCCATTAGGTGACAGCTTATTATAATATAGTTACAGCTTAAAAGCCTTCAAGTAATTTTATCGGGACATTTTTTTAAGTTTAGATATTCTTATTTTAGAAACTGTGAGAGATACATCGGTGCGGTCTGTGCAGGGGGGTTGTACAGCAAGGCGGACATTATGGGCGTGATGGAGCTGAATGTTTAGACGATTAACAAAACTTAATTATTCGACCTTTTTATTTTTGGGGGGTGTAAGGATTTTTAAACTGAAATTGAAGGCCATCAACATGGAAGGCTGTTATATTTTCTGAAAAGGAAATATTCAGCGCAAAAAAAAACGCACGGACGACAGAAGAAATACAAACACAAACTCTGACACTACCAACTGAAAACATGCTTTTTGTCTTTATTCTGTCGTCCTCGCGTTATTTTTTTTTGCACTGCATATTTTTGCTTCTGTGATTAACCAAAAAGCACAAATCACCATGCTTCATTAATTCGTTATATTTTCCCCTTATCGCCAAAGGGGTTCGATATATCGAATGCAAACATCTACGTCGTTCAAAGCTCATTGAATTGGCTTTCCCGCGTTGCATATCTATAAATTGGTGTCGCTGCAGCATTGTGTCGTCGATAAATCACGTTAACTGCTTCTACGTTATAATATAAGCAAACGGCATCTCTATTTGCTGCATTAAAAATGTGAGTGATGCCATTTTATTAACTTGCAGCACAGCAAATCCAACTCAACGACATTCCAAACTCGCATTTCTGACGTTGTCAATTACGACAACTAGGAAAATGGACCCAGTTACATGCTGACGGCCTACAATTTCGCAATAAAAACCTGCTCCTTGAAATCAGAAATAAGAAGTTCATCAGTTAATTTTAGTTGGTTAAGCGTCTAATCATTGAGCTCTATCATGTACATAATGTAAGTCTGGGTGTAAATTTCACCTGCACATACCACAGTGCCGTATTTCGCAGGGTGTTTGCAATAACCTCCCGTAAACGTTACAAAAATTCAACCGCTATACTGAGATTACATGACACGTGATGGGTTTTAAGCTCTAACCTTAATACAAAATTTCGCACCTCATAGAGTCTTTCTGCTAGCTGACAGGCAAAATATTAAACGCATAATGTTCAGCGCCATAAAAAAAATGTTATCGGCTCAGAGCTTACCTGGTCCGTCCTGAGTGCCTTAGTCTCAAAAATACACAATACACTGCTATTTTTTATCTGCGTCCTATAAAAGAGCCCTGCTTTTACTTCCTCTTCCTGCTGCTTTTGATTATTCACCACCCTTAAGGACTTTTTGTACATTATTACTGTTTTAGGGCCGACCATATATGTAGAGCGCCAGCATCAGTCGGCATCTTTGTGTGAGCAACCTCTTTTTCGACGATGTGTACATGAGGGCCTCGTCTCAGAAAATGTTAAAGAAGTGGCATGCTGGCACAAGTAATTAGCCTGTCACTGCGGGCGTCACACATGCTGCCGAGCGTGCATTTGCGCCTCTACATCGCTATTGCTACCCCGCAGAAATGCGTCTGAGATGGTGACACAACAGCGTCGACGAATTATGTATTACGGGCACTATTACTTCGTAAGCCTTATTATGAATTATTAAGCCAAGAGTATCTTGGAGCTACGTAGCACCATTGAGCAGACACTAAGCAGCGTTCACAATAATCTCTCGCCCTGAATCCAGCTACTTCCTGACACGGACTGATATAGTCTGAAAAATCCTATTTCTCGCAAAGCTTCTGATCTTAGCTCTCAACGAGTTTTTATAAAGCATTACGGAGATTCGGGGTCTCGCGTGCACACCATTCGCTCTTTCAACATTCGGGCAACGGAACCTTTGGGACTTTTTTGGTATTTCTCAAGGACGCAGCTCTGGTCGAAAGTGAAAGATCAAAACACAAAGGATAAATAAGTTGCTCGCCGCAATGGCCAAATGACAGACACCGATGGTTCTCGAAGGAGCAGGAGCTATTTCCGGAGAGAATCCGATGGACAGAAGGAAGGGGAACAAAAGAGAGATCAGGTCGGGGTAGTGATAAAGAAAGAGACGGCCGTGGCCCACCCTTCCGGAACAAGAATGGCTACGCTTCCTGAAAGGGCTGCCTTGGTCGAAGGTTATTGTTTTCGCGGTATAGGCCGGGCCGGGGGCGCCAAGCCGCCCAGCGTATTTCATTTCCCGCCACACCGGTGGTCGCGTGTACGCGTCAATATTCCCCACCACATTTGCTATTCGTATTTTTACTTGTGAGGTTGCTTGTATCTTTGATGTTCCTTACTCTAGTGGCGAGCGCATGGTGCCAGATATGATGAAGACTGCACGGAAGTGGCCGGTAATCTTCTTCGCCGCACTTTATGGTTCCGTAAGTGGGGCGAAACAAATACGAAAGCAAATCGGTACAACGGAACAGAAAGCTATGAAAACAAAAGAAAGCAAAAACGTCGAGGAAGCTGTGTTTATGACAGTGCATTAGAAGTAGGGGACCGAAAGGTTCTTTTTATAGCTGCAGCGAAAATGACAAGGGCATGACAACAAAAATCATGTGGCGGCAGCTGCGTAGCTTTCTTATGTGTTCAGACATAAGATGTTACAAGCCTCGCCTTTTTGGCTCCGGATGTAAATGGCTAGAGCGAGGGTTCGAAGGAATGAATAGAACCAGGATGGGGCGATTAATCCATGTACGAGAAAAGTTTAAATCTAACGTTCTGCGAAATTTTCTTGTAGTTCAGTCAGTGCTCCTTGTTTTCTTTAACCAAGTAACAGGAAGTTTTTATGCTGTGTGCTCTCTTGACACCCTTTCTCAGATACAATTCAGGCATTCATACCGGCTTGTTTGGAAGGTCAGGGCACCTCCATGCGATTATCTTGTTAGAATGGTTTTCTTTTCGTAGAGTTTGTGCAAAATCACTAATTTTTTAATCATATTGCAAGTTCTGGTACTGAGGTTCCCCCGAGGCTTGAAGACAAGTAATCTTCGTTTCGTGTCTGAGAGGGCACATCTTTAAGTTCCAACACAAGTAAATGTACACCTCGTTCTGGGAAATTTCCACATTTTCCAACTTCTTAAAAAGTCCAGAAATATAGCTTAAACGCTCTTCACAACTCCTGCGCTCTCTTGTGTCAGCTTCTTTCGCTATGCCGACAGTTGTTGGTGCTGCTATCAAAGACGGTGGTCACCTTTCTGTTTCGTATGCCCAGAGTGGGCGCTGCTGTCTGGTGGGGGAGGGGGAGACAGGGGGCACTTGGAGGAGCAGGTCACCCGACAGAGTGCCTTGCCGAGATGGTGTCCCTGATGTTACCTTCGCATCCGGCCGATTTCCCCAAAGATCGCCTACATTTCGCCGTCAGGGCCGACTGTCATCTGCCGGCAGCAGATGCGGAGATCCATTGGGTCCTGCCTCTGCTGGACACCGCCCCTCGTCACAAGGCAATCAAAGCAAGCAGTGTGCCGCCCTTTAACGTCAACACCCCTTCTTGGCTCCTCTCTCCGCTCTCATCCTCACCCCCCTCCCCCGCCTACTTCCCTACTCGTGCTGCAAGGAGCTACGCCACAGGAAGAGCAGGGCACGGAGCGTGGATATGATGGATGCCGCGTCTCGGAGCTGTACCGAGTTTGTTTGTGTTGCTTTTTGTTTCCTTGCTTAGCGTTGTGGCGCTTTCCGCCCTAATGCTGCCTGCCTTGCTCGCAAGCAATACTGGGAGTTTTTTTTTGTCTGCTGTCTAAGTGGCCTCTTTCTTGATGATGCATAGAAGGCCTTTCCAGTGGTCGCCTAGGCGCGTTTCTAAGTGATGCCAATTACCCTTTTATTAAACGTGGTTAAAATTTGTTAATGAGCGATTAAGGGCTGGTTTTGCCTCTTTACCTCTGATAGGCTCTATGCAAGTCGCATGAAACTTTAATTAGGCTTTAAGGGCGAACACAATCTAAAATTAGGACGACCATAATGGATCAGACAGCCCAATTTTGACTTCTATGAGTCTCCGGGCAGAGGAGAAATAAGAAAGAGGATATGTTTCAAGAAAAATTTCAGCCAATATTAGTCATCTTCGCTTTTTAAGTAGCGCTCTTGACATGAGTAATATCAATCTCTCATCTTTATTTTCAATAGGTACGAATCATCTTTAAGTGAAGTCTCGCGCTTCTGACCCAAAGTGTCGCGTGATGGCAGCTCACTCCCACATATAAGCAAAAATAAATAAATAAAAGAAGGAGAACAATTTCGTGCCAACATACATTTCGTGTAGCGTTCCCCAATTTCTTGGGAAAGGAAAATATTCGTTTTCACTTGGCATGAAAACAAAACGAAATCAACATAAACTAAATTAAAATGGACTAAAAGTTCGTCCCTGAGAAGCAAATATCTTTATGAGGTAAAGTCTCGTTTGCTCTCAGCTGGTGTTTTCTGGCGCTCCTTTTCTGCAAAAAACGCGTAACATAATTTATTTAGACTCCAATTAACCTGAAAGCTTGCTAATAGTCTGCGAAGTAAAAATGAAGAGTGCAGACAACTTGCAAAAAAAATTAGGCTGTGGATGCACTCTTTGACAAGATGGTGCATCTTTCAATCTTGTGGACTGAGCACGCGAACGGTGATAATGAGTTGTGCTTCTCCACAGAAAATTATTGTAATCATTTTGCCAAGAATATGAGAATATAAGTTTACACTTGATGCATGCAGCTGTTATCTAATAAGTTGTGCACAATATGAAGTGTATTGTCCATTACCTACAGAAAGAGGCCTTACAGGATTGAGGTGCGTATTTGCACTGGAGGAAAGGGCATATGGTTAATAAGGTTTGGCACGCTGTAATTACTTGCATAAAACCACTCCAACATAAAACTACTGAACCACGCAAGTTTGAAGGCGTGATAACACTTTGCTGGCCCTGAATAGTTGCAAACACATGATGTTGCCAAACATGCCAACTGTCAGTGCTCAGCTTGCAAACAAAAGCCATTCTGCGCCATTAATCAAGATCACGTGGAGGGAATCTGAGACTGCTTCTTGAACCTCCCCCTTCCCCAGTTCTGGACTTCGTCAAACAGCTCTCTATGTTCGTGCACATTTTCTTTGTTTTGTCTGTTACGCGGACAGTTGAAGACAAAGTCCATTTGTTTTCCAGACGCGCTACAGCTGAGCAATCAGCGTCTCGAGCTGTGACGATTAAAATCGAAAGATTGTTTTAGAATTCACTCTGACATAATAAAAAAGTCTTTCCCTTGAAATGGGTTTTGAGCCACTTTTCTAGGTTCTCCGCATGGTTGAAGCAGCGACTGTGAACGAAAGAATGTTTTGAAGAAAAAATTAACAATAAGTGAGAAATAGCAAACTTTTTGGCTCTAACAGAACCACCTGAACTTCGTAAAGCTGGCCATGCTGTGATTTAACCACTCCACGCCTTGATCACCTTAATTAGCGACTGCTTTAATGAGGGTTACGAGGAGAGTGCAGTGAAGGAAATGTCATGCGAATTATATGTGTTCCTCAGCACGCGACCCGTGACGTTCCCTACGCCACCACGGCGAAATGAGGTGAAATAGACGGCTTTACTATAACGACGGAATCTATAATGTCGTCGTGCGGGATTCCAGCAGTGGCGCTGAGAACGCCGGAAATATATATGCCATCATTGCGGGCGCACTTTTTCATAAAGAAATTTTCACAATAGACGTCTACATTTCGCTAATGTGAACGGCTTATTTTTTGAATCTGAAGCTGCGTTGAGCTGCGATGAGCTGCGCGGACCGTGCATGCGCAGTAGCCAGGGTAGCTCATTCCAGGGATTCTGTTGTTAACGCATGCGCTGGTCCGGCGGCAGCGTAGCTTATAGGCCCCAGGCAGGGGTCAAAGTTTTTCCTAAATTTGTTTAGGTTCACTTCGTGTCCTCCCTTCTTTCCAGCCGCTGCGCGCCGACAACGGGGGCTTTTCTTTCAGCCTTCAAAAAAAAATCTGTTGATGGAAAAAAAGATTTCTTATCTATTACAGTCTTACACAGGGCTCCAGCGTTTGTGCAAGACCTGCATGGCTTGTTTACCGAGAAAAGTTATACCCCTGCCACACGGAAAATTTCATGTCATTCTAACCGAATGACATTCGATGCATCGAATGTCATTCGGTCTCCTTCGGTGCTACACGATAAAAATAATGTCATTCGAAAATGATCGCAGTGACGATCAGTAAAAAAAAACATCACAATTGAAAGACATCAGCGCGCATAAAAGATGTTTGAAATTGTTATGTAGTGTTTCTAAATCGGGTGAGAACATTTCTGTACAATAATATAAGCTTAAAATATTATTCTGGCAATTATCCAGCACTTTAGTCATAAAAAGCCAAGCCAAGTACAAAGTCAACCACAAATCCGATAAATGTAAACAAAAAAAAAATGGCTGACGCGGCGGCGCGCGGGGGCGCGCGGAGCGTGGAAATGACTTCCGAAAGGTGGAGTGCTCAGTTACATCTTTAAGTACTTGCGAGCTAAACGAACATGGAACGTAAACCAGCCAGAAACACGAAACTCAAATTGATCGATGGTCGCGGGAAAGGCCCTGCTTCCCGGTCGGCCGCTGCCGTTGGCTGCTGCTGGGACCAACAGCAACAGCTATCCACGACAGCTTCTAGTGTCAAGAGGTTCGCACCAAATTTAATACTTCTTTAGCAGAACTAAATAAATACAATTTCTAACTTTGGCAGTGCGCATGCTATTTCTTTGCGTCGCTTATTTCTGGTGCGCATCTGGTGTCCAGAGTACACATTTGTTTCGAGATCGAATGCGAATGAGTTCCCCAAACTCATTCGATGGCGAATGTCATTCCAAGCTAAAGAAATTAAATCTTCTCGTCTTGGAGTCTTGGAGTTAGGCGTAGTTAGCGTGTACCGCGCTTGAGGAAGCGATGTGAAAACGGTGTGTGGTCAGTGTCTAGGCTCTGGCCTCTCGCTTCTAAAACGTACTTTAAAGCCTATCTTCAGATTAATCTAGGCCACGGATAATATCTCTTAAAAGGGGATTAACTGACCGACGTCATATTTTCGCTATAAGCAGAAGGTATGGAATACCATTCGTGCAGTTCCTTCAGCTTTGCGCGGAAGAACACTTCTTTTGTAGAAGGCGCATTTTCGTTTTTAATTTGATTTAAAGAAGTCTCTTCGGGAGGCAAGTATTGGGTAAAACCGGGTTTTTACTTGATTTTTTCTCTATCTTGCCCATAGATACCAGAATATACGTGCCGATGTGTTGAGCACTTTGCATACTTGAGCAAGTCGGTAAGCCTCCAGGCTTCACATATTATCCGGGTAATCTTGTGGCGAGATTAGGATGTAAAAACACGAAGGGTGGCCCCGATAGCAATACGTGTGCTTCGTGGAAACATTCCGTAAAAAGAGCAAATAGAAGCTGCACTAACTGTCGTACTATGCCCTCGATCATTTATAGCTCGATGCCTTTATTGACAGCGCTCTTGCACGTACGCATCGCAACTCAATAACGCACGGAACACATGCATTCATGCAGTAGCCCAGGCCGGCGTTCGCGTAGAAAAGCCAATTTCTTTTTTCGCCCGTGGAAAAGACGAAGGCAACAAAAGGCTGTAACCGTGTTTAAAGCACAGTGATTGTTGTCTAGTGAGCTTCAATTGCTTTCTCTACGATCTTACATGGAATGCATGAGATTGGTTTGATTTGTACCTCTTACGAAGAAGAGGCAGTCAAAAATTAAATGCAGCAAAAAGAAAGAAAAAAAACAACAATTTACAACGAAACTAAGGCACCCACACCCATCTTCGTGATCAATGACGGTCGCTACATTTCCCTGGCCTACTCGACTATTCCTTCTTCTTTCCGGCATGGTCGAGAGCTGGGCGCCGTCGGTCGGAGCCTCTGCGTGGCTCTCGTAAAAAACCGCCGCATAAAATGGCTTCGCGGCATGGACGACGAGGAGCTCCTATAATTAGCGCGCTCCCTCTCGTTTGATGGCGGTGACATTCTGCGGCGCTCGTTCCCAGCTGTCCTCCGAGCGGCTGCCTCTTTCTCTATTTTTCTTTCTTTCACACGATGATACAGAGTAGCTTGCAGTGTGATTGTATTCTTTCAGCACAAAACTCAGCATTCGTTGCCTCTCTTCGCAATCGCTTTCGCCGTCTGTTTTGCGGTTGTCACCCAACCGTTCTTTCAGGTTTTCGGTTCAAACTCGGTGGCTCTGGCGCGGCAGCGCTATTCTACAGCGCTGCTCACGCCATGTGCTTCTTTTCCTTTCTTTTTTTTTTCGTACCAAGCGCTTGGGCGACATCGTTAGCGCCCGCTGCTCGCCTGGAGACTCACGGCCCGGCGGATCGCGACGGCGTCGCGTCGTGGATGAAACAATTAGGCGCCAGGGACGCGAAGCGACATCTGACGCGGCCGCTTCCGCGCGGAACAAGAGTGTGTGAACAAGCGAGAGAGGATCATTTTAAGAGAAGACGGTGCGCGCGGGGAGCTGTTTGCGCCTGCTGTGCTTGTTTTGTGGTGTGCATGTTGGTGATCGCTTTTTGTATGTGGTGTTCATCTTTCACGGTGTGCAGGCGGCGAGCACTTTTCGTCTGTGCTTTCCCTGGGGCCGCAGCGACATTGTTTATTGACCCGCGGTCCCCAGCTTGCGGCGCTGCTGTCGCCGCCCTTTTCACTTTTTTTTTTGGTTAATGGACGCCGGACTAAAGAAGAAAGGCGGTGGAAGCGCAAGAAGAGGTCCTTTAGTTTTTTTTTTTATTATTTCTGTGTTTCTTGTGCATCCAACGGGAAGGTTACGTGCGTTCGGCATCGACATAAACAAAATGTTAGAAATGCTTGAAGCGAAAGAATCACAACTCATAATTGCTTTTTACAACACGTACTAGGAAGCTGAGTCGGCCTATGTGCAAGAGAATAACACTGGGCGTTCTGTAAGTGTTATCTAATTATTTCAAAAGTATTCTACTAAATATTTAATATCTTACCGATCCCTGGAGGTACTGCCTTTCTTGAACTGTTACGGTCATACAGATCATCTGTACCCGCGTCCCTAGAAATTCTGGACTGCGGGCAAGTTCACTTCATTTTCCACCACATGTTGCATGACAAGAAACTATCCGCGCTATTTTTTTCTGAAGAAAAAAAACAGCGCATGGCGGTATCAAAGGGTCCATCCTAAACCCCCTATATGTACTGATCAGCGTCTGCCCACTCGGCTATGGCGCGACGTATACCTGCGCGTGGACACACTGGCTTACATCTCTACAATGCGAAATGAGGTAACCGTGTTTTAGAAATGTCAATTTTGGGCATTTTTCCTTTTCGTTTTTGTGAGCGCATTGACTCGAGGCGCCCTCCTCGTGCAATTTTGCTAACTAGCGCGTGTGCCAGGGATTTGTGGAGCCCTCAGTGCACAGCTGCGCCAACTAGTCACTCAGAGCGTGAGATTGGCAGTTTATGATATTGTTCAATTTGTTGAGTTTGTTTCGTGCATCACCTGTCGGGTGTTCTTTCTTATGGCAGTATGTCATAAGGACTCCAACCGCATTGAAAAATACCTTTTTTTAAGCCATAATTGTCGTAAACAAGCTACGCGTAATGAATAAGGAGTCATGTACCAGGAATGCAATCCGATGCCACTACTATGAAGCTATGCACTTTCCGGCAACCCCGCCTCAAAAGAATGCTGGCGCGTTTCTTCCTGGAGCATTACGCTCGGTGTCGTCTCGCTGCACTGCACACTTGCGCACGCAAATAGCTTTTTCGGTTTGAGTGACGGGCCATCCGTCTTCGGCATTACCTTGTGCGGTTGTTGACCGCCAGCAGACACACGATGGCTCGTCGTGTCTGGTTTTGCTGAAAAAAAAATCATCCACACGTGCCTCGTGCACATTTCCTGCCAGCTCTGACACCTGCTGTGCCACGTGTTTTAGACGTTAAAAGGCTAATCGAAAACACTTTTCGTGACCAGTGCTTTCTTTTGAGATTTTGTTAACACTTAGCGAAGCAAATGAACAGAAATAACCCTGCTGACATTTGAAAGGGAATTAAGGACAAATTTAGGTTAGCCGATAGGTGGGCTTCTACCACGTACTAAATGCGAAGAGGTTGCTGTCTTAAAAAAGCAAAAGAGCTCAAACATGCCAGAAAAGAACGAAAAATGGAGAACGGACCTAGGGTTTTTCCAAAAGTATAATGCGATGAAGATAGGCGGGTTAAGCTAATTAGAATGAATATTGAGGTTTTTCTTCCGCCGCTATTTTTCTACAGGTCCGCGCATTGTCCAAATCGGTTGACGTTCTTGTTTTATTACCAACTTTAGTAGCAACCTTTAAAAGAGTTCTTTTTTTGTTCGAAAAGGAAAACCTAAAGAAAAATAAACTGGGGGAATTTAGCGGAGCACTGACTTGACAATGGACATCATTAACAACGTTATGAGTTCAAATCTAAGTGTCTGTAAAGAAATGTTCTTAGTTTAGCGCCAAATTTGTTAGCTCTGCAGTCGTATTTAGCTCAGCGGAATCGCGAAATGCTGAGCTAATCTTATCTCGCTCTTCCTTTCTCCTCGTCAGTAGCGCTATTATTTTTTATGATGCCAGGAAACCAACTGGCCGAACATTCTGCCCTGAGTGAACCCGATGGAGTTCCCCTCAGTGTCTTTGTTAGGCTTCTACTGTTACTACAAGAATAACAGCAAAATTATACTGAGCACTAGAAAAACTAAGTGGTGAACTATGTGTTTTCAAAGCATTTTGTGACTCAACTGGGAGCATAGACCGGAGAAGGTCGGTCTAAGACAGTGTAGGTGACGAGTAGTGGCTAGCAGTGACGGCTAGTAAAGTGCGTTTTACAACAGCTTACACTTTCTCTCTAGTCATGATGGATTTTCGCGATGGTTGCGATTGGCAGCAATTGTCATATTATGTGGTGCTCTTCTGGCTTCATAAACAGAACCCTATGTCGCTTTGACGTTGTTTTCTTGCAAATGATGTTTTTCCCCCGAATCTCCAATGGCCAACGTCATCGCCGGCAGCTGTAAAATTTAAAGGTCGTGCTGCTCTCTTTCCAAGTACAAAAAAGCAGCGCGATCTTTGAACAACAGGCAGCTGCTTCGCTTTAGTTTTACTGTGTTATCACTATAGTTATCTCTAGTTCCCCCCCCCCTCACGCGCACACACACACGCACACACGAACCTCCGCTCTCCAGAAGCTCAACCCTCCACCCAGCACCGCCCTGCTGAAAGCCTTCACTCACGTTCCGCTTTCATAACCCTCTACTCTCCAGAAGTCCACGGAGAAATCAAAGACGCAGTGGGAAGATGGGGGACGAATGAATAAGCGATATGTACAACCAATGCTGCTTACGGAGATCTGTCGCATCGCATCGTATGATCGCCGGCGCATTGTTTTCTTGCTGGTTGTTTTTGTTCTGGGCTTCTCACTTCTCTCCTCTTTAGCTAGCTTTTTGTCGACTCTTTCTATAACTGACGGCTTGGTGTTGTGCTAGTGAGTAGTGCGAGATCATGTTTATAAAACAGCGCGGAGACAGAGTAAGCTTCTTACGGCGTCCTACCTCCGCAATCTTTTCGTAACTTAAACTTCCTGTTTTTTCGTGTAAGGTTGCTCAGGTTAACTTCCGTCCTTTCCATGTTGTTCTGCGTGTTCTGGCACTCTCTCTCTCTCTCAAAGCCGCGCACTGACTAACCTTCAGTCATGAGACGAATTTCCTCCCATGATTACAACCGTGTTAAGGTGCAATACGCGCAGAGTGCGTGTCGCACTTGGCGCGTGAAACCCTGTGTAAACAATTCTTCTTACTGTTTATCCCCAAGTACGAAAGAAATGAAATAAATTCTCGGACGAAGAAAGCTCCTGCTTAAGGCGCTCCACGTGCAACGTTTACTTGGTTGTTTAATAACCTGATAACTCTGTTCCTCCGTTGCATGTCCGTTTATACGTCGGCTTGATAAGGAATGACACCTAAGAATATAGGTACTTTTTTAGTGTTATGCATTGTGTATTCGGTGCCTTGCTGCAGTCTGAGCAGCGTATCATAGGAGACATAACTGAGCGTTTCGTCAACGCGAGACAGAATATACGCACTTTAAATGGCAGCTAAAAATTTCGAGGGCCGTTAGTTTTGACATTGACGTTAACAACGTCATTAAAGTTAACAACGACACAGTAATAAATACGCTGCTTTTCGCAATCAGCCTGTCGATTTTCTTAGTCTTTTCAGGTCTTCTGCTTTTCCCGCATGATAATATACGCAATAATATTATAATAAACCCAATCTTCATTTTTGACAGCGGGCGTTAATAGCTTTACAATATATGATGCTGTTTCCTTTGTTTAAAATTATTTTGGGTGTTGCTAAATTGATTACGGCAGCACTGGTTTCCACAGCAGTCGATCAATATCGTCTGCGCAATCGGTTGTAGCGGTCATTGCCGCTGCATACACAATGCCCCCGTTACTACATATCCATTGTTACTAAACCTTTCAGGCGCATTACTACGTCGGGAGAAAAGTAATTTCGCTGCGTGTTCTTCAACTGCAAAAAAAGAGCCCGTTGTGAAAGGGGTGCCGCACAAAGAGAGAGCACGACTGTTTTGTTCGAACGCAAAGCTGGTTGTAATGGCTGAAGTGTGTTTGCGCTGTGCACAGCCCTCGGCAAATGCAGTGGATTTTGATTTCGGGGCCATTGTTATTTTGGGTATCCCCAATGTAAAGCACTGCCTCCTGGAACAAGATTATCTTGCCGAGCGTGTGGACAGTGAAACAACTCCTGTCAGCAAAAGGATGTTTCCTAACCGCAGCAAAAAAAACCTCTTTTTCATCTTGAAAGCAAGAAATTTATTGAAGAACGCATTATGCCAGTAACTGCACTGTCAGGCACAATTTAAGCAACAAAATGAGCAAATAATTTCACCCGGAAATTCAAGTTCATAAAAGAAATCTCGCTATAATTCGGAAGTCCAGTTATGTTCGTTCAGAAGGAAATTATTGTCATGTGCTAAAACGCACAAATTATACAAGTTTCATAAACTGTCATAAGCGTCGGTTGTTGATGTTATCAATCATTTTCTGAAATGATCACCAATTTACCCTATCATCAGCATTCAATAAGGTTTGGAATGGGCCTCGCAGCCTAAAGTACGAGGTATACTTAGATATCAGGCCTCATTATCACTATGAGGTCTCACTCTGCTTAGTGGTAACCAATGTTTAAATAATGCGGTCGACTCATTGTGAAAACGCTGAAGATTAATTATATGAGCTCCTTGAAAATTCTGGGACGCTGTCAAGTGCTCAATGCTTTCGGAGCTTGGCGCTAAAAATGCGAGTATTATAGAAGGCGGCTGCATACTACTTGCTATTCGCGCCATTTTTTTTATATCCTGAATAGCCATCTGGCGTTCAATCTGTTCACTATGTCCGGCTTCTTTCTTTTCATCTTTATAGGCTGTTTTTTGGAAAAATATACCATCTCTTCGTTGCGTACCTAGCAGAGCTATAATAATAAGTAATATAATAAGTTACTGAACCTACCACGACCTTACACACCATGCCGGAAACCGATAACCGCCTCTCTCTTTCATTTTGTTGGGGTCACGTTTACGGTTAATCTTAAGGACGTCGTGTTGGGCGAAACAAAGAGAGAGAGAAAAAAACAGGAAATGTGGGGGCACACCGCTTCACCCCTGACCGGCGCCGGTGGGAATTTCGCACGCTCAGTCAACTTCAAAGGCGCCCGTCTTGTACAAGCTGTCACCCCAATGCGGTGCAGTGTTTCCGAGGCTAAAGCCAGCGATAGCAAGCACAATTTCGATAGCTTATGGTGAAAACTTCGTGATTGGTCGATGCCTTTCTCCTGGCCAGTCACAGTAGCCAACAATAGTGTGAGTATCGCCTGGACCAATAATGAGCCGCCCTATCGACGAACACCTTTGGGAACTTGACCCTTGGATAGTTGACTGTATCTGGTCCTTACGCGACGCTGCACGATTTTAAAGAGGAGGAGAAAGAGGACGTAGATGTTCCGTCCCCTCCTCATCAGCTAGATGCCGCTGATGAGGCGTGAATCCTGCCCCAAACTCAGCGTCCCGGAGAAAAGGTCACGGCGTGCGTCATGCACGAGGAGCGCAGCAGGGAGTTTGCTTTTCCCGCGAGGTTGATGTTCTTGCCTAAACAAAATTTACGATGCGAACACTATCTGTGCATCTGCTTCCGCACCTGACCAGTGGCGTGTGATCGAGTCAGGCGCACAAAGAAGTCCCTCGTGGTGTGCTGACCGCGCGGAAAATACTTTAGCAGCTCTTTAAGACAACATGAATGAATGAATGAAATAAAATTTTGTTGGTTCATTCATTCATTCATTCATTCATATGAGAGGCGATGAAAAAGGAAATGAGC
Organism: Amblyomma americanum; assembly: GCF_052857255.1. Taxonomy (NCBI): domain Eukaryota; kingdom Metazoa; phylum Arthropoda; class Arachnida; order Ixodida; family Ixodidae; genus Amblyomma; species Amblyomma americanum. Next base: position 15,203,166 of record NC_135502.1, on the reverse strand, counting down.
TGGCCTACATTGTTTTCTTAAATCACTAGCTCTAGACAGATGAAACGAATGCGTGCCGCTGTCGGAAAAGCGTTATGTTCGACTTGTCTTTGGCTTTGAACAGGTCTAATTCACTTTTTTGAGCCTTTCGGTGGCTATTTTAATCCTTGAAAATGCTTCGGCGTGTCTACTGGATTGTGTACTGACATTCTCTGTGCTAATGGAGGTAAATCGCACCACGAGTTGGATCTGAGAAAAAGGAGAAGAGCGTATAGGTCGTGTTCTCGAGAAAGTTGGTATTATAAACGACGAAATGGAGGCCCTACGATTGCCGCTAAATTAGAACTACCTATTATAAGTCCTGCGCACTAACCCTTCTCGCAACATTCAGCAAGCTTGGACTTAAAAAAAGGGGTTGGTCGGAAAATTCAGACAATAGTGAAAGGTGTTTGAGACCCCTATATGTTTAAAGCAGAAGAAGGTATTCAAGTAGGGAGCCCATCTTCATAAGCCCCATTGACCTTTTGATGTGGAGGTAAATAGGATAGATGTGATCCTCAGAGCAAGTCACTACCAGGCATAACATAAGAAAAATTGTAACCACCTACTATGTACTGTCCCTGAAAAGCATTCTGTGGGGAATTAAATATGAAATCAAATGAAGTAATTGCTGGCTGTCATCTGCAATTTTTTCTAATGGCAGATGTTTTGCATTGCAAGAGTGAGTCGATGGGAAGAAATGATGAATAAGAGGCATCTTATTGAAAGCGGCTCTTTGGACCAAAAAAAGAATGTTTATTTTGACCGTCCTGATTACGCAGGCAACGTGTCAACATGGAAATCGCAGTGCACATTTTAGCTCAAGACTTTCGAACTCTTTTAGCGGCCTTGAAACCTACGACAATCCTTTTTGAACAATGACGGGCAAGAAAGCTCAAACCAGCCTAAGCCTCGAGCCCCTTACTTCTTTCTATGGCGAACTGGTGGTGAAGTGAAGCGGTCCACGCTTGCACGGGCGCTTTTCTCGAGAACGCATCCGAAAAGAGACCTCTCTATATTAAAGTTCCATACTGACAGGGAAGGGAAGGCCTTCCTCATTGCAGTTGCTTGGAATTTTATTGTTTACTTAGTGCGTTTAGTTCTGTTCTATGAAGAGAGTGCAGATTGCACAAGATGCAAGAGATAACTCTAAGGATGGTCAGCTAGTCGCGTAGGCCTGCATTGCGTGTTGAGCTTCCTAAGAGCCTTAAAGGCAGGACTAATTTTCCATCGAGCCCGCCACGTTCAACGCTATGCGACAAATTTGTAGCACTAGAATAGTTTTGCTTCAGATCTCTAGAAATACGTAAAAGAAAAAAAAAACACCTTTCGTACACGCAGGAAAAAAAATATTGTGGGGTCTTGAAAACTTTAGACCTGTAGTTTCGAGTCATTCAGCGTCCGCCAAAAGTGTTCCATAAGCAGGAATAAAACATCGACAGAATTTTCTGCCTGAGTGCGCGCAGGGCACAAGACAGAAACACAAGCGAACGAGAAGGAAAGAGCAGCGCTAAAAGGAGGAGAGAAGCGGTAAACAATGCCAGGTCTGCATCCCTCGGAGGGACAGACTCAGGGAAATGTTGTGTAAACTTCCATCTTCCGGACCGCTTGCCGCCCAGATATATCTCCTCCGCATCCCGTGTGTTTCAGTTGTTTTGTCGTACGCAAGGCGCGCTCCTCTGGGTGTAAGGGATTCGGGACAAAGGCAGGCAGCCCCGACGGAGGGAGAAGATCGCTATCCGGTACAAATGACTTTTCCCGAGACGTCGACCGAGCCCTATTTCACATGCAGCGCTTCTGCCGAAACAAATCGCTTCGCCAGCCAGACACTGTGATGCAATTTGCGACAGTTTGCTGTGCCTTTGTTGGTGACGGTGGTTCAGGCGGCTCCGGCTTTGCGATCGATCCACTGCTGCTTCTTGCTCGCCTGCGCTGCTCTTTGACTTTCAGACCCCGCGACGCCACCTCACTTCAAGAACGCTTAGTTCCAGCGGTATACGCCTAAAACAAAGTGAGTAGAAAAATCGCCAAGTGTTCACGCTCTGCTGCCTAACGCGCTCAACTCGGAGAAAGCTGCCGCCGTGCTGTTGTCTGCGTTTAGATAAAGGTAGAGAGTTATTCTGTTAAGTCTAAGAAGGAGGGACCTTTTCAACCACTTCATCATCATCATCATCATCAGCCCTACTACACCCACTGCAGGGCAAAGGCCTCTCCCATGTCTCTCCAATTAACCCTATCCTTTGCCAGCTGCATCCACCCTTTGCCTGCAAACTTCTTAATCTCATCCGCCCATCTAACCTTCTGCCGCCCCCTGCTACGCTTACTTTCTCTTGGAACCCACTCTGTTACCCTTAAAGACCAGCGGTTATCTTGCCTTCGCATTACATGCCCTGCCCAAGCCCATTTCTTTCTCTTGATTTCGACTAGCATGTCATTAACCCGTGTTTGTTCCCTCACCCACTCTGCCCGCTTCCGATCTCTTAACGTTACACCTATCATTTTTCTTTCCATGGCTCGCTGCGTTGTCCTTAACTTAAGCTGAACTCTTTTCGTTAGCCTCCACGTTTCTGCCCCATAGGTGAGTACCGGTAAGATTATGCTGTTGTGCACTTTCCTCTTGAGGGAAATTGGTAAATTGCCACTCATGATCTGCGAGAATTTGCCATATGCGCTCCACCCCATTCTTATCCTTCTAGTTATCTCCCTATAATGATCCGGATCAGCTGTCACTACCTGCCCTAAGTAGACGTATTCCCGCACAATTTCTAGGCTCTCGCTGCCAATTGTGAACTGTTGTTCCCTTGCTAGGCTGTTGAACATTACCTTGGTTTTCTGCATGTTAATTTTTAGACCCATCGATCTGCTCTGCCTGTCTAACTCGTTGATCATGATTTGCAGTTCACCTCCTGAGTGACTCAGCAAGGCAATGTCATCAGCAAATCTCAGATTATTTAGGTATTCTCCATTTATTCTTATTCCCAACTGTTCCCAATTCAGGCCTCGGAATACCTCCTGCAAACATGCGGTGAACAGCATTGGCGAGATCGTGTCTCCTTGCCTGACGCCCTTCCTTATTGGAATTTTATTGCTGACTTTATGGAGGACTATAGTAGCTGTGCAGTTGCTATATATATCTTCCAGTATTTTGACATAAGGCTCTTCTACCCCCTGATTACGCAATGCCTGTATGACTGCTGAGGTTTCCACTGAGTCGAATGCTTTCTCGTAATCAATGAAAGCTATATATAGAGGTTGGTTATATTCTGCGCATTTCTCTATCACCTGATTGATGGTGTGAATATGATCTATTGTAGAATATCCTTTACGAAAGCCTGCCTGATCATTTGGTTGATTAAAGTCTAACGTTGCCCTGACTCTATTAGCGATTACCTTAGTAAATACTTTGTAGGCAACGGATAGTAAGCTGATCGGCCTGTAATTTTTCAAGTCCTCGGCGTCTCCCTTCTTATGAATTAAGATAATGTTTGCATTCTTCCAAGCTTCTGGTACAGTCGAGGTCATAAGGCATTGCGTATACAGGGTGGCTAGTTTTTCTAGCACGATGTCCCCTCCATCCTTCAACAGATCTGCTGTTACCTGATCCTCCCCAGCTGCTTTTCCCCTTTTCATTGCTTCTAAGGCTTTCTTTACTTCATCTTTCGTTACTGGCGGGATGACGCATTGCTGTGCACTGCTGTCTTTCTCATTAGCGTTCTGATTACATTGGCTACTGTACAGGTCTGTGTAGAACTCTTCGGCTACGTTAACTATCTTATCCATATTGCTAATGACATTGCCCTGCTTGTCTCTTAATGCATACATCTGGTTTTTACCTATGCCTAGTTTCCTCTTCACTGTTTTTAGGCTACCTCCGTTCTTTAGAGCATGCTCGATTCTCTCCATATTAAACTTCCTTATGTCGGCTAGCTTGCGCTTATTTATTAACTTTGATAGCTCCGTTAGTTCTATTCTATCGGTAGTGTTAGATGCCTTCATGTTTTGGCGCTTCTTAATCAGATCTTTCGTCACCTGAGATAGCTTCCCGGTATCTTTTCGAACTGTCCTACCGCCTACTTCTACTGCGCACTCCGTAATTATTGATGTCAGGTTATCGTGCATTGAATGAACATCAAGATCATCTTCCTCAGTTAAAGCCGAGTATCTGTTTTTCAGCGCTATCCTAAACTCCTGTGCTTTCCCTCTTACGGCTAACTCGTTAATGGTCTTCTTCTTCGCTAGCTTCTTCCGTTCCCTCTTCAAGTCTAGGCTAATTCTAGACCTTACCATTCTATGGTCGCTGCAACGCACCCTTCCGAGGACGGCCACATCCTGAATGATGCCAGGTTTAGCGCATAGTATGAAGTCTATTTCATTTTTAATCTCACCATTGGGGCTCTTCCAGGTCCACTTCCTGTTTTCTCGTTTGCGGAAGAAGGTATTCATGATCCGTAAATTATTTCTATCCGCGAATTCGACTAATAACTCTCCCCTGCTATTTCTAGAGCCTATCCCATAGTCACCTACCGCGTGGTCGTCAGCCTGCTTCTTGCCCACCTTCGCATTGAAGTCGCCCATCAGTACAGTGTACTGCGATTTTACTCTATTCATTGCTGATTCTACGTCCTCATAGAAGCTTTCAACGGTCTGGTCATCATGGCTGGATGTGGGTGCGTAGGCCTGCACCACTTTCAGCTTGTACCTCCTATTCAGCCTAATTACTATAGCTGCTACCCTCTCGTTAATACTGTAGAACTCCTCTACGTTGCCAGCTATATCCTTATTAATGAGGAAACCCACACCTAGTTCTCGTCTACCCTCTAACCCGCGATAGCACAGTATGTGTCCGTCGTTTAGTACTGTATACGCCTCACCTGTCCTCCTAACTTCGCTAAGCCCTATCACATCCCATTTAATTCCCGCTAGTTCCTCGAACAGCACTGCTAGGCTAGCCTCACTAGCTAAAGTTCTAGCGTTAAACGTTGCCAGGTTCAGATTCCAATGGCGGCCTGTCCGGAGCCAGAGATTCTTATCACCCTCCGCTGCGTCACAGGTCTGACCGCCGCCGTGGTCAGTTGCTCTGCAGCCGCTGGGGACTGAGGGCCGAGGGTTAATTGGTTTGATCATAGAAGGTTGTGGCCAAGTACTACACCAGGGTGGCCAAATCCTGCTCTGGTGAGAGAGTGCGTTGTCGGTTCTGGTCACCGAGATAAGGCCGCACTCCAGGCCTGGTTATGCAATTCCATCGACACGCGGATTTTTTTTTTTTAACCCGGTGGAGAATTGCGCGGCACCAGGATTTGAACCCCGGTCCTCTTGCACGCGAGGCGGATGTTCTACCTCTACGCCATCGCTGCATCTAGACTTCAACAACTTGGGTTACCACAAAGGTCGCAACCGACGCACGGTCCGGTGCCTGGAACTGGACACGTGGGTGGCGCTGGTCACGTTATGACAAGCGACCATCACGTGACGGAATTCTTGGTTTACGCGTAGATCATCAATATCCACGGATAAGAATTCCTTATAACAGCGTTTACTAAAAAAAAAAGAAACGCCGATGGTACAGCGGAGATTTGTCCGGATTGGAATTGCTATTAGCAAAACGTGCGCTTCTCTGATATTGCGTCGTATTTATGATTGAACAGAATGGGAAGCTGGGCTATTTGAGTGCTGTTCATGATGAATAGGTGGCCGCAAACGTTGCATCCTGTGGTCTTGTTTCTCTGTCTCGTTTGCGCCTACTTATTCATCATGAATGATTATGATTCTCTGATATTGGTCGATTCTGGTATTTCCTGAATCTCTGATATTGCACGAAACCTAAATCCTACTGTATGTTATTTTCGTCTATTGTACGACTCAACAGGAAACTACCCGCTTCAAGCTGTTTTTCCTCAACTCTGGCCGGGAAGATCAGCTGCTGTTGGATACAGTGCTGCCTTACGCGAACGACGGCTAGCGGGCATTTGAAGCACGCGGTATGCTCACCAAGCATCAGAACCCCGTTCGTAAACTGGCCGTCAACACATCGGCAGACAGCAGGATAACCCCTTCGGCACAGACAAGTCTATTAAAAGCCTGAGTGCGGATTACTGTAGACCCGCTATTTTTCACCCGACAAAAATCATGCGCGATACCTGTGGCGTCAGTAATAAAGTTGCAGTGGGCTAGCACAACAGCTTCCACTCACCCACTTAGCTGTTTTCTGCTCGGTCCCTCTGTGGCCTTGAAGAGGTGGGTGGCTGCGGGCCATCCGCCTGGTTGGCAGGTGGATCATCTAGGTCGCGTGACCTTGTGACGTCATCACAACTTGCCCACCGTGGCATGTGGCAGTTCGATTAACGATTGGTCGCGAGATGTTACTCGGGTCTCACGAGCCTGGATCTCACAAGCCCCACTGCTGGCAGCACTTTTCATCGCAGGACAGTGGCGCATCCATTAACCGCTGCACCACTGCGCGAGGATCGTATGAGGACTCTCAGCCATTTATGAATGCAAATTAAGTAATGATAAATTACGCACATACGGTCACAAACCCATTAGCCCTGTCGCGTCATACAATTAAGGCGGAGCTTATATGTGCCCTCCAGTTTTACTGCGTTAGCATGAAGGCTTTCACTCTACGAACTCACCGACATTTGTTTGACGCATTCTTAACCTTGAAAACCAAGCCTAGCACTGAAGCCGAAACCGAAGTGAAAACCCAAGTGATAGCGTTCCTAATTCGCATTTGGCCTAACCACTATAAATCATCGGTAATTTTTTTGTCTAGGCGCTACAGAGCAGCCACGACTTCGCGAGCCACAGCATGAAACTGTACATTTTCTGCGCATGGTATCGTATGGTTCGCAGTAGCGTGTGGCGCCTTCTTTTTCATTGCTGTTGTTTCTTTTTCTCGTTTGTTTTCTCAGTGTGTATAACAATTTGAACTATGCCGGTTTGTCCCCTCCCCCAAATCCATCCCTATGTGTAATGTCCACATGGGACTTCTAGCCAACGTTAATAAATAAATAAATAAATAAATAAATAAATAAATAAATAAATAAATAAATAAATAAATAAATAAATAAATAAATAAATAAATAAATAAATAAACAGTGTTGTATCTAGTGTATCGATGTCTAATTATTTTTTAAGGGGGAGTTTCAGGTGGTGCTGGCGAAAGCAGGTATACATTGGTCTCGCCTTTCTCCCTGAACGCCCATCGTCGGGGGTCGCAATGCAGTGCGGCGGGAGTTACGGTGTCTGCACGATTTGCACGTGATCACCACAGCTCCCAAAAACGCGGGGTTTTCAATTTCAGTTTTAATGGTGTGAAAGGTGAAGGGGGACACGATGGTTAAACTAAATATAGCTCAACCTTTGCTCAGAGTTTTTCATTGGTCTTGCACTTCAAAGCCAGCGCCTAATAAGTGCACACTTTTTGTTGAACATGCATTTTTAAAACTTAAGATAAAACCCCGCATCTGGGGGGGGGGGGGGGGGGGGGGGTCATTTCTTCGAGTATCCATTGGCTACGGTGTCGACCCACCAGATCAGCGCCAGCGCTGACTACTGTGCAGTGTCCTGGCCCTATGTTGGACGACCACTGCTTCCTTACCATCCAATATCTCAGCTTGTTCGTGTTGCTTTTCTTCTTCAGAATCAAGCCTCACCAACTAGATGAGCTGCTCTTATTTCTGCACTGTATTTTAGAGTCGTTGGTGCTTTTATTTGTTTTAATCCCAACACAGCGTGTTGGAACCGTATTTCGCGACTCGTCCTGACCGCGCTGTTGTCACCATAGGGTAACATATTAGATCTATTCGTTATCGCTGGGACACACGGGGAAGGTTTACAGAATACCCTCTGCTCCACTGCGTAACAACGTCGATAGGCTTAGTGATTTGCTCGGTGACGCAGGAGCTTTTTTTGACATGGTATCCCATCTGAAAGGCCTAACTCTAAACGTGGAACTGCCGCCTCCTGACAGGCATTTATTTAAGATTTTAAGATTTCCGGGGCCGACAATAGATCTTTTTACCGATTTTAAAATGGGACACGGTGGTTACCACAAGAACGATTTGCTGTTTCACTCAACATGCACCAGAGAGCACGTCGATGACAAGTATTTTGTTAAAACGCGATGCCATCAAATGGAGAACGCGGTTCAACGAATGAAGCACGTCCTTCATAGGACGAGGAAACTGAAGCAAAAGACCAGGATTGGAAATCACAATAACATCAATTCATACACACTAATAAAGTTGAAAACAGTTTGATGCTACGCCTTATTTCTTTAACGTTAAAGTGTTATTCAAAAAGTACCTAAATCTGTGCTCGAAGTTCTCTGTAAAGTGGAAACTACGCTGAAAAATTATTAACGTCGCCCCAGTAGCAATGCTGACCGAGATTATCAAATCATTTCGGTATGGGTCCTGTATGTTCCGTCATACTCAACACGTTTCCTGTTAGTGATATTCTCATGATTGGCTAGTTGTTCTCCTGGGTTTCATTATTGACGAGCGATCATGCGGCCTTAGTTACGTAGTACCCTGCGGTAAAAAAAAAAGTTTTTGAAAACTGCAACTTTTGTTTGCATTCGAGATTATCTATCGAGAAGGATTTGCAGCTGTCTAATCCTGGAGTTCGGTACGAATGAACTTCATTTTACGTATACGGTAATTAAAAGGGAGGTAGCACACGCCTGCACTTAAGCATGAGCAAACACTCGCAGCCATCAGCTGAGCACAAGTTCAAAACGGGCTGAAGCGACGCGTAGTGTCCCGCGCTTTGAGAGCGTATCGACCCAAGCGTTAAGTCCGGTATGCTCTCTCGCAAATACCTGCAGACAGCGGAGAATCAGGGTCTCTTTTGATTTATTCCCCACCGAACCCCCGATTCCCTGCCCTCCGGCTACGGGAAAATCTCTAAGCTTGCGTTTCCCGTCCTTCAGCCCGATCCTCACAAAGCGTTTCAACAGCAGATCCCGCTTCCATCGACTTTCGCGGGCGGCTTCCCGCTGTCGGCGTAATTGAATCAGCTGTCGCTCGGAAGGAAAATGCAAGGGCGAGGGGGGAATAGTGAACGAACGAGGGTTCCAGCGATTGACTGGGACATGGAGGCATCAAGCGCAGCCACCATAACAAAGAAAGCAGTGCCCCTCATGGAAGCACCGACGCACTGGATCGTGCCCAGAACGATCTGCTATCGTCCAAGAGGAGCGGTATCAGCCATCATGGCCGAACATCGACCATCGAACCTGATTGTTTTTAATATTTATGACCTCGACAGTATAGGAAAGAAAAGCGTAATGTATTCATCCATTAAACGCGGGCGAGGACGTAGCCGCTCCCTAACATACGGACACGCTCTCACTTAGCTCAAGAAAAGTTTTGGCTCGATGGTCTGCTTACTTTTCGAGGTATTTTTCGGTATGTGTTTCTCTTTTAGGAGACCAGTCTGGAATTTAATTTTTTTTTTTACGGAACGAAATGCAATCGGAAAACAGCAGAAAGCGCATTCAGCGGAGCAACTCCTGTGTATTGATACGCTAACATCTCTTTTTTTTTTTCAGAAACGTTGTAAATACAAAGAATAGAACAAATATTTATTAGGAAGCGATCGAGCTGAGCGGATAATGCTCTTTCAATCGTCTGCTGTGTTGAATAAATAGGGAGCACTAAACCAGTGCTACTGAACATCAAGCCACGCAAATTGCTATGGTAGGTTGTGAGATAAAAAAAAACCAGCTTCACAAAAAAATTTACATGGTAAGCTGGAGAACTGGAAAAACAGAGGGGGAAAGATATGACAAAATAATGCAGCCATCTTAACGACAGTCAGCGAAAGTCGCATGCATCTCCTCTCTGACTCGACTTTCCAATGCTGTAGACATCGCAAGGCGGCACTTTCATTTGACGCACGTGGATACGTACTTCGTGAGAATTTTTTCTCGCACACGAACTTCCAAACATGCGCCTGTCTGTGTCAGAAACCACCTTCCAATCAATAGAAGGAACCTGAGAAAAAAGAGCAGAACACAATTGTCGGCGCCGTTCCGAGTCTACATAGCGCTTATATTGTAAAAATTTTCGTTCAGATGGTTCTTTCACCTTTTTTTTTAATTGGTAAGTGTCCTCTTTGACGTCACGGATAGGTTTCAGTCACTCGCCAGGACTGATAGCAAGTCCGCAAGTGGCCTATGTCAGTGAGACTAAACAATTAATCAGAGAAGGAATTGGTACAAAATTCGGGGTCTGCGTGTCCCAAGGACGAAGAGGTAAAAATAGCTGAGGACAGCATGCTAATTCAGACACCATGTGCTTCGCCTAAGCAACTGCCACGTTGAAGAGAGACGAAGAGCATCGAACTAACCAACGCGATTTTCCACATATCTTCATTCTCGGCTTCCACCGAGAAACAAGCGTAAGTGTGTCTCATTTATACTGGCCCGTACACCGAAGTCCTGATTCGGTCATGCAGGTGATCATGAACTTATAAAAGGCTTCGTGGAGCATGTACTCCCACTTTGTGAGCAGCTTTTCTGGTCAGTAACATTCCTGACACGTCACGGGATTCTTCGTTTCTTTTCGTTGTTTTAACCACCACCCAAATATATTGCTTTAAAGCATTTGGCTCTTTTGACGAGTCTTGTCTTAGACGCAGCTCGAAAGCGCTTCTGGCCGACACAAAGCAGCTGTGCTCGAGTGCTATCTTTTTTTTGCTTCAACTCACCCCGCAGTGCTGCCAATGTCACAGGATGCCAGAAGTTGGAGGAAACCGGAAAATTGTTTTGTTTAGAATATAAAGACATGCTTGCGCGTGAAAGTGAAGATACTTGCATGGCCATAAAAATGATGCTCGTGGTCTTATCTCTCAAGTTTCTTAGATTTCATGCAGTGCTTCGCAACCGATGGTGAAAGCAGACTTGCCGAAAGTAAGGAGGGGGTTGAAAAGCGGGCACCAGGGGCCGTATTCTATAGACTGCTCATTTTCCGTTACCCATTTCCTCGTCCATTTTGTCCTCTGCCAGTGGCCACTGAAATATACACTCGGCTTTGGCAAGCGACGTGGCCACTGGATAGTTGGCGACCAGACCTCACCATTGGCTGCATATCGCAGCCAATGGCAATCATTGGTCAGGTCCGGTCGCCTGCTGTTGACAGAGCGCTGCGATACAGCTCACCTTGGGCTGCATATTGCATTCAATTTCAGGAAATGGTAAGGTCCGGTTGACAACCAGCCAGTGGCCGCGTCGCTTGCCACAGCCGCTGGTATATGTAAGTGACCACTGACGGAGGACCGAATGGACGCCAAATGAACAACGGAAAATGTACAGCTTACAGAATATGTCCCCAGTTGTCAGTCTGTAAAAAGTACGGTAGAGAAAAAGGATGATGCGGCAGAGAATCGAATTACTTTCTTGGAAAGTCGAAACGCTGACACAACATGGCCAACTGGGACCACCACAAGAAACCACTGGAATGGGAAATTGTCAGTCTTCTTTTTTTTTCTTTTTGATTTCTTTCAGTGATTTAACACGAACTCAGGAACCAGGCAAAAGGGCGATTGGGTGACAGCGCTCATGTGTCTAAGTTGTTTCAACGGCAACTTTGACGCCAGGCCGCATAAATTTTAACAAATATGCTCCTTCATTTTGTATACGACGGTACGCCATGGGACATAATTTATAAAAGTATATATACGCGCGATTTTTTTTTTTGATGAGCTCTAGCAGGTGTTAGTATAAAGTATTTTGGAAATTTGCTAAAGTAGAATGAACTTAATTTGAGAGAGTAATTACTCATTACCATGCGAATGAGCGCTGCCATATGGCTAAAAAGGGAAAGCTGTATACCTTCCTCAGAAACTTCGCAATAAAAAAATCTATCTTCGTGTGGAGCTCGAACTTTGGGATTTCGCCTGCCCAGCACAGTCGTTCTGCCAACTGTGATTAGACCAGCGGCTAGTCGGAGCCACTGCAGCTGAATGGTAATGAGTAATTACTTCCTTAATTAAATTGCATCAGCGCTCGAAACTGAGGCCCATCTTCGGAGCGTTGTTAATCACTTCCTTCGTGATGTCATGTACTCTGACTTTCTACTTTTAAAAAGTTATACATTTTCTTTTCAACGATTATAGAGTGGCTTAGGAAGCTTCTGTGCAGCAGCAAGGTCTTTGGAAACACTCTTTGCAGAAAGGCGCTGTGATCGAGCGGAACGTATTTAAATATGCCTGCTCAGGAAGCCTACTGTGCACGGAACAATCTAGAGGCGAAGAGTTAAAGAACACAGAAAAACAGGACAACACCGGCGTGTAAAACAAAGCTGATTAAGACTGGCATGCGTGAATGTACGTCATATATCCAATCTCAGAACGCTACTTGTGAAGAGAGCAAACTCTTCTCATAACTGCAAAGCAGAGAGAATTGGTGACTGGCAGGTGGACACTGCTGACACGCGCTTCCCTAGGTTTACACGAATCGTTCCTAACACACTGCTGCCGCTCCTTCTGGGAGAACAGCGTGATACCTTCTGGCAGCCCCGACCCAAGGGAAATCAACACGCTGCTTTCAACACTCTCATGACCGGCGTCCAATGGGCCATTCCGCTACGCGCTGTAATCAACCGCTACCTGTTGATTTAGCGTTTATTTCAATGCGGAAAGAAACTGAAGCAAGGGTTGCAAGAGATGAAAAAGTTTAAATATAAAGTGCTGCTGCCACGTTGTGTTCCGGTGGTCGCACAGATATACATATAGTTCCCGAAGGGGCTATTTCATTCGCGAGATCCATATAAGCTCGGTCAATACGCCGATAACGGCGGCAGTATATTCTCTTCTCGCCTACCCTGTACTGCCGGGAGATATTGCTGACTACAGCCGGATGCAAAAAAATATGCAGCGGAGTGCCTGCCAACCAAGTGCTTGTTTTTATAGCCAACTGACACCGCACTCCGCACAAATAAATGCGAATGCTCTGCACGATTCATGCCCAGCGTCAAGATCTTCAGGTATACGAACTCACAATGCTAGACGCCAACATTGCGACACTGAACTTTACCCACGCCCGTTACTAGCCTACAGGGGTTAAAGCTCAGCCAATACGATTTAAGGTTAAAATCGAGGCCTTTTTTATATCAGCGTTGTTGTACAGGAGGACAAGTGCAATGAACTTGCAAGCATATGTACAATAGGGTGGTCAGAAGTTAGGCTAAAATATGCAACTCCTTTGTAATTTAGAGTTCTCGGTACACAAATGGCCTTGAAATAAAGCATAAAAGCTTTATGATCGGGTAAATCACCTGTGGCATCGCACCATTGAATAATTGAATTCCAATGATCACGACATGTTGAAACCACCAGCTGTTATCAATGCGAAAAACGAGTATTTATCTGCGGCGACAGGAAGTCCGTCGTCTACAATAAACATATAGTACACCATTGCGCGTTTTGAGTGAATTTTTCTTTCTGGATTTTGGCCGTGGCGGTGACATACTCTTTAAAATACGCACACCAAAAATGTCTGTGACAGAAGCAAATTTATTATTACGAGAGTTCGCTCACTGGTGAAGCCATTATGTGCGGTTTCCAAATAATAAGGCGACACAAAAGAACTCTTCATTGTCGTTATAAGCTGGCAGGAGAGACCTGACACAGAAGCAAACTGCGCCCTAGCTAGCATGCACCGCTCTAGAAAACAGAACTCAGGAAAAGGTTTTTGCTATCTGACAGGCTGTTCGTGATCCTCCGGAAGACATTTCCGGCATTTTCGGGCGCCATTTAGAGGCACTATGTCAGTCCTTGACAGTATTTATGGCGCATTCGTGGTTCGCAGAGGAGCTCGCGTTAATTTTTATGCTCAAGCAGAAAGAAAACACGGGAGCTAACGAACACCCCATTCACTGTACAAAGAAACCTATCACTTTCAATGTCAAGCGAGGTCGAGCTGGAATTTATAGGCACACTGCTTCGTAGCAGAGTGCAGTGCTGGCGAGCTGTAATATAACGGAGGTTCCTGAGGAGCACTTTCGCAAGTGCGCTTCTGGCTCTAGGCAAAAGTTTTCTTTTGGCTATGTTGCCTGGTCTTAATGACGTATTGCATCAATACAGTTATTCACGTCAGAGACGTGGGGTTATTAACTCAATGTTTTTTTTTTTTCGAAAATACTTGTATGAGGAAGCCAGCCTTTCCTGTGATTACGGAACAGTTGTTGCTTTGGTGTAGAGTGTCGCATCAAAAAGCTGTCGAATGGTTTCCCGTGACCTCCGAATGCCATCGGGCTCTGCTTTTTTTACAGCATCAGGAAACTCGACGTCATAATCAGAACAGCCTACAAGAAGGCTCTGGGCCTCCCTCTTGCGACATAGACGGAACGGCTCTAACGAATGAGCGTCCACAACACGATAGACGAGCTGAAAGAGGCACACATCGCGGCGCAGGTGGTATGGCTGTCCACTACTCGGACTGGCCGACAAGTCTTCAGGGACTTAAACATCAATTGCCCCCGATAGCTAGACACCAAAAATGACATCCCAGCCTCATAGAGAGGACTATTCAAGGCAGCTTCACTACCCAAGAATATGCACCCCGATTTTCATCATTCAAGACGACAGGCACCAGCCCAAGCTATGAAAAGGCACTACGACGGGCGCGAGAGCGTGTTCTATGTCGGTGCTGCGGGTCCCGAGCATAGAATGACGGCCGTCGCGGTAATGCACCAAACCAATACAATGGACGGACTGGTACTGGCTAGCCAGGACATACTGGCTGCCGAAAGAAGTGGCGATTGCTCTAGCTGCAACACACACTACCTCGGAATACATTCTTACAGATTCACAGACAGCGTATCGCAATTACCACAGTGGCAGGATAGCACCTCTAGCAGCTAAAATCCTGCAAGATAGCTACACCCGTGGCTACCAGCCCACACATAAACATCTAATATTGGTACCAGGTCACCAGGGCATCTCAGGGAATGAAAGCGCACAAGCTTCAGCCCGAGCATTTCTCCCCCGGGCACCCAGTACGGATGTCGTGGTACCTTCTGCCTCACTACTAGCCAACACCGACATACTTCAGCACTTAAGATTATCCCCTCGGGTCTACCTTCCGCCGGCTAAGACACTAGACAAAAGGGAGGAACTACACCTGAGAAAACTACAGACCAACACATACAACAACCCACGGAGAGCACTCGCAATAGACCCGGAGTCATATGACTCACAATGCAAATTCTGCGGAGAGAAGGCGGACCTGTACCCCATGGTATGGGCCCGCCAATGAAATCAGGCGGTCACTGTTAATAACCAGCCAACACAGGAGGGGTGGGAGGCAGCTCTGACCAGCTCGGACGAAACGAGTCAAAAAGAACTCATCTAAATAGCCCGGAGAGTAGCCTACGCCAATGGGCTTCCGGAATGAGAGCTCCAAACGCCGCTACAACCTCCTAAACAATTTCATTAAAATATTTTCCCCACCACTGCAGCAAGAACGGTGACCAGGGCGAATAAGAGTGCCGCCACACTTTGCGACATCATTACTTTATGTCCCGCTTCAAGTATTTCTAAGTTACCACGGCAATTTATTCTTTGGACACGTGTTAAAGCGAATTAATGATATTGTTTGCTATATTAGGTATGCATGGACGTATGAATTAGAGTATCTCTTGGACACACCACGTAGTTCAGTCTATTATGTATTTGCCACTCCCCAACTTTTTGCTCTCGTTCTCTTCCTGCAGTTCACCATTGCGCTTCCCCTGTGCGAAGTAGCAGATGGAAGACACTTTTTCCTACCAACCTCCACACCTTAGCAGGGAAAGAGCAGGCATGTCACGTGGTCTCCCTCCTTTCGCTCCTCCCACCAAGGGGCTGCGAAAAAGCAAGAGTGCACGACATACGCGCTGCCTAGTGACGCACGTGCCGCTGCGTGCGCTGCTGACCTACGCAGTTTCAGATTCGAGTGCGTAGATGGCCAAAGCTCTACCCTGCAGCGCCGATGAGAATAGCATTTAAAAAAATATATAAATCCTGATTTGAATCTTACTAATAACGAGCTAGAAATCTCTGATTATAATGAGACAGCTGCCAATGTTAGGATGGTAACAAATATATTTTGGCTAAACAATTTTCTAGTTAAGAATACTTAGCCCCATTGGTGGGAATACTTTCCCGGAGAAAACGTTCTTATGAAACAAATTGTCGTTAAATTCTACAAACATGCTAGCGAAACATTCTGTATATGCAATAGGAGATATGAATAAATTTTACTTCTCAGAATATGCTTGAATATCATTTTCATCTGATGCGTGCCGGCGCCCCGCGCAGTGTGCGCAAAAGCAGGGAAATCATGGCGTTTAAAACTTTCTCGCCGTCAGGAGTCTATGTGTTTGGAACAGTTTTTGCAAAATCACTTCCACCATTTAAAAGAAAAGAAATATATTAGTCGACGTTGCAGAATAACTGGTCATCACCATAACAATTAGGGTAGCAAAAAGCCATTCTCTTAATTGCTGCGGCTCCGGTACTTTAAGCCGCTCCTGCGTTTTATGGCTGGGTCTTCTTACGCAAGGCGGAGCCTGCGACAAAAGACCACGATTCTCAAAAAGAAAATGAAAGGAAAGTAACAGTTGCGTTGGACGCTAGATAGCACTTCGTATTTTACCTCCGGTTGAAAGGCCTTCAAAAACCAGCGAAAAGCTTTTATAGATATCTGGCGTTCTTTTTTCGTTCAGATAAAACACCAACGGGACACCGCAAAGGGAAGAAGGGAATCAATAAGCCACTTTATACAGCAAAACGAAGCACGCGCCGTTACATTGTTTCAAAATCCTAAGCAGATTGCGCCATGCGCACTTCAAGACCACGTGCCGAACACGTTGTTTTCTTTATTTTTGTTTTCTTAAATCAGGGCAACGGCGGTAGAACAGTTATGAACACAAAAGCCGACTATGTTGAAATGTGGCCTTTGTGTGTCTTAGGAAGCTGTTCAGAATGCGGCGAGTGGGTGTTGGCGGAGATAGAGCCAATGGCTTGCTATGTGCTTCAAGAATACGTCGCTGCAAAATGTAGCGGTTTGTTTTTGTACAATGCATGGAGAAATATTTCGCAAGCTTTGTCACCTTTACATAAATATGAAATAAAGGAATCACTGTTGTTTCTTTAGCTATATTGCCTCAAGACTGACAAAAAGAACACGTGGTGATTCTTTTGACAATAAAAAATATCCTTCCTGCATGAGTCGTTTGCCTTCGCTAATGGTTTAACTCCTAAAGTGCCGTGTAATTTGGAGAGCGTTAAAAAAACCAAGCAAAGAATGGCGTCTACGGAAGTGAAAAGTTTCAGCATAAAATAAGGTTCGATCCTCGAGCAGGTTCTGGGATCTTTCAAAATATTTTGGGCGCTTTTTATTCATGGGAATAATACCAGTTATTATAGTCGAAAAAAATGGCAGCGGCTTAGCTCGGCTATGCCAGGATATATGTAGCGAAAGAAAGTGTGACACTCTCTGGTTGGCCTTGTTCACATATTCCACAACGTATGAAGCACAGGCATAAACGTCCAGTATGACCTGTAGGTCCATGTTTGATTTCTGCACCGAGGCTCTCCAAGGATTGAGGGGGTCGCGTCACTCTTACGCCTATTCTCTAGGCTAACGGCACGTTGTTCTTCGGTTTCTTGAGCCCGCCGCTGAAGTCTCTTGGTCGCATTCCATCGTTCATCACGGGCTGTCTTCACTGAAACAGGACTCAGGTCTCTCCCCCGGCTGCTGCCGCTGCTGCTAGCGGTCAAGACACCGGACGTTAAACGTGCCTGTCTCGCGGCGGCAAATTCACGGCGGTGTTTAGCCAGTCGTTCGGCGCGCTGTTCGTCTGTTTCCTGGGCTATTCGTTTCCTCTTCATGTACCAACTCACTCAACTGTCCGTGTTACTCTTCATCTCATTCCGCTGTCGATTCCAGGCCTCCTCCAGCTTATAGGAATTGTCGCCGTCCATACTATCGCCTCAACTGTGGTTGCGGCGCAGGCCAGCTCTCCTTTTCAGCCCTGTGACATCTTATCACGCATGCGACGCAGCTGTCGAAGCGAGTGGAGGCGAGCCCAACGACGAAGAACGCGTTGTCACGCTCTACCAAACGGTGGCGGCGGCGAGTGGCGTGGTGTGACGTCATGCCAGATGGCGCGGCGAGCGCGCGAAGCACAGTAACCTTCCGCGGCGAGGCGCTCGTTGTGACGTCACGTGCCTCGATGGAGTACCGCCACGGCGAAATCGCGAGTTTGTAGCAAATATAGCTATCGCTTTAAAATCGTGCGACAGCGTTTCTCATGTATACAAGGCGCTATAACACAGAAGGAAACACTGCTAATTGAAATTGCACTGAAATGAACAGCAGCTAAACATGCGCCAAAACTAAATTGTTCTACTTGT
Source organism: Amblyomma americanum (assembly GCF_052857255.1). Taxonomy (NCBI): domain Eukaryota; kingdom Metazoa; phylum Arthropoda; class Arachnida; order Ixodida; family Ixodidae; genus Amblyomma; species Amblyomma americanum. Next base: position 15,184,740 of record NC_135502.1, on the reverse strand, counting down.
TATAAATTGTTATAAACTGAAGAAGTATTAATAATAAAGTAGAGAAGCTACGTGGTATTATCGACATGATGAAACAATCGGTTTTTATTGTAAGGGCATCATGGTTGATGGTGGAAGCAAGTTTTAACCAGCAACTACATCAGGTATAAAAATGGGTGCGACAGTCACGGACTAGGAGTCTTTATTCTGGTAGGGAACTTGGTTAGTGCTCTCAGAACGTAAATTTAAGTTGGGGCGAGTAAGGCTGCGTGGCCTCAAATCAGACTTGTAAATGGTAAATCGCTATGCGCATATTCTTTCTACAGGCCACTGGAAGTTGTCCTAGAGTTTGGAACAACATAGCTTTTAAGAGAGAAACTGTTAAAGCGGATGTTGTAGTTATTGGTGGATATATTGACATTCGTGATGTAGACCGGTGCTCGAGCATTTTTTTTATCCGAAGCAGCTACTGCTTTAGACGAAGAAACGTTAACTCTCTCATTTGTTCAGGTTATCTCATTTAGTGCTGGTGCCAACGTGTGATAATAATTTATTAGATTTATTAATGACTAACTAATCATTGGCAGCTCGGTTTAACCTTATTTTACTTGGCACTAGTGATCATAGTTGTGTTCTGGAGGAAATGAACATTCACCATGTTAAATCTGAAAATTGTTGCGATCGGTGCATTAACAGTTATCGATAGGCGCGCTTCTCCGATGTGTCACATGCATTGGAATCATATATTGGTATATACAAAATATTGAATCACTTAGCATAGAACTACGGTGTTAATTGAAATATAAACTTTATGATCTTCGTGCACGAAATTTGTCGCCATGGGTAAAGAAAAAACTTCCCAGCTAACGCAAACCATGGTTTAGAAAGGCAGTGGGCAGACTCGTTGAAAAAATATAATAGGTATACCCATGCTTTAAAACAAATCCATCTAAGAAAGGCAGTATAAATTTAAAAAAAAGCTACAAATGTTGTGAACGCTTCAGTTAAGGCCAAATTCGGCTTCTTTCAGTCCTTTGACTTGCGTATCCAACATCCTTGTAAAGAAAGTTAGCAGTATATTAAAAGAAACAGAAAAGAGGGGCAGTCTATCACACTAGGGAGCCCATATGAGCCCATATAGGCTCCCTATATTCCACTACTCGAATGTGACAGAATTATCGTTCACGTTTTTAACACGTTTCTCTGCTCGATGTTTACTGCTGCGGAAAGCAATAGCACTCCCGATGTTTGCACGGACTTTACAAGTGTCGACCCGATGATGGACGTTGTGTTCGATCACCGAGAAATTGTACCACTCGAACAAAGCTTGAAAAAAAAAAAAACAGGGCCACCAGACCAGACTTTTTACCCACGGTCCTGCTCTCTTGCACTTTTCATTTGTCGAGGTGCCTGCAGAATTTTCGCTAAGTCATTGCCGGACGGCTATTCACGCGAATAATAGAAACTTGTAGACATTTACCTATACAAATGTCAAAACCTGTGACCATTGTTTCAAATTATCTATCAGTGTCTACGACCGGTGTTATATTTAACTTTGAAGCCACGTGTTTTATAATAATATGAATCGGCTGAGTGCATTCTCATTACTAAATACCCATCAGTGTGGTTTTCGCAGTGGTTACTCATGTGCCACTCAGATTATCTGATTTCGGCTTGACTCAACTTTAACAAGCTCACTGGATCAACGATATTCTATTGATTTCTATTCTTATATGATTTTGTGTAATATTCGTTATTAAGGAATAATTAGCCCAGTGGAACATAACTTACAATGTTATTATATGCATAAAGGAATATTTAAGCCTTATGCCTTCAAATGTTATCAACGAAAAACCGTCGCATGGGGTTGACGTCTACCAAGGGTGCTTCAGCTGTCTTTTCTGGACCCTGTACTTTTATAATATATATGAATGGCATGTTTACGATCGGTTCTTCATGCACGCCACTTCTCGCGGATGATTTTGCATTGTGCAGAGTTATTAACAATCGATACGACTGTGAAACATTACAACAGGACTTGTGTAAAGTAGCGCAGTGGTGTGAGAATGGCGAATGCATTGGTACAAAATCGGTATATAGCACATGTTCTGCATAGAATCTTGCATATGTATGTATTTGTACTTTGATGAGCAAAAGTAAGAAACCCTCTAGTGTTCCGAACCGTGCTTCTGTGCAAGGAGGCGCCACCTAATGAAGCAGTCCTGTTGAGACTGACACTGATGGGGTTGAGACCGGCCCAGTGCTCCGTTCTAAACGCCAGGAGTGCTTAATGCCACAAGTGAAATATACATATTTACGGTCGTTAACAAAAATATGAGACTCCCCCTAGTGTTTCGATCCTTGCCGCTCTGCATGGTGGCGCGACTGTGCCAGAGCGGCAAGGTTAGGAACTCTACGGGAAGTCTTAATTTTGCAAGCGATAGTTCATGCATATATTTAACTTATGGCATTAATAGCAGTAAAATGATATCAGTATTAGCATTTAAATATCTTGGCGTATATTTAACCAGCGGAATTTCTTTGTACCACCATGTCGATTTTGTTACTAACAAAGCCTGTAAAGATAAGCATTTTCCCGTTAACACATAAATACTGTTGTATATGTCAAATGTTAGAAGCATAGTTGAGTACGCTTGTGCAGTCTGGAACCCTAAATATATTCCTGACGCTCAGAAGTTAAATAGGGTTTAGAGTTTGTTTCTTTGTTTAGCCTTCAATATTTATGGCAGGTGTTTACCATATCAAGTCCAAAGAATACCTTCGACTGGGACACGCGTCAAAACGTAGAAAAGTTGGCCGTTTAAAATGATTTCATAGTATATTTCACTCAAGAAATGTAATTATCCGAAACTGATAAATATTTACCCTGATTGTACGTCACTGCAGAAAGATCATTCGTTTAATGTTAAGGAATACAGGCGCGACACTGATCTTTTAGAAATGTATTTTTTTCTCGAAAACTATTTTCGAATGATACAAAATGCATTTTTTCTCAAAAACTATTTCCAAAGGATACAAAATCCCTGAATACGCAGTGTCCACTTAATTAAATGATTCATCTTTTTACTTGCTGTGATTTTTTTATGTATCATGATAATGTGTTTTACCTATCAGAATACTATTTCATTTTTCTCACCACCTACAAGCAGCGGTATTATAGATGGCTTTTATTTTTCTGCCTTCCAATGAAATGTCAGGTAAGGGCGTATGTATAAAGGAAAGTCCTCTTTTAGAAACGCTGGCTAGCTGACTAAGGCTACCCCTCAACCTTTGTTCTCTTTGTTCTGTGTTATCAAGAATTACATTTTCCTGTGATATCTCCACTGCTAAGAATCAGAGTTAATTTTCATAACCGAATAGCTGGTTTTATCACTATTGTTCCTTCCACCCGTTTAGTTTCCGTTGGGCTCCGGCGCCTGCTCTTTAACAGCTTCATGCTTAATCTTCCCTGGCATTCTATTGTTCAGTCATTTATTTTTAAAGGACTACAGATTGAAAACACTTACAAGATATTTAAGTGGTACAAAGTGGTGTGTCAGAGGTTTTACGTGGCAGTTAGCACATAATAAGGGCGTTTCTACGCAAGGCGCAAGGTGTTCCTTCAGCTATCTTTTTTTCTTTCTTTCTTTCTTTCTTTCTTTCTTTCTTTCTTTCTTTCTTTCTTTCTTTCTTTCTTTCTTTCTTACGCACAAAATTTAAAGAGAGAGAGAGAAACCCTTTGACGAAAAAGCAGAGAATTTAGCCGACGTTTAAAAATCGCTGGCATTCTACTCAGCGTGGGGAAGGGAATTTGGAAGGTAAAGACGGAAGGAGAGGAGTAAGGGAAAGGTTAAATTTCGGAATTTATTCATGGCAGTGGCCGCATACAAGTACCTCGATGACCACGATAGTTGCATTTTAACAGTTAGGTTGTGAGATTGGTGAAAAAAAAATTCAGAAGGCGATAACTCCTCCGCATTCGAACGACACGTACGTCCAGGACATCAAGAGATAGCTCTTATTTAAATTAGTGTAAATCGGTTGATCTCGGAACAGTGCGTAGCAGAAATATACCCGGTGATTCTACTAAATATCTGAAGACTTTCTTTAAAATGCTATCAGAAAAACGACAATGCGGATTGTGCAGGATAATTACCCGATAGAGGTCGATAAGTAAGCCAATAATTAACAAAACTTAATTGTTGACTTTCTATATTTTTTTTAGTTTAAGGGCAACATTGCATTGCGAAACTGAAGGCCGTCAGCACTGATCCCAGAGCCCAATTCTTAAATCCTCTTAATGGGCTCTTTGTTTCGAAATATCGAGTGCGAAAATTATTAATTTGAAAGCTCGTTTAGTTGGCTTTCCCGCACGGTACCCTCTTTAAATGGTGTCGCTGCTTGCAGCATCGACCTAGAAATCACGTTAACTTCTTCTCCGCCATAAAATACGTAAATGGCATCTATAATTGGTGCATAAAAATGCGAGCGACGCCATTTCACAAATGTATATTGCGAGAAAGCCAACTCAACACTCAACAAAATGCTTTTTTTTTGCCGCTTGATATTTCTTGCACACCGGACCAATCATCGCTCTATACATCTCATCGGCCCCCTGACAAAACGCGTCATAAAAAAATCAAATATATCTTCTCGCATAACAGAAAGCAAGTGCATGTTCGCTTCCCCCCTGCCTAGTTTTTATGCAGGCGCCGATATATACACCACAAACTGGGAGCTTTCGGCATTAAACTTTCTAGTGTCAGAACGAGGCACTCTGCTTTAATATCAAAGGTTTCAAGCAATTCTACTTGAAACTCCACAGCTCCTTTAACTCATGCTGGGAAACCACGCAGAAAATCTCATGATATATGCCTTCCGTGTGTCCGCGCTGGAAGTTTGTTACTGTACAAGAGAAGTACAATGGCTTAGGGCTGACAGCTGAATGGTTGAGACGCGAAGATTACTGCCATTTCCTGCCTGGGCTTTCAGCAGAGCTGTCCGACGACCCGGTTTAAAGCACAGGCACTTCTGAAACACGCTGCTGCTCTTAGCCAAAGCTAACTTAATGATGTTTCCGTGGAGAAAGCGTTATTGTGGCGTGTGGCACAATGAGCGTTATCGTAAGAAAGCACAAGCAGCAGAATGACACGTGGACGCAGTTCGCTGGGCGACCTTGGTCTAATCATTGTTTATGAGCACGAAACTAACAGCAGCGGACGTACATAGCAGTCCAATAAATCACGCGCTCGGTGGTGCCTGAATTACGTTTCTTGTCGCTCCAGTCTCAAGTTTCTGCTTGCTCTGTAGCGCTGTAATGTTCACTTTTGTTCCTGCCTTTCTTAGCGAAGAGATAAATTTTCCTTTGCACTACAAAAGAACGCGGTAGATTCTTTTAAATTTGGGCTCTCGCCTAAATATTTCATTGCAAAAAGTTAAATAATCTTGAGAAGCAGTGCAAATCAATATCTGTTTCCGAAGCTTTCAGGAAGCGTTTGAGCGATGCATAGGACGTCTATTTTTAATAGAAATGATATATTTTCCTCATTCGACCCTCCGTAACTCTCGTGTTGCAAAATTCGCGGGAGAAATTTCGTTTAGCTCGTTGGCGATAGCGAAGGGGAAGGGTGGAAGTGGCCTTGGAACTGGTACCCAAGGCACTTTTTTAACTCCGACGATACGATGGACTCAGCAAGGTAGGTTTGTTCCATATGAAACGGTGGAAACTAACGCAGAACAACACGAATCGCCGCCGAACCATTCACGCTCGCCAACTCCGCTTTCGTGTTGCAAGACAGAGGGCCATGGTGCTCGCTACGGCGATAATGGATGGCACGCCCGGGAAAACACCGAAGGCCGCGACACGATTCAACACACGTCGTCGATCGCCAGACGCGCTGCCGGGGCTTGGGAGGGCTAGCGGCGCTGGAACAGGGTCGCGCACGGACTCCGGAAGGAAAGGGCCGGCGTTCGGAGAGACAGCAGGCGTTATGGACGTCTTGGCACGTTGCTGGCTCGTCCATCACGCTGGCATATCTCTGCGTGCCGCCAGTGCTATACACGGCTCATAAAGGTCTCTTGGGACGTTGGACGTCTCTCGCTTATTCACTTACTAAGCGCGAAGAGAGATGCAAGCGTGGACGAGTAACCATCCTGTCTTATTAACAGTATAAAAAAGGAACCTTTGACACATGATGCAGATAGACGAATACGTTTCTTATTGCATTTTGCTTTAGGAAAACGTCACAGTCCTAGAACTATCACTATATTCCTTCGTAACAACCGCTTTAGGTATTGGCGATTCCTCGACGAAAATGAATGAGCGTAACCAGACCACTGACAATTAACTATTGCAGCTCTCCTTGACATCTTTAGCCGCAAGCATCTGTGTTCCTGAATGAATACCGCTTTTTTTGCACTGATTTTATGGCTTCTTTTAATTTCGTTTTTTTTTTGAAGTGGTCCTATCTTTGGCTTGATATTTTTATTTCCTTTCTATTGGTTCTGCTTATAGCAAGTATTTCGTATGTGTCCGCGTTTTATGTTTTTCATATATTTCATGTATTCACATATTTATCGTGTGCTTACAATCCACAGCACTTGGGTGGTTTTGCATTTGCCCTAGTAAAACACATTCACTTTTGGTATTGACACCAGTGGCGAAAACAGAAATTTTGTTCGGGGGAACTCACGTTGCAGCGCGGCCTCCTCATAGAATTTGTGGAGGGATCAAACGCAACAATAACTGCTTTGCCGTTACCTTTGACAATGTCATTGTGTATTAGATAACACTACGTACTGTCTAGGCAAGTGAAATATGTATTTTTTTAATGAAAGAATGTATTCGTATGTCTTAAAAATCGTGGCAGACATGATTACAAAACATAAAACTCAGCAGGGGACAAACACAGGAGAGAAGCAAACAGGACGAGCTCGTCCTGTTTGCTTCTCTCCTGTGTCTTGTCCCCTGCTCCGTTTTATATCTTGTAATCATATCATACCAACTATCCCCTTGTCGTTCGCTCGTGGGAGACGTAACTGATACCAGTGGTTCCATGTTTTTGCGTATTTAATAAGTAAGGAAAATATCACGCGAAGTCTAGAACTATAACGGTCTGAAACCACCAACGCAGTGCATGCCGCTGATATGAAAAACGTAAATACCATGAAATTAGAAAGTAGAGGACGAATATTTTAATGGATGTTTGTCGCTCAAGAACCTTTACATGTTTGTACATATGCGACGGGCAGGAAATAATCTCAATGGCGGTGTCCTTCGTTCCAGTGAACTGCGCAGCAGCAGCTGTCACTGGTCATATATTGCGAGTAATTGCACCGAAATTTTAGTCGCAACAGCGAGCCATCGATAGGCCCCTGAAAGTTTGTGCTAGGATGATGCCCCTTACGCTAAATGACTGCAGGCGCATGGGCGCTGCCACGAAATCCAACCCGAGTTAGCAATGTTCGCGCCAAAATGTCTTTTCTAGTCTCAAAAAGAACCGGAAGGTGCCAAAATCCAGAAAAACTTCCGGCGCCGGTGGTTGTTTTGGTCAGTGGTGTATAACAGTTGGAGAAAATTTCGAGGGGTGGGGGGGCTGAAGCCCCATAAGCCTCCCTCCCCTTCCGGCTACAACCCTGATTGACACCGCATCAATCATCACCTTTGATTTGTCGTGTTCATGGTAGCTTAGTGACTTTCTGAGTTGGTAAAATCAGAATTTTAACACTTGGAAAAGACCAGTAAATCACTGTCTTTGATGAGAGGGTAGAAAATTGCCCACAAGTCACGTTCTCCCGGCAGCCAAGAACATTCCAACGCTTGCGCTGTAGATTTCGTAGTTTCCATACGTCGGCACGTGAGATGACGATATATATGCCAGACGGAAGGCACACAGTCTCCTCTATGAGTTGCCTTAATCTCCATCGCGGAGTTGTCAAGTGGTATCGGTAAAGTCCTACTGACACTTTTCGCTTGCCTTCTTTTGGCTGACACATCCCGGAGAGCGGAGTTTATTTTCACGCGTTCTGTCGTTTTTTATCATTTCCAGGAGGACACAGGGGCGCAACAAAAACACACGGACATAGAAGTAGACAGGGCCGAGCGCTCGTCCCTGTCTACTTCTATGTCCGTGTGTTTTTGTTGCGCCCATTTGTCCTCCTGAAAAGATATGAACCAACACGCCCAAATACAAGTACTTCTGGTTTTTATCATTCCCGTTTTACCTATTTCTTTCCCTTTAACACATAATTCTAAAAATTTGAAGAGTTAGCCGTTTAAGGTGGACAGTTATGGCGTGGGCTGTCTCGTTTCCTGTTTGTAGCGAAAGAGCAAATGCAGATAAATGCACACTCACGTTTGCCAAGTAGATGTAACGGAGAGGACAGACGAAGACGGGGACTACGCATGATTTACGGCGTCTGTGGTCAGGCCGGGCCTATGGGTGTCACAAGCCAAATACAGGGCTGCAGACTGTTGACAGGAAAGGAGAGCTGCTCGTTCTTCAAAAAGTGAGTGCCCCAAAAATAACTCTTGCTGAAACACGGTCGGTGCGAATGAATAGGAGAGCACGTGAAGAAAATACAGCGATCACCTCTACGTTTAGTTAAACTCGCAAAGTATGCGTAACGGTGATATTGGGATTGCGTGTACTGTGTCTGGTGCAGTTTTTGTTTATTATTTTGGGATGTCCTGACAACCACATCTTTTTGAGTGCTTTCTTCCAACCCACTATGATCGAGAACGAGCAAAAAAAAAACCGCAAGACAGACTGGAACAGCGCAGAAAATTGTGCTTCACTGCTTGTAGGTCATTTTTCTTCGTGGCCAGATGAAGCATATGGCCTTGAACTACTTTCCCGGGAGAACCAAGTGCATGTCTCTTTTATGGGCGTTTTTCTGGTATCAAGGCCGAGCGTACAACGAATCAGTAACCACTGCAGAAACTAATAAGTGAATCAAAAGTCCCACTAAAGCAATAAAAGAAGAGTAGATGGCAACGAAAGGGAGACACGAATTTGCATTCGGCTGCGTGTCTAGGGTGCAATGTATGCGCCAGAACAAAGGGAAAGAAAGAAATTCTGCAACGGTGGAAGGGTGTGCCTCTGCCGCTCTCTCTGCAGCCGTTGAGGCTGCACATTTTGCGTTACCCTTTTTTTAGCTCGAAAGCAAACCACGACCCCTCAACTCCATCAAGCCCTCAGCAACTGCAAAAGCCCCGAAAGTGTCTGTGTATAGGCATCACCATTGTTAATACTGGTGCGTAATGTAGCTGTGAGAGTGAACGTGTAGTTCAAAGCGTGTAAAATGACACAACGGACGAAGAAAGAACGTGAGAACAAGTGTTCTTTTATGGTACTTTCTTTTTACAGCCTTTTTTAACCACGCATCAACCAACCTACCCAACTTTCTGGATTTCTTAGATCTTGTTTAATTGTGTTTCTTTTTGGTGATGTTACAAACCTCGGAAAGAAGCCTCTCCCTCTGAGAAAGGTTACAGTGCTCTGTAACGCAAACAACGACGGAAATGCGACCGGCGCTGTTCTCAGGAGTACGTGTAAGCATGAAACACTCGTAGGAGTAAAGCTCTGAACTACATACTGTGCTTCAGATGCACACTTTGCACACAATGATAATCTTCATTTTACCTCTATATGAGTATAGTGTTGTCATCTTTGTCATTATATGGGTCAGTTTTAACTTTAGCGTTACAGATAATTTTTTCTCGTTGAGCTTCGACAGCGCTTCCCTGGAATGCCTTCTTGTCACTTGGAGGCCCCTAATTTATAGAAACAGTCACCGATAACAACGGTCTAACTGCAACTTTCGTGCACATTTTGATGCATAGGTAATACGGAGCCTGTGGCAGCAGCAGCGTAAATCGTCAGGTGTTAGCCTATGCGAAGAGGATCGTAATTTTGTTCTAGCAGCATTAACGAAACAGCGTTTCTTTGCAAGACCATTGACCCTTTAGTATTACTCAGCCGGTTTATTATGGAATGTCTGAACATGGTTAATTTCGATTATTACATCATATTACAGTCCATATTTCCCGAATTTACGTGTGGCGTTCCCTTTGAGGAGCGCATTGAACCTGTCAGGTCTGTGCGTCGTAAAGATCGTAGTATAGAAGGCCACTGGCTGAAAGAATGTGCTAGAAATGCCTGTGCGCGAGCTCCGCTGGCTTTTTCTACAGAACCATAAGTGGAGCTGGCGAGCACATTTCGATTCAAAATGATCGATTATGAGTCAACGTGTTTCTTCTGCCAAAGGAGAACTGCGCTTAGCGCGAAAGCGAGGACTGATCAACGCGCGTTCGAGAGTCTCAGTAGATCAAGGTGGGTGTAACCGCTGGCTTTAAATATTTCCTGGTCTGTCTGCCTTACTCGGGTCGTCTCCTACACATCGATTGAAAGCGTGGCCAGTGAAGCGGCCTTACGAAGGCTAAGGTCTTCTCCGGTTCAATCTGTTGCCATACCGACAGATTCTAAATCTGCCGTGCAAAGGTTAGAGCGTGCGTTCCCATCTGAAGGCTTCTCTCTTAGCTATGTGCACTTGGGGCATAATTTTCGCAGCAGAGTCTGCTCTATATGTTTCCAAGGGATACCCTGGCACGTAGGCGTCTTAGGCCACAACGAGGCGGACAGAATCGATCATGAAGAGCTTCGCACTGTCCGAGAACTTATCAAGAAAAGTCCCTCAAAATGTCAAGAGATGCTTCACAGAAACGGTTCTCAGTCATTTCAGCTCTCTGTGATGTCCATCCAACCAACCGTATGTGAACAAATGACTAAAGAGGCTTCAAGCCACTTTGCCACATCGCATTCGCACGGGTTGGGCTGGCACCCCACCTTGGATGCATATAAGACGGGCCTCGCATCGTCTCCGCTGTGTACTTCATGAGGTGTGTCCGGTGATGTAGAACATAACCTTGTGTGCTGCACAGATTTTAACGCGCAAATGTGTGTTCTACTTGCTTCCTACAAGAGGGAAAGAGCGCCACCTCCTTACTTCAAGGCCTTTTTTTTTACCCGCGCGGACACCACTCACGCAGAAAGGAGGCTTCCCGTTTTCTAAAATTTGTAGGAGACTCACCTGGACCCCAGATGGTGACAGCGGCAGTTGATCACTATTGTGGATTGTGCGCATGTTGACGTAGATCAGCGAGATATGTATGCCGAAATTGAGCGGTTTTAATCAAACCCAAGTATCGCTATGGTGCAAAAATTGCCGGCAGAATTGTAAGGCTAATCCTACCAGTAGCTAACAACAACCTCAACCTCAGCATGTACTAGAATTTGAAAACATAGGTAAGCGGTTAAAAGAATGGACAAGTGCAAACTAAAGGTTGAATGCAATTTTTTGTTCATCTGCCACCCGCATTTGCTGTGCTATGAAATTTATCCAAAAATTCACTGCTGTGGAGATACCTTATAGACATGTTGTACGTAGAACAACCACCAGAACAAATCTGTCAAAGTGTCGTAATGGCGCATAACGTATAGCGTATATTTGACAGAATGCGTAGTTATTTATCCTATATATTTGGCTATCATGTCCACCTGCTGAAGACGGAACGGTATTGTGACAGATAACGCTGTGATAACAAAAGACAAAATGGTGGGGATAATAACGAAGACTTCACCCGCTTAGTTGGTACGCATTCCAAGTGAAAAGACTAAAAATAACGCACATCAGCATTCCAAAGAGCACCATGGTGTCACATCCGGCACAACACAAACGTAGGAGGCCATAGACCGATAGGCTTGGTTTCTCTGAGTGTTCTGAAATCCGAGGGATCACCGTCGATGGATATAGTATAAAGAGAAGGTATTTACTGACGCTTTTACGAAATGAAGGTTATGTGGGTGCAACCGTAGCCACCCATAGAATGATGCACCCGCTGCGTTGGCTTTGCGGCTTTGACGCTCACCTGCTGAGCTCAAGCCAGCGGGAGCGAATCCCAGCATAGAGGGGCTGAGACGAGCTATATTAAAAGGATGCGGTCATATTCCTGTACTTAATGTGCAGACCTAAAATACGTTAACGATTGTCATGTAGGTCAGCATTTTTCTTGTAGACAAATGTGATTCGAGAGTGCAAGGCGGAAATAAGGATCTCCAGCTGCCTTGCTAGCTGTCATAATTTCCTTGTGCAGTGACGGTAGTCTGAATTCAAGAGAAACATTTTTTTGTGAATTATTCCCCTAATAACGAACGGCTTTCATATCACGACAGTCCTAATTAGTTGCTTCTTACTCCCTGTGTCATAGCTAAGCAATTGGAAAAGGTGAAGTAACTATAGAGTTTAAACATCACTTTAATCACTGTTGTGCGCACATTAGACGTACCATAATTCTGTCTTCTGCTGTCCAGTCGAAAGTCCTTTATTTATTGCATGCCCCCAGCATCGTCCATCGCTCCCAGAATGTGTCCTGCTGAGTAAAATATAGCCTTCGCTCTGTACCGAAGCGATAAGCTCTATTGCGCCTCTGTTCACCGTGAAGCGGAAGGCCAAGGGCGCTGCTGTCTTTCTCTTTCCTCTATTTCTCTCTGCAACTCTTGAAGTGCTAGCTGCGTACACTTGGTGCAGGAAGAAGGACACAAGCAAAGGACCCGGCATGCTGGCGTACGAAGTCTGGTTTCTTTTTCTCCATCTTGATGAACGCAGCAAATGCTGTGCTTTTTTTTGTGTGTGTGAGGGGGATGGTGTTTGTTTTAGGTGACATACTATCACGCCGTAATGCGGTAAAACAATCTAAATGTTGTGTAAGCGACATCATTCAGAAAGCAGTCCCAAAAGGAGCGGAGTTGAGAGTTCTTTCCTGAAAGTTCTTTTCTGTGTTGGAGGCTCTTTGCGACAGGCTTTTTGCCTGTCTTCACTTAAAGAACGGTGGCAGTATTGCGGTAAAGTCATCGATTCCTGGGCAGCTCATATGGTCACCTTTCCTTGCTGGAATTCCTAGAAGGAACCTTGCAACAACATTGACTGTTGACGTTACTTCACCACCGTCCTTTCGCAGGTATCGCTCTCGCGAGATCCCAAATTCAGCATTTACAGGAGTGATCTCACCAAATTTGAGCTATGTTCTCTTTCTTTAGAATGATGTGCTGCCCCAATAGAAAAAAAATAGAAAGCCGCGTGAATTCTGCCAAGAAACGCTAGTTTATAATCGATTTTTTTTTCTCTCATGCTATTTCGGTTTTGCCTTCAACAGCCAAAAGATGGGGGTGACGTACAAGACGTGTGCAGGTTACGTAAGGCATGCAGGAAACTGCGATATAATTTTTGCTTTTTTACTTAATGCCATTAAAACTTTGAGTACTCTAGCGTAAGAGTTTATCCAAATCAAAACGAAGAAAACAACGACCATATTGCTGTTTTCTATGCCCCACGTGACCTGAGCGCGTCTTGTACGCCACAGCTGTCCTTCGGCTTTGAAACCTAGAAAGAAACAAAACTAAAACAAAATTCAATAATAAATGATTTGCCTGCCGGAGGTGAATTCCGCATTGTGATTCATGTATGCCATTGTGCAGCGCATCACTCTAAACAAAAGCATATGCATCCAGAAATATGGTGTCCCAATTAAAAGGACAGCGCCATCCGGCTTGTAAAACGTCCCTCGTCTTAGTGGGAGCAACTTCCGCTTCGAAGGTGGGTTGTGAACAGGCCAGAGGCAAAAGGGCAAGTAAATAAGACTCGTTTTATGCGCCTCGTGCTTTCGCCGAAGTGATAGCATTTTTTCATTTGGCACCATTGCCGTGCAGCAAGAAGTGGTACAAAAAGCAAGCTATCTGAGACACCAGGACGGCGTTCTTGTGGCAGCAATAACGAGCTCTTGGCGGGAGGTGTTCTTGGAGAGAGTTGTGATTTTCTGAAATTTATTTCAAGACGGTTTCTGCCCGTGAAAGAAAATTCTCAAAACGTTTTAGTATGTGCACTTATTTTTGTCCTTTATTTCCCCTACCCTATTTAATTTCGACCACTGCTACCAGTAAACATTTCTTGACACTTGAGGACTGCTTACTTCGATATTAACGCACCTTTATGTTGCTTATTTCCACGTCCAAAATTTTTCGCGCTCTCACGGACGTAAAAATATATTAGTGTTGTGTTTTCTCTTTCAACAGCTGCTACCTCGAGGAATCATTGAAACACACTACTGCAGACTAACAAGACAAAACAATTAAGCAACTAGTTTGCAGCAAGAAAGGCCGGGACCAGCCTTTATCGATCCACATTCAAAATACTGAACCACGTACGCACAATATCTCCCTGCTGATTACGCCTTCTGGCTTCCTTACCGGAAAGACGGCTTACATCTCGCAAGACAACACTGGGGCTCAAGGCCTTGCTATCTTTTCTAGTTTAGTAAAGATTTCATCATGTACCCTGTCAGGATAACCAGGACCTGACACTTTGAAATCTTTACCCTACACACACCCTTCTGTTTTCACAGTGAGAAAGAGATGAAAAATGTAGGAAGGAAAAGGGAAACTGAAACTTTCTTGCCTTTCAAGTAAAACATGAAAGGGAAAGACATTGTAGCGTCTAGTTTCCTTGAAAAGAGGAATTTCGTCAATATGCCAATAAGTGCGCTGTCGATTCCAGTAAAGCTCCCGCATCGTTGAGTTAAAATGCTGCCAGGACCATGTTAGGTTCCTGTGTAGTAAACTGCTAATTAGTCAAACTTTCCGTCGCATGAAGCATTTAAGTAAATCACTATATTTCACATATGCTCTAAAAGCTCTGCACATTTCTCAGTTTTTCAGTGAATCGCATTTTCGCTTTTTTTTTTCCTATAGCGAAACTCGTTTTTGAGTTTTCTTTACCGCAAAAAATAAAAGAACTGCACTTAATGACTGCGCGAAAGTCGAGTACTTTGGATCGGTGACTGCCGTCAGCGTGCAAAGATCTGCATGAGCGCACGTAATATTTCTGTATTGATCATAATATACCTGTAGAAAAACTCAACGGGATTTCAGCCAATTTTTCATCTTTTCAGCTTGTTTTTTGTAATTTCTACATCTATAAAAATGTTCACTAGGCGTCGTTTTATAGAAAACAATATCAATAGCTGCTATCACTTTACAGAGCGTTTACATTGGCGGGGTATTCTGGAGCCCTCCACTGAATATAGTGCAAATAATAGTTGACAAGCCGTATTGAAAGCCTCTTCAGCGTTACTCGTGTGTTTATTTCCGCCCGACGTCTTTTTTTTTTATTCAAGCTGCGAAAGACACCTGATATGCTTACCGGTGAAGACTAATGATGCTGCTCAGAGATTTACGCAAGCAGCACAACTTTTCGAGATTAAACCAAGCAGGCTTGGCTAATCTTTCAAAACTGGTTATGCTGAGCCTAAACGTAGAGCCAAAATTAATATGCGTGGCATAAAACTAATCATGGCGCACGACGCTGCGTCTGAACTAACGATGTTAGCATAATCCTTGTTCATGACCACGACCCGTGGCACCCTTTTCCATAGAAAGAGCGTGATTCTTTATTGTATACTGGAAGGATTTGCCTGGCCAGGAGTGTGGAACGCTTGCTGACAGGGCAGTTAATCCCTCTGACGAAAGTATGCCTGCGGCGTAAAAGAGAACAAAAATATATTGCTGCTCGGAGTAGCGGCGACGTGTTAATCGTCCGATGGAGTCCTCATCTATGTCAGCGTTTATGAATGTACAAAAAAAGGCGAAGGCTGGAAGAGACCCCCTCTGAAAGGAGACAGCTGAGTTCTTCAAAAGCGCCAGTTGGCATCCGATTACACAATTCATCAGAATTCTTCAAAAGCGCCAATTAGCGTCTGATTACACAATTTATCAGTGGCACATGCAGACAGCTTATTCAATGAACTTGTGGCAAATTCGTACGTAGCAGCATTATGAAACGCCTGTCGAAAAAACAAAGCCTTTATCACTGGACTGTGAGCTTATCGACTCAAATATCTAAAATTGGGATTTATATTGAATTATTTACATATATCATGCAATACTCCATCTTCATCTTTCTAAATAACGCGCGAAGGTCTCGCGATTGCACAGTTAGAAATGTCCAGGGGGCAGGAATTTTGTATTACCAAGTTTCCTATCCAGTTAGACTTATTCGTATTCAAACACTGAAGTCTAAAGTTTACTTCTGCTTACCGGAATCCACTGGTGTGAATAAATCCTCCACTTGTCACCATCTGGTAGTTGGAAGTAGTGGCAAGTTTTTGGTATCGACAAAAATTTTTGGTATTCTGCGCAGTGCAAGCTCATTTTCAGCGAACACTGATCGGGTGTACCTCAAGCTCAACACGAAAAGTTACCGAATCTGTTGTTGCTCCATTTTGTCGGTGAGGACCCAAGTTTTATTACATTTCGTAATGATAACGAAAAGGAGATGCACATCGTACAAAAGACAGCTAGAAAATGTCATTAAATAAAAACATTTTTTTGTAATTGGCATATTTCGCAGATTCTGATAGCTGATACAGAGAGTGTCACCTAAGGTTTTACATAAATTTTAAAAATAGGCCTCCCGAGTTAGAAGAGTGCGTTCTTCGGCATAGCATTGTCAGCGGTGTAGTACATGCGAATACTGCTAAGACGTGCTAACTAGCAGGAAGGTTAATTAATATTGAATAGTTAACTTTTAATTAATGAAATAAATAAATAAATAATAATTCAATTTTATCTATTTATTTATTTATTTTTCTCAAATGCCCCTAGGTAGGAGTTTTACATGAGGGGTGGGCATCTTCAGTGAATGATGACGTGTTCAATGGCAGTCCTGGAATTGGCAGCATTGGAGCGGCGCACGGCTTCTTCGGGCATATCATTTCAGTCCTTTCGCTGTTTGCACGAAGAAAGAATGAAGATGCGACGATGTGCGCGCATGCGCAGGGTATGCAAATTTTGAGTGGTTTGTACGGGAAGAGTGGCGACGTGCAGGTGAAATGATGGTGCAATCAAGTGGAAAATGTAAAAAATTTATGATAGAGACAAAGCCTTATAAGTTCGCGCCATGTTTCACGGTTTGGAAGGTCTGCATTAAGTTTGAGCGACGTGACACTGATGTAATATGATTAGTCATTGTAAGTAAAACGAGCAGCGCGGTTCTGCACTGATTCGAGGTGAGGATGTTAGAAAGTTAATCTGATGAGGGTCCCAAACTGCACATGCATATTCCAGTTTGGGTCTAACAAGAGATTTGTAAGCAAGCATTTTTACAGAAGAGGAGGCTGATTTCAGGTTTCTGCATAGAAAGCCAATGCTGCGGTTAGCATCGTTAGTAATTATCATTAACTATGATCATTAATTATGAAAGGGGTGTAGACCACTGTTAGTAGGACCCATGTGAGTTTTTAGAATCTCGAAAACGCGGTTACCTTCGGCGCTTTGGGCAAACGAAATTTGGCTACATCGCACCAAAATACATGTGGTTCCCTAAAGCTTGCAGCCAAGCCAACCTCCCCAGTGCATGTAACTAGTCGAGATAGTAAAAAATGTGTGCCGAAGAACGCACGCTTCTAACTCGAAAAGACTATTTTTGGAGTAATGCACTTGCCACAAGAAATTTTCCGCAATCGGGAAACAAGTCGCACTGGGTGCGGTGCCAAAGATGCCCTGCCTCGCATGGTTTGTAGCATTTCAGATGCAGTCTTGTGTCTTGCGCGTCTTATAATGCACCGCACGAGATGGCGCACCGGGCCAGTTGCGTGTCCTCACTTTCAGCGGTTGTTGCTTAGTGCAAATGTTTTTCGCTCGCCCAGGTTCGTCTTTGCCTTTCACATCAATCGGGAAGTGATTAACGCTGACTTCCTTTTTGTCTTATTAAGTCCAAAAGTTCGGCTGCAAACGCCAGCTGTGAGAACAAAAACACATGACGACTTTTGCATGAGTGACGGACACTTCGTGAGGCTTGTCATAGCTCAAGAGCCTAGCGCACGAAGATCAGAAGTTCGAGCATAAATCGGTTCTGTCCCTCTCAAATATGGGCTCTCAGTGAGAAGCGCTTGCTAGCACGTGCATGCGCCGAGATGAAACAAGCAAGTGCCCACGCGATTAACAAGGCAGGCCTAATTTTTTTTCGCTTCTTTAGCGTCAAAGAAATGAAGATTTACGCATCTTCCAAGCCTACTGATGATAAAGAGCAATATTGAAGTATACATGGTTTCTTATACTCCTGTCTCTTTTCAATAATTACAAATTTCTTCTTGTCCCGTACTTACGTCGCGTAATCACAAGGGCCTTGTGCAGGTAATAAAAAAAGAGTAAAGAATAATTTATTGCCAAATGAACGCTGTTCTGTGGCGGTTCAAAAAATATTTTGTGCTCGATTAATCTCCGCGCGTGCTGCGGTACGACCGCAGCAAGCTGTCAAGCATCTACGCAGCTGCGGCAGGATCTGACCGCGGAGATTCCATTGTTGACTGGGCGTGTATGCACGGATGATTTTCTGCGCGGCACTCTCGTGAATTTATTAGGAGTTCGTGAGCCGGATATTGCTTGCTCGAAGATGCGATGCAAGCTTGAGGAGGACGGGACATGCGTCCCTTCTAATGCTTGCTGTCTATTGCGATTAATCTCCTAGAGCTGTGCAACAACTCGCCCTGCAACGTGTTTTACTGCAATGCGATGCAAGCCGTCGTCAGCACGGCAACGCAGGCAAAGTATGAAAGTGTTTCGATTAGGAGCCGCTTTTAAATTTTGTCTCGTGGTACTCGAGAAAGCACCCTTGCTGGATCGCATGTAGACTAGTCCCCTTGATGTTTTCGTATTTAAAAACCACGAGTAAAAATCAGCTAGCTCAAACTTGGTTCTCTGTTCTTTGGCCACATAGTGGCTTTCAAACAAAGTAGTTTTGGTGAATTGCCTGTCGATAGAGAGCGCGGGACAGACACAAAGTCACTCATAATAGCTAGGCGTATTATATAAATATACAACAGGCAGGATGAGCCAGGGAGCCTACGGCTTTGCTTTTCTGACATATGCGGCCTTCTCAAGCCTAACCTTCCTTGGTGGAGGAAAAAGGATGAATAGAATCGCAGAGCGCGCTCATCCTGAATAACTTTTTCCAGCCGGATTTCTTGCGTACTCGCTATAAAGAACATCTTGTGTATAACGTGTCGAAATGTACGCGGCCTAGCGGCAGAGCCGTCAGAACGCTCCCACGAAAAAGCTCAGCCGAAAGAGACAAGGTTCCTACATTTTGCGGAAAGCCAGCTCGTGCTGCTTCTCGCCACAACGTGCGATTTAGAATGCAAATAAGCTTGGCTCTGCAGCAAGCGTACATCGCACCGAGGGAAGAATAAGAGCAGCGAAGACCGCTGCTAGAAAAGGCGGCTCGGCTGGGGCTCTCTGGTGTAATGCCCCGTCACGCCACCGACTCGACCACTTCCAGCGGTGAGGAGTGCGCATCGCTAAGGTGAGCGGTAAGCAGCTGCACACCACGTTGCTTGAATTTGCAGGGACTTGTAATTTCTGGCTCTAGGTAGGGTTTTTTTGTTTCTTTTTTCCCGTATGCTTTAGTAGTTCGCTGCAAGAAGCCTGCATGTTCTAAAACGCCGAAACGGGCTTAGCACTGCGCATTCGCTGCTAAGCTCGTGTATCTCTTGAATAAAAGATGCGCAAAATGCGCCTTGCTGATATGCGCCTTTGTGCCGCGCCTGTCGCGTTTGCACGCTTTATTTATTCAGCACTTTGAATAACGCTCAATGCTTAAACTAGCGGAAGCTAATCTGCGTTCACTCGAGACGAGGGTCCTGGTTGGCAACGCTTATGAGTTCGTCGCTGGTAAATAAATAATTCAGGACTGCTGCGAAATTTTGGCCTGAAAAGATGCCATTTCAGTGACGAATTCAGAATCTTTCAAGGTTTAGGGGCGCCAGAAAAATCAGGAGGACAGAAATCAAGGACAAGCAGTCTGTGTCGTTCCTACACTTTCCTCGGCCTTCTATTTTTGCTGCAGAAAACAGCAGAGAGATTCAGACTCCCCGCCCCCGAATTTTCTGAATTCAGAATACATTTCGGTCGCAGAAGAAGCCCCATTAGTTGCAAGGCAATTGCATAAACTTAAGAGAAGAATGTACGTGTTGCATTAGGAACATCGCTTCTACGTCAGAACTGATAAGCATTGCTGAACATGTGCCTCATCGCACTATTGAAAGTGGTTAATTTAATAGAATTTCTATTTGTTTAAGTGAAGAGAGCATTATATTAATGCGCGATTCGGTAAGTTTCAGAAATGAATTGATCGCTTTCTTGTGACCAAAAAACTTAACTTCTGCTGTGACAATGTGTGAAACGGTTACTATGTATTTGGTGATGCCGCATCATATCGCGCTCTATATATAATGTTTCACTTACTTTACATAGGTTCAGTGCAAAATATGCTTTTGGAAGCTTTCGTAGTCTACTCGTCTCTGATTTTTTAATATCAGAAATCGTGTAATGTCGTTTATATTGTTCCCTTTCATCACACTGTATTACTACCTTACCCACAGTTCACGTTACCTTCTCTCCTCTCCCGTGCATACACATAAACGTACAGTTTTCACAACAGGACCTTCCTAACATGACATTTTGCGTCAGTGAAATCAAGAAATCAATTTGATGGTGAAATTAGGTAATCAATTTCATGTCGATAGAAATGGGGCTTGCTTCAGTCGTGGCTTTTTCAGCACACCTGGTTTCAGATCGAGTGAAAATTGGGCGCCTTTTTTTCCCAGGGAGCTAATTATTGCGCGCCAGTTTAATGAAGAAGATAATGTCCATTTCTTACGATCGTATAAGGCTTTCGAAGTCCATGCGCTAAAAGAAAACTTTTTAAGCAGAGTAATGGATCTGAACAAAGAAAACAACACAAAAACATTGCAGGATTGCGTTCACCTTATTTCTCCACCTTGCTGGAGTGTTATCCGCTGTGGATAAATTAAAAGCAAGAAAGAATACGGCGTGCGGAGAGCGAAAACAATTGATCCCCTCCCCACTTCCTCCGCACGCACAGGCTGTCTGCACCGTTCGCCTACTTGAGGACAACAAAATCAACGAACAATTAAAAGGACGCTGACATGGTTTCTTTTGCGCGATAGTGTTAAAGCTGCATTGTGCAGAAAATTTGGTGTCGTCGCCGTGGCGAGCGGAAAATCTCCGGAGAAGCAACCAGGTGGTCCACTGAGGCCACGTGACGGCACGGCGTCATCACAGACTGCCCACCGGATAGTGAGCAAACTGGTCACAGTGGCTGGTGGCAATTATTAATCGTTGGTTGTTCGGAGGAGCAACCTGGGCGGCCGAAGCGGCAATTGTGGCAGCACCTTCGATCGGAGGGCAATGATGGCAACCACCAAGTAGCAGTTAAATTAATAGTTGATCACAAGCTATTGCTCGGGAAGAGCAACTCGTGTCGCACAAGGCCCACCTGTGGCAGCAGCTTCCATCGGAGGGCAATGACACAACGCTTAACCGCTGCACCACTGCGCCAAAAGTGGTATGGAGACTCTTAGGGCTCTTTGAATGTAAAGGCTCTCAATGGCCAACTCCGCACATAAGGGCACCACTTAACCCATTACGCTATCGCGTCATACCCTTAAGGCGGAGCCTATGTGTCCCCTCCAATTTAAGAAAAAATCAATGTGATTCAAGGATTCAAATATATGAAACACATATATGAAGCATGCCAAGTAGTTTTGCGCCAGCATTTAAAATGGTAACGCAACCATTAATTAAAACAGCAACAATGTTCAGACTTCCCCTCACTGCGTCGGAGAAAGGCGAAAAAACTCGTAATGACGTCAAAGTAGAATAAATTTCCTGAATGCCGATACCTTCGCCCACATGCTGCCGCGAGTCGTCCGATGCCGCCAACAACGCTTCGGGGCTTTACCTTCGATGGCGTTCGATTTACTCCAAAAGATCCGTTTCTTTCCTGTAAACCTAGCGCGCCGTATATGACGTCATCACTGCGGTCCCTGCCAGGCGCTGCGCACTGCGCATAAGCCCGAACGCCGACCTGGGCTTCATTCAGCGATTACGTCGCCAATATAAATGCTAGCACAAAAATACTTCGCATTATTTACCTCCAAGTTTCCCTCATTGGACCCTTTAAAACTTGTTGAATTATACAATCTCTACAGTTGCCCTTTAATTTTAGTTCTCACACTGTGTGATACCTGGCTGCACTCAGCTCGGCTGGTGTAAGCTTCTACTTGTTTAGCATGATCGACAGCATAGCATATATGAAGAACCTATTCGTCTGGCTCGTACTGTGGCCCACGCACTTCGTCGAAATTGTGCTTTTTAGTAATGAATGTTTTGTTATGGATAATATATAATAAACTGCCTGGAAACTGGACTGACTGTCTCTCCTGGCCCTTTGCTGAGCCTAGCCGCCTTGCTGGCGTGCAGATGCGCAGGAGGGCTCCGTGTTGACAGAACGGCTTAGTATCACCGGCCGCCTCAGAAGATAGTTCCACTACAGACTACAGGGTCTCAGTCTATAAATACCGCGCGGCGAAAAGAAAGCGACTACATTCATGAGCGGCACGCGTGATCACTGTTGGCTGGAAAACTTATGTTTTCCTGCCAAAATTACTGTTGTTTTCTGTTTTCTTTCATTCCACCCTCGCGGGCACACAAACATCAAAAGAGCGCATTTTCCTGAAAGAAGACACGTTTTCTCTCCAGCGAAAGGCGAAGCGTCCTGCATTTCCTCCGGTTTGTTGTGAAATGCCAGCTCGGCGAGAGCGACTGCTCGATGTCAGTCGACTCATGGTCTGGCTGAGAGTGTCTGTATACGAACAATTAACAAGATAGCTGCGGCGGATTCTTTCATGGAACACAGGGAAGCCGCTTGCAGTTCCATCTTATATCCATCTTCGGAACGTGTCAAGCTGGAACGCCACACTGTAACCGCGCAAATAACGCATGCTTTTATCCTCAGATGGCGCGCCATGCGCCGTAGTCTGGCAGTATATGAGGTTGAAGTTAATCGATCGGATCTACGAAAGTGAAGCCAGCAGTGAACGCAGCACCGTCTCGCTATGCAACTGACATGACGCGAGACTTGGCAGATGTTAGAGGGAAAAGCATCCTTGCACATTAAAGCAGCAAGCACTGACTTACCTGTGTAGATGAATCGCTCATATACTTACACAAATCTCTGTTTACCCTTAGTTGTAGTTGTAAACCTTCAGTAACTGCCTCGGAACAGTGTGTAGTCTGGTCCCGAAGCAAATCAAGAGTTTAGATTTCTCTGAAACGAGAAGCCAACGTGAAATACCTTCTTCAGCGTTGCCTTCCGTTTGAATACGCAGACAGACAGCGCAGTTTACGATACGCTTAATATAAGAGGCTTGTGCGCGCACTTGCTTTACGTGATCCGATGTTTAAATTCACTCTCTGTAAAGTGTGCACTTTTGAGCCTATCTCGTATGAAGTCGTGAAGAATAAAACGCCTGCATGACATTCTTGGATAAAAGCGAAAAACATTGTGTGTGTGAAGTCGAAGGTGGCATTTGATGTCCTAGTATCATCGGCAGAACCTAAATGTGGAACCTAATGAAAACTGTGGAACTTGATGGCGGGCACAGCCACTCCTTTTTAGAAAGGGGCTATTCTGCTATCATCCCTTTATCCAGCTGTTTTGTAGCCTCTGGCAGAAGTGAGAACGTCCCCTGGAAAATCCCTGGACGACAGTGGAACGGTAAAGGGAAGAAGGAAAAATGCCAAAATGATTTCCGAGGGAGAACATGACACGAGGTTTAACGTGACAGCTTTACAGCGGACATTTGGAGGAAAAGCCGTGCGCGTTGTCACACTAATTCAGTATTGGTCGAGAGTGCTGTGACATCACAGATGGAGCTGTGCAATGAAAAATTTAAAACTGGAGTTAAATTTTGACTGTGAAGTCATATCATGACGGAATTGTCATCATGACATATAAGGATCTAAAGTAAAATAAACACGGTGAAAGAAAATTAGACTAATGGGTTGGAATCAGAACGCCATGGGTTGCGAATCAGACAGGCTACCCCAAGATCACTAAGGCGCACCCGTTCGACTAGGTTGTAGAAAGGTCTTATGTGTTTTGTAGTGAATCATATGGTCTGGTATGCCTAGTGATGTATGCTCATGATTGTGTATGATTAGCAAAGGTACTAATTAAGAAAGCAGTGAAAAAAAAACAATGTCCGCTGTCCCGTCGTACCCTTAAGGAGGCGCTGGAGTGTCCCCTAATCTTACAGGTTAGCCAGGTAGCAATTAGCAACGCACCGAAATAAAGGATGGCTGCTGATTATCTATCCCATCATGTAGTTATTGAGTCGTTCGAACGCTTTTGAAGCTCGGAGAACCGTTACTGCCTACTATGCAGAGCTTGTGAATAGCCTGCAGCGCCATATATGGTCCTGGCCAGTAACGCAACCCGACGTCGGTTGCGGTGGCACCTGCATTGAGTTCTAGTTCTGAGAATGATACCGGATTACTCAGCTTCTGATTTATGCTGAAATTACATAGCTTAGTTAAAAAAAAACACATTACTTTTCATCAACCCAGGTGTCACGCTTCCTATTGAATTACAGTTTATAAATTCGTTATAACGAAGTTAAACGGGCCCTGTTATTTCTTTGTTATAGCCATTGCTTCGTTATACGCGTCGGTCATTTTGCGGCAACTACCGTGCCTGCCAATGGGCTTCCTACCATCGTTTTGATTGAAGGCACCATAGATGAAACATATTCCGCCGCTGATGTGCGCCAGCACCGTTGAGGCCGGTGTACTATAAGCACTGCGGGAGAGCCATCCATAACGGGTGCCAGCCAAGAAATCGCTTCCGTGCATGCGCATTTACTGATGACCGTATCGGTTTCACTGCCAAGGAAACAGTACTGAAGATCTGAAAGACGTTTCCTCCTGTCTTCTGCAACATTATTCTTTCAATATATTTCTAATCTTGCTCAACGAGTGCACCGAGGTGGCCGGATATCGGTAAACCAACGTAATAATTCTGCCTCACCAACGCATTCCCGATTTAACCACAGCCCGCATGAGTTTCATCGCCATGGAAATTCGTTTTGAAATAATAATGTCGAAAACTGCGGGTAAATCAGGGTTAAAAATGTTTAAGAGTTTCTTTGGCGCCCAGTTTGATACGGACTGCGGTAAAAGCGCACACGGGAACGCAGTCCCAACGGAAGTTGTTTTGTCGTCTTCTCTACATGGTTTACAACCAGGACAGCAGCTTGGGCATGTCGGTTACTCATTTGTGACGGAACAGCTCAGAACAACTGGACCAGTATCGAGCGCTGACTTACAACTCCTTTTTTTATTTCAGGTGCAGAACGACATGGTCCGTGCTCGGCAGACAGCATTGACGATGAGGGAAATGAGAGTTTGGAAGTCAAGAGTGAAACCTGAAAAGAGCCCGAGGTACTAGGAGGCGTTGTAAGTCAGCGCTTGTCTCTTGTCCTATTGTTCTGCGCTGTGATTCACAAGCACGACGATCACAACAGAACCACCGAATTGCTTCTCTGCCTGACGATATTTTCTTGAGGTGGGGAACAGTTACGACGTGAAGATTTCACTGCCTCCACTGCTTTGATGACGGCCGCCGTTTGGCCAAAAGATATCGTCTTGCGCTTTCGATTCCGCCGCTGCCACTCGATCTCGCCTTATAGAAGCAGCGGGACGTTGATGCACGCACACCAAACTGATTGCCAAACGGCTAAACCACGCGGTCCGGTACGCTGCAAAAGTGGGAATTAAGTTGCACACGGCACTTAAAGGGCCACCGAAAGACACTCTTAATAAAGTTGCGGCATGCCTGGGATGATAAAGAAATCCGCTTCACAAATATCCTCCAGCAAAAATTTATTGAATTCGTTTGTAAGAAGTTGTCTGTAGTGGATCATTGAATTTCAACATCTTTGCGCCTATGCCTCTTCAATTGTCATTTTTTGCACGATGAAAGGTCGGTCCTCCTTCGCCGGCCTCACCAACTCGGCCCCATTGCTAGCTGCCTACGCACGTGAGAATTTTCTGGGGGGTGGGGCTTATGGACCGCGACCATGGTAGCTGTGTGATGTCTGAAAGAATGTAACCAACAGGCATGTCTTAACCGACATACGCAGGCGCGCGACACGGATAATGGGGAGAGTCTAAAAAAGTCGCCGGAAAGGTTTCGCCAAATATCGCGCATGACTGTGGGCTTTTTGCGGCGTGAATAAGTGCATTATTTTGCTCAGGCGTTCATGAGAACACAATGTAGTGAATGAGCGAGTTTATGTACTCTCCTCAGAAGGTGTTTCAGGACCCCTTTTCTGATATTTTGAACGGTGTACTCTTCCTTAGATCACAGGACTTTTGACGGAGAAAATATTCAGCAACTATTTGCGAAAAGCTTAGAAACCATAGTGCGTAATATGCAATTCTCTACTTACTTCAATGTGCTATTTTGTTGTCCACAAAAGTAAGGATTAACGACAGCATCACTGGTACCGGCTACTTTAGCTATAAGCGGTGGCCTCAGCAGGCAATAATTTGGGTTAAGTAAAGCGTACATTCCAAGTTGGTTCAAAATTCAGGGCACTGTTGGCATTATACATTTCGTAAGAGCTTTCTAGGATTCCTTCGACGTTTAACCATAATTCTTCTGGTAACAAGAACTAAATTGTTCAAAAAATTAGAGAACTAGGCGCTGTTGTCAAAGCAGAGCGTAGAGCTGTAAAGTACGTCGTCTCTGCACGCATTCTGACAGAGCGCTCTCCAGAAAGTGGCCGCGAGTTCTATTTCCGGTCGCTTCAACCCCACCGCAACTGTGCGGGGCGGCGCACTCAAGACTTTTGTTGAAATATCTTTCTTGTGCGTTAAGTGCCTGCAATAAATCGTTCTGTGCAAACCAGCCGCGTTAGCTCAGTTCGCGTCTAAGTTTGGCCTGATCAACTCAACTCTGCGCCTCTAACTACCCACATACCTCTCACCCGGAGGCTTGTGGAGGGGTCGTGCATTATACTCGCCAACGTCATCTAGAACACCGCAGTGGCCGTATAAAAATATTGTTCTGGCACATACTTCGGACGAAAGGCGGGATTGCGCGCTTCCAGTATTTGGGCGTGCACAGTGCGCTCACTGGAGTGGCCTTTAGTGCTGTTTGCCGGAAAAAAGGATTGAGAGTTGAGGATGCTGTAGAGTACGTTGGTAAATGCTTATATGTCTGAACATTATAAGAACGCATTCACTGACTAATTTGGTGATCAAATTAAACAGTACAGTTGACATACCGCCTACAGCTGAACCTAATGAACGTAGCTCAACGTAATGTGCTTTGAGCAGGTTTGTTGACTCGTGAATTCGATGCCTAGGTGCTTCTATGACTCTGCTGCTCACGAAACGAAGACAAAGTGCAGGCAAGACGGCAAGAGCGAGCTTCTTAACTACCCCTTTCTTAGGCGAACTTCTGCCTATAGCCGTGAAAAAAAAACTGGGCCTATCAGCGACAGCGACTCGACAACTATGCACCGTGGATATAGGAATGTCCGAGGCTGCCGATACCGTGTTGTTCAAAGAAGCCTGAACAGAGCGAACAACGGACGTATACCCCCGTGTCACTTGCAACACGCAGGGTTACAGATAGAGCTCCACTCTCGGAGCAGTGGTAGCCCAGCAGTGGTAGCCCAGCAGTGGTAGCCCAGCAGTGGCGTAAAGTTGTGCATACCGCTGGCAATCGAAAGGGCACCGCTTTTTGGGCGGAGTATCAAGATTCACGGGGCATTTAGCGCATGTACCGTTTCATGACGAATGTAGCTTATCACGTATTTGTGCAAGATGCCTAAAACAGCTCCAGGTTTGCTGATTAAAGTACTGTGCAGACTACAGTATGCGCTACAACCTTACCATGCTGCACTTTCCCCCCACTGCCAAAACTTTCGAAGAGCTGCCTGCTATTGAGCCTATTAACAGGCACGTTACACTGAAGTGACTGACACAAGATTTTAATTTCAAATTCAGTCTATTTTCTGTTAAACAACGAAGGAGGCTTGCAGGAAAAACAGTGAAGCAAGTTCACTTGATTGCGCTCGAAATGCCTTACTTCATGGCTTACGCTGACGAGAGGTTGGTATTCTAATAAACGATATACTGTTCGACTTCGCAGAACAGAGTGAACAGCATAAGTATAGAGAACGAAACTATAGGAAATGAGTTTTAAAAATCTTTCTTGCGCAATTTATACAATTCTATAATAAGTTAAATAAGTATAAGGGATGAAGGAAGAAAGAATTATTAATTAGTGCATAAAGTGCAGATACATAGTAGTTATAATAGTTAAAAGGAAAACTGGCTTAAGGAGAAGTAGCAAATAGTTATTTGGGCTGAGTTAATGAATTTCAGCTGCCTGATATTTGCTCAGGCAGGAAAACATAACTTGGGAGATACTGATGTGGTTAATGCCAGTCGATTATGTTCAAGGTTGATCAATAATGTTGGTAGAGAATGACGTACCATTGTTCACCGGAACTTCTTCGTGAATAAGGAATTTTCCAACGTTCTGGAAAACAAGTTACGTAAATACGTTCACCTGTTTAACATTTCTATGGATGTTAGTTCTTGCTTGAATGTTACAAAGTTGTTCATATCTTTTTGTCTATGTATGTATGAGTATAGCTGTAGGTACACTTCCTGAATTAAATCAGATAAAATATTAATCTACGTTGGCCTGTGTATCGACCAGTACGATGTGAAGAATGAATTTTTTTAGTTTATACGAGATATTTATATTAGTAAAGTAAATGTGAAAAATAAAGGTATTGTTAAGTGCACTTTGGACGGCTTGTGGTAGGAACGAGTGAAATTGTGCTAAAATTTCAACTTATTTGGATATTTTTGTTGTAACATAATAAACATGAATGTCTCATGAAATGTTCTTGCGTAGGTACACGCCCAGTATTTTAACTTTATTGACTATTTCAATTGATTCAAGTCCTAATTTGATATTTAGGGTACGGGGTATTTTCGATCGCATGGGATTCAATATTACAGCCAACGCTTTCGTTGACGTCTTGAAAAAGCTTGTTAATATCAGCCTCTAACGATTCAAAGTTACGGTGGTGAAATAATAAGGTAGTGTCTTATGCACAGAATATATGACCCACGTCACCTCCGCGCATGAGGTTTCGCAGTTTCTTTCATCAGTCATGGTTGGGTCCACTCGTCTGCAGAGCACGCGTCACATTTTCAAAGCGCATCGAAACGGTCTCATTCGGCATCTGGAATCGGGAGTTCAACGCTCGCTCAGCGCGTTTATGGTGGTCGCTGCTGGTGAAAGTATTCAAAAGTTGACGATGAAATTTCTGCCACGTCCGAAGCGTCGCTTCGCAGTTCTCATACCAGGTGCAGGTGACGTCGTCCAAGCTGGAGTAGGCGTTGCGGATCTCTTTAGTTTCGTACCAGCCGTTCAAACGTTCGGCGAGCTCGAAGTGGTGCAGCCAGTCTTGGACATCTCCCGAGAAGTCGCCATGAAGGGTCTTTGGAGTCCGGGAATCCTGTAAGGTAACGCAGGGGGACGCAGGAAGAGAAGGGTTGCTGTCTGTTCTTGCTGGCGTGGGCGCTGCCATGCGTGTTCCCTCTCGAAGGAAGAGTGGAAATCCCGGGGACAAGCCCCGGAGCCTCCGACTTGCGCGATGAACAGGGGTGTGCACAAGGGGTTTCCGAACCGGACTTGCGCTCCGGTGGTCAGGGGGAGTACGTATCATTGGCCAATAATACCTAAGCGGCCTCCGACGGTTGTCACGAACCAGGAGGAGGGCAGCCGCAGACGTAGAAGGGGACTTCTTAGTGGCCTAGTATAATCTCCCAACCAGTGCGCTCCTCACGCGACTGTGTCCGTCCCGTCGTCCTCGGCGTGGGTCAGGCACGTGGCAACATGCAATGGAACTAATAGTAGTAGGGTCGTCTAAGTAGAGGTTAAAGTGGAGAGCCCCAAGAATGCAGCCTTGAAGTATGCCGGTAGTTGCAAGTCTGTCTGATGACAAGCTTTCATCTACTGAAACGCATTGCATGTGACGTTAGAGATATGAAGTTATGCGTGCCGGAGGTGTTTCTCTCACTACGTATACGTTTTTTTTAATAATGTTAGCTGCTTAAACGATCAAATGCTTTCGAGTATTCTATGTATATAGCAACTACACTTTCTTTTAATGCTCTTAGTGATATCTCTCTCTGGGTGAGTAGTGCCAGCTCTGTGGATTTCCATCTGCGAACGCCGAATTGGGTCGGTGTTAACAAATTTCGCTTTCAAAAATTGTGCGATGCGGGTATGGAATATCTCTTCAAATTCATTCGAAAGGGCTTGTAGGGGCGAAATTAGCCGACAGTATGATAAATTGTTGCGATTTCCGTCCTTGAAAATTGTTATTACTTTAGGAATTTGTCCCTTTGCTGGAAATACACCTGTGGAGAGAGCTAGATTGAATATATGATTAAGATTTGGTACAGGCAAGTCAAGCGTGCATTTAATGGGCCTTAGTTGGAGATTGTTAATGCCACAAGCTGTACTATTACGAAAATAACTACACTCAACACTGATCTAACTTTCACAAATATGAACAAAGAATATACGAGCAATATTTCCCAATACTTCTACACAGAGAGCAATAATAATTTGGCTTAGAAGGTGGTTGTTAAATTCTTCAGCTAGTTATAGATCACCAACCACCCTATATTACATTTACATTTAGTTCTCCAGGGTTAATTGGAAAGACATGGGACAGGCCTTTGCCCTGCAGTGGGCGTAGTCAGGCTGATGATGATGACATTTAGTTCAAGTGTGCTCGGAGTGTGATATGTTCGATTAAATAGATTTTTTAAACTCTATCTCTATATTGAAGATTTTATGCTATGACATGTAAAAAAAGCTGTAAAGATACTACCCGTTTTGTCTTCGCAGTGTGGCATTGATTCTGTTTCTATATTTTTTATGGCATCCAATCTTCTGAGTCGAGCATGCTTGAAAATGGGTTGAGAAGTTTCTTTTTTATGAATTTCAAGAATTTTAATAGCTGCTATGCACTACGCAATACACACCAGCCTCGCTGAATGAAATCCGAATACCTTAGTTGCGTAATTTACAGTTTCGCTTTTTGAAACAAATACCTGAAACTTTAATTGCTTTATGTCGTTTGTGTGCATATAATTTCAGTTTCACACATACGCAAGTGGTCAATGAATGCGTGTCAAATAATAAGTGTAGCCGCCACTCAAAAGAATATCCTGATAATATCCGCTGTATATCCGCAGGGCATTAGATTTCTTCTAACATATGGTTGCAGCCGGACTTTGCTGGGGCAACTTTTCATAAAAGCGCCATTCACTCGACATGCTTATATTTTCCCGCAAGAATTGATTGTGTTTAGTCAACGCACCGAGAGAGAACACCACGCGTGAAGTGTTCTTGCAAAGAATTCATATTCGAATGAAAAATAACGCAGGAATATGTTTGATCATGAGTGTAACAGTAAGACACCTGAAACTCCGGCTGCAAGCCGATGTATTGCAAATTAGCACACCACTAGATCAGTAGAGTTAAGTGGCGTATTTTCAGTACCTCCCCATAGCCTCCATTATATTATTTATGAACGCCTGAAGAAAACATAATACTTTAGCCAGAAGGATAAAATTTAGCTAAGAGAGAACTAGAGAATT
The DNA here is from genome assembly GCF_052857255.1 of Amblyomma americanum. Lineage (NCBI taxonomy): Eukaryota > Metazoa > Arthropoda > Arachnida > Ixodida > Ixodidae > Amblyomma > Amblyomma americanum. The sequence continues at coordinate 15,153,079 of NC_135502.1, read as the reverse complement.
AAACATCCGAAGGAGAAACAACGGCGAGAAGCGATCTGCACGGCGAGTTATTAATTTTTTATCTTTCCCCTTAAATCAGTTACGCTCCGCCAAACAGGGAACGCGCGCGTTCGCACGGGGAGTCAGACGTGCTGGTCGTCGGCTCCGGCGATTTTTCAGCCGGAGCAGCGGAAGTTTCCGCCTGACCCTAGCAAGATCATCCCCAACGTGCACCGAAAGCTGTCGGGAACATCTGGACACCAGTTTTTTCCAAGGTGGGCCCGGTTAAACCCCCTTTTCGGGCAACACATGGCCCGATCGGGCCGGTGGTGCGGCTAGGCCTAACGGCCGAACCGGTACCCGGCACATCGGGGCCTCTGGCCACTGACGCCAGTATGGCTGCTACGCAAATTTCCTGCCGAGGCTACGACCCCGAGAACATGCACTGGACAACGGTTAACCCAGCGGAAACCGAAGGCCCAGTTTCGGCAACGGTTACCCCAGCGGCACCCGGAGGACCAGATTCGGCAAGATTTCGCAGCGCCGCGTTGAACGCCGCAGTGCTGCGCCGAGCGCAAGACCAAGCCTTAAAGCCGGCGTCCGTAGACGCGGCCGGCGTTCACGCCGGAAACCAGCAGTCACCCGCCCCGCGCGCGGCGGGCCGCAGTCGGCGACTGCCCACGAAGTGGAAACCGCCTGTTATTCCCAAGCCTGCTCCAGACGACTACGTCGTCGTCATCAAGCCCCGGACCCGCGTCTCGTTGTACGAGACTTTCCAGGAGACCGGCTACGGCCGGGCGTTCACGGCTCTCCTGGGCGCGCAACCCGCAACAGATCTTACCATAATACCGGTAAGAGAACAAAACCTCATTATTGTTCACACTGCGAAACCTGAGCTAGCCGACCGTATCATCGGCGAATTTGAACTTAATGGACCCGACGGGAAGGTCCCCCTTGTGGGGCACCTGCGCCAAGACGACAAGGACGTCTGCTACGGCGTCATTACCGTCCGTAACTCTGAAACTACGGACTCGCTCCGTACTAGGCTCCAATGGCGCTTCGGCACCATCGTGGAAGTGCGAAAATTTGGGACATCCAACAAAGCGAGACTGACTTTCGCCGGAACAGAGATGCCACGTTTCGTGCACTACGACTCGGAGCTTGTACAAGTTAGGCCTTACCAGCGAACCATTCCAGCCTGCCGACATTGCGGTGTGGTCGGCCACCGCGTGGACGCCTGCCCCGGCCAGAGGCTGGACCGGTGCGGCCTGTGCGGACAGCAGGCTCTACTCGTTGAGGGGGTGCGGGCCCCTCACCAGTGCAACCCAAAGTGTTCAGTGTGCGGCGCGGCCCATGCCACGGGGGGCCCAGCGTGTACTGCTAAATATCGCGCTATCCAGCCCACGCAGGCCGAGCGCGGGCGTAAATCGAAGCGAAACCGACGCAAGCGTGGCAAGCGTCGCCCGGACAAGCTGAAGGCCAAGGCTGCCGACCAAGCCATGGACCAGCCTGTGAATTCCTCTACTGGGAGCCAAGGGAAACCTCCAGCTGCGCCACCGCCGCCTCAAGCCGGTGCAGCGAAGCCCCTCGGACCTCCCCAAAACGGCGGCTCCAAGACGTGGGCAAACGTTGTCAAGCAACACTCCCAGGTGAGCGGCGCCGGCAGGGCAGCTTCTCCCTTCGCTCCCCCTTCCCAATCCCAACAACGGACAATCTCTGCCGAACAAAAAGAAATATCTGCTCTCCGCGAGCAGGTTGCAAATTTTCAAAAGCGCCTCGCAATAGCGGAGGCCCGCCAAAATTCCCCCAACCACACCTCTGCCTCACCCGCAGCAGAGGCAATGGAAAGCGACGCAACCTCTTCAGGACAGGCTGCGCATGCCCTCACGGCACTCGAGGCGAGAGTGAGTGCGCTCGAAACTCAAGTTAACAACAGAATATCCGCATTGGAAACGCAAATCAATGCCACACTTACGGCGGCACTCAACAAAATTAGCCACCTTGCGGCATCTATCCCGAACCTCATAACCGCTCAGTTCGCTCAACTCACCCGCGCTCCCAAGCGCGCTGGCCCGCTCAAAACCTCCGCAGGCCGGCAGCTCAAAGCGTCTAGGCGTCGAATCGCCGGAGAAGAAGAAGAGGTCCCCTGTGCCATCCTCAGTACAGAGAACGCTCCTCTCTTTGGAGCCACTGGCTCTCAAGCCTCCTCTCTCCAAACTCACAACTCTACCCTTGATCATGGCGGGCGCCCCTAGAAATAGGAAGCATCCGCGAAGCAATTCGATCCCTATTCAAATTGTACAGTGGAACTGTCGCGGATTCAAGGCACGCACAAAGCGAGCCGATCTACGCCTTTTCCTTACAACGTTCCCAGAATTACCTGCTGTGGTGGTCCTTCAGGAGCCAGGAAATGGCGCCACCCTTGCCAGTTACACGGTGTACCAGCAGGATGCGCATAGCTGCCTCTGCGTACATAAAAATTACACGGCCTCCCAGGTTGACCTGGATCTTAGCGCTACTTTCTCCTATGTAATGGTGACGATCCTTCCGCTACGCAAAGAGGACCCCCCATTGCACATACTCAACATTTACTGTCCCCCAAAGCTACCAAATGTTACATTCGCAGATATCTTCAGCCGGGCTTTGAAGGTCGCGAATCGGGATCCCCTCATAATCGTTGGGGACTTTAATGCTCCCAGCACCTTATGGGGGTACACACGTGAAGAGAAACGCGGACGCAAGTTGGCGGAGCTTGTTTCCACACTGGGCCTTACTCTTCACATGGATCCCGCGCAACCCACTCGTATAGGTAACTCCGTTACACGCGATACGTGTCCGGACCTCACCTTTACGAAAAATATTCGCTATGCAGATTGGAGGAACACCGAGGAATCCCTCGGTAGTGACCACTGCATAATTACCACTACAATCCATACCAAGCCACTCACAAGACCACAGGCCAATGCAAAACTACCCGACTGGACCAAATTTAGGAACAGTTACACCAATCCTCAATCGATAATGGACCAAGGATACTCAACGTGGTCCCACCACCTAGTATCCCACTTGAAATCAGTCGAGCAAAATGTTCAACTCTCAGAGGCGAGCCCGGCGGTGGATAACCACCTCCTCCACCTCTGGGAGGCACGACACAGCCTAGTCCGCCGCTGGCGTCGTCAAAAACACAATCGGAAACTCAAAATTCGAATTGCGGATATCACCCAACAGGCGGCACAATACGCGGCCCAACTCGCCGACTCCAATTGGGTGCACCGATGCAACACTGCAGCTCGGCAAATGTCGAGTCGGAGTACGTGGCGCCTCTTCCGCGCTCTTATTGATCCGGCACAAACCCGTACTGAGACACAAAAACAGCTTCAAAGGGCTATACATAACTTCACTGGAGACACGGCCAAACCGGCCGATGCGCTCCGCGACCAATATTTGAGTATACACCAGGATCCCCGTGGTCAGGCGTACTCGTATGCCGGTTCCGAGAACGCGGATTTGGATCAACCGTTCCAGCTCCATAACCTAAAAGCAGCCCTGGCTAAAATGAAGCGAGGTACAGCACCAGGCCGGGACAAGGTGACGGTGAAGCTTATTGCCAACCTCCCAGATCCCGCCTACGAAACTCTCCTCGATTACTTCAACACTATCTGGATTGGAAGCACACCACTCCCCATAGATTGGAAAACGGCACTAGTAACTTTCATTCCCAAGCCAGGTAAAGCCATTAACACCGACAACCTCCGGCCCATCTCCCTCACTTCGTGTGTGGGGAAGCTGATGGAGACTATGGTCCGCGACAGATTGTCGGCTTTCCTGGAACAACAAAACATTTTCGCAGACACCATGTACGGTTTCCGCCCACACCGGTCCGCACAAGATGTCCTGTTGCAACTTCACAAGGAGATTCTCGACCCCGTCGAGCACCCCAGCAATGATAAAGTAGTCGTCGCACTTGACCTGCGGGGGGCTTTCGACAATGTGACCCACGAGATCATCCTATCCCACTTGTCGCAAACACATTGTGGGCGCAATACTTTCAATTATATCAAACAATTTCTTACAGATCGCCAATCCTATATCCGGCTACAAGACACAGAATATGGCCCATATCAACTTGGTACATGAGGGACCCCACAGGGAGCTGTCCTCTCGCCATTACTATTTAATCTGGCCATGATGAAGCTCCCTACCCAGCTGGCGGAGGTCGCCGGTGTGCAGCACGCTCTGTATGCGGACGACATCACCCTCTGGGCAACACAACAATCGGTTGGAGACATCGAGACCAACCTGCAACAAGCGGCAGCTATAGTGGACGAATACGCTCGTCGCTGTGGTCTTGAATGCTCCCCGAGCAAATCTGAATTTGTGCACATACGCCCCAACTCAAAGTGCACAACCAAAATTGCCCTTTCCCTACTTAGCGGACCGATACCTGAACACGCGGAGATCCGGGTACTGGGGCTTTTCATTCATCATAGGCGCAAGATAGACACTACCCTAAACAAGTTACGTAAGGTGGGGGACCAGGTGGGTCGGATGCTCCGCCGGGTGTCCAATAAAAGGGGGGGACTACGATGCAAAGATGCCCTGCGGCTGGCCAATGCATTCGTGACCAGCCGGATTTTATATTCGGCTCCCTACCTCCACCTACGCAAATGCGATGAGAATGCCTTAGAGGCAGTTCTCCGCAAAATTTATAAGAGAGCGCTCGACCTCCCCATAACGACGTCCAACAAGCGTCTCCTCGGTCTGGGGATGACCAACACCTTTGGGGAGTTACGAGAAGCTCATCTTAACAATCAATACTTGCGCCTAAGCAAAACACCTGCGGGGAGCCGCCTTCTAACCCGCTTACACATTTCCTACGCAACACATACAGAAGAACGGGTCCGCATCCCTGAAGCCTGGCGCTTTGCACTCCAGGTGCGACCCCTTCCGAAGAACATGACTGCAGACACCCATGATGGTCGCCGTCTCGCGCGGGCGGAGGCTATTTCTCAACAATATGGCCACAAGCCAGGTGTCTTCTATGTGGATGCGGCCGGCCCACACCATGGGGGTTGGTATACGGCGGCCGTCATCCACCAAAACACTACAGTTCAGGGCCTTACTTTCCGTGCCCCAAACATTACATTTGCGGAAGAGATCGCCATTGCACTGGCCGCCGCAGATCCAGAGTCCCGAGTCATTATTACGGACTCCAGGGGCGCCTGCCGCAATATTGAGCAAGGGTACATTCCAGACCGTGCTTTCAAAATTCTCCACGCATGCGATTACACAGGGTTTCCGACCCATCGTACCATCGTGTGGGCTCCGGCTCATGCGGGTCTTGAGGGGAACGAGGCAGCCGACGCTGCCGCCCGCGCGCTTACTCACCGGGCGTCGCCTCATCCGCAGCCTGATCCGGAATTCAATTTCAATCCGGCCATCACCTTTAAAGAGATCACCTCTCTTTATCAAAATTTTCATGGTCTCTATCCCCCTCCCTGTAAAGGCCTCACCAGGGTGGAGGAGCGCTGGCTTCTCCGCCTCTATACCAATACTGTACTGTGCCCGGCAGTACTTAAGCACTTCAATTCTTTCTCGGGCGCGTGCCCACACTGTGAGGAGGAGTTTTCGGACACCTACCACATGGTGTGGGCATGCCCTTCCAATCCTGCCTACCCACCCCACCTCCACCCCACTCGAGAGGCCTGGGAAGCTGCCCTGCGCGGCTGCTCCGAACTCCATGCCCAACAGGCATTGGTAGCTAGAGCCCGAGCCGCTGCGGAAGCTACAGGGATCCCGGACTAGGGCTCCCTCCTAGTGTTTGTAAGGGACGGGCCCTTCCGGCTCGCCCCATCGACCTCTCACTGTAAATAGAAATAAAAGTTTTCCTCCTCCTCCTCCTCCGCCAAACAGACAGCTGCCGCGAGATGTCGTGTCCTGTTTTCAGAGTTGCATGGGACGGAATACTGGAGACTACCCCATTATATGTTGCTCCTGGTGTTGTACCCTGCCGTATCAGCGCGTATTCCTATCGTCCATTTTTATCACTTTCCTGTAAGAGTACATAGTGGCGCTACAGTAATACTAAATAAATACCCACTAAGGCCATTTTAACCTCAAATAAATGATGACCAAAGCGTAGCATAAATTATAGTTATTATGAAGCTCTGCAATAGTGCGTGCCACCGCTTCAAACTGCTACCACTATGAACCCTCATTACATCTTGTGAAATGCACGCTTCTTTGACCTGATAAGAGCATGATGGTCACGAAAATTGCGTTCATGGTATGAGATATTCGTAGTAAGTGGACTTCCCCTATTGCGGCAAAAATTACTAAATAGAGCATAAGAACAGGAAATTTTCCCGCTGGGGTAGACCGCTTGCAGGATCATGACGGCGCTGTTCTTATGAGGCATTTCACGAAAAACTTAGCACAAACAAAACGTTTTGTCGCGTTTTGTTTGTGCATACTTTTCCTAGATATGTTTCACTAACTGACCCTACAGTCAGTTTTGCTCATTCTTATGAGGCACTGTGTCTATATTTCTATAAAAATGATTTGGCTTGTCTTGAATGGCTTATGTAAATATGAGGCGATATTTTGGAACATAGCTCAACACACATGACTAATGGGCCCCTTCTAGGCACGAAGGTTTTTTGTGCCTGACAGTTTTTGCAATGACATCCTTATTATGGCATGCGTGTGTTGTGCTAAGGTGCTTTCTTGTGCATAGAAAAGTGGGTGGGGTGGTATGATGATTGATTTTTATTGAATTTCATTTTCATTCTAATCGCTCATAGTTTTTTATCCAATGTTCTCGCTGTGAATGGAAACAGCCAGCAAGACGTGCGGGTTATCAAAATAGAACAAATTCGAATGAAAATAATTGTCATTGTGGCCTGAAATTCATTACATGCCTTTCCTCCACTACTTACAAATGAGTGCGCGGAAGAGGCGATCTCATTTTTCTCGGTTTCCTTCCGTACACACAGTTAGAAATATATATATTTATATTGCAAGTAGTATGCAGTTAATAAAGTCCACTGACCGCGGAGAAGCACCAAAGCGCGCATTTCTATCATTTAAAATTCAAGCGACACTTACTGGCAAACATTTCTAGCTTTTTCGCGGAACAAGCCCTCACAAATCGATGACAGTGGCAACGGTCGGGCTTACCTCTTGTCATCAATGCGGAAAATTGCGTTTCCGATTTTTCATTCACCCGTTCGTTGTACAAGCCTTCATCCTCGATGTCGTTAACCTTAAATTCTGGCTTCAGCGCACGCCGACTCCGCTTACACGTCTGCAGTTCTGAAACGCCCGACAGAAATTTCTTGTCTCTCGTTTATTACTCAGCACCCTCGAAAAACGAAAGTCTGGCTCACACGAGGTTGTCACCATCAATAAACAAGCGCGAGTTGGTCTCCAGACTTTAAAACAACCACGATTACAGCTAGGCCGCCTAATGGAAGCCTCCTCCAGAGCGCTGCCATATGGATGGATAGATAGATAGATGGATGGATGGATGGATGGATGGATGGATGGATGGATGGATGGATGGATGGATGGATGGATGGATGGATGGATGGATGGATGGACGGATGGATGGATGGATGGATGGATGGATGGATGGATGGATGGATGGATGGATGGATGGATGGATGGATCGATGGATGGATGGATGGATGGATGGATGGATGGATGGATGGATGGATGGATGGATGGATGGATGGATGGATGGATGGATGGATGGATGGATGGATGGGTGGGTGGGTGGGTGGGTGGGTGGATGGATGGATGGATGGACGGACGGACGGACGGACGGATGGATGGATGGATGGATGGATGGATGGATGGATGGATGGATGGATGGATGGATGGATGGATGGATGGTTGGATGGATGGATGGATAAGGCTGAACCCTTTAAATCGGGCGGTGGCTCAAGCCACCTAGCCATGACTTATTAACTTTTACTCTTGTCTTGATTTTAGCCACCAATCAAATAACCTTCGCTTGGTCACTTCTACCCGCTTAAAATCTACTTTCCCTTCTCTGTCCTTAGATCCCAATGCCTTGGATAAATCAGCCCCGCTGCTTGGATACTGGATTACTTGAGGTGCCCTCTCTGGGTCTCCAAAACCACCAATAGACAGATGCGCGAAGCAGAACAGAAAGAGAAACATGAGTGCGATTGCCGAGCAGCCGGGCAACTGTAGTACTTATCTCTCTATTACAGAAGCTTCCGCGCCGACAAGGCCGGCACTCAAAGCCAAAAATAATCGGTTGGTTGTGGAGACATTAAAGGGGTCCCGAAACACATTTTCAGTGCATTGCTTTGCCTGTTGGTTGCATAGAATGAGCTATAGTGATGCTATTAGCATCGGTCGTACCGCGTATAGTGCGGTTTTTATATTTTAATTAGCTCGCAAAAACAAATTCGTGGCGCTGGCGGCGTCACCATACAGTGGCGGTTTTTAGCAGCGGATATGACATCACTTAGTGGGAGCTTGATGATTCGACAAAGAGTAAAGACACTGCGAATTGTGTTAACTAGAGATACGTTTTGTCAAGTTTTTGTGTTCTATATTACATGAACAAAACCAACTTGTTTGCCCTAGATAAAAGCACTGTAAAGCAAGTAAAACAAAAATACACCACTAGAGGCGCTGGCTACTTTTTGCATCGACGGACTTTGCGTCTCTCTGTAAACATCCTACGACCTAGCACTCAACACTTAATGGCTACTCAATGTATCTGAGAGCGGCTTTGTGGAGTCGATCCGATCGATCCATTGCACCCTATAAGCGTTCGTTTCGGTCCCAAGGAATGATGCGTTCGGTTCACATTTAGCAGGCAGTGCGCATCGTCAGCTTGTGGAGGATCGCCGGGTGGCGGCGCCAGATGGCGCCACGTTCCCGTCAACAGCGCGCGCTTCTTGCTCGCCGTGACCAACCAGCAAGCTAGGAGCGACAGGCGATGTTTGGCGGTAAGCAGTAGCGGTACGCGCTATGCTAAATGTGTCTGATATCTCTCGCAGGCTGTCACACCGTCACAGTATCTCCCGCTCGAGTTCGGATCCATAAGTAAGGGAATGTCACTGATCAGTGTTCCCTTCTGCGCCGTCGAGGTGACGATGAAGCATCGCTGGGTCAGCTGGGCGTTCACATGGTTGTTGTAACCATGCAAACGGCGCCGCCAGCCTTGGCATGAGCGAGTTACAGAGAACAGGCAACCATGGAGTGTAAACTTCCGCCACGTGCTAAGATAGGTTGTTTTGATTGGTCGCACTGTGTGTTGTCATTGGGAGAGTGGAATGGGAATGGGAAGCTGCGCGAAAGTAGAGTTGAGGACAGCATTTTGTTTGCTTGTATTTCGAAATTTGTTGATTGAATAACTCCCGTTCGTATGCATCGATTCTCGTAATTATTTTTGAGTCAGCATCTGTGTGACATAAAGAATCCATCTGAAGTGTAACCGGCATCCGTTCAAGCGGTGTTTCGCAGGCCCTTTAACGGTGGCGCTAGAATCTACGCCTCTTTGCTGCTCCTTGCGTGGCTGTACAAATTAGTTCCTTTTTAATCTTATTCGCTCGTGACTTCTGTACAAGCACGATAATGCGTGACGTTCACCCTTGTTTTGAACACGCTCTACTTCAGGTCATGACGCCTAGATATCACTTCCCACTTAAGTTTAAGACATATGTCAAAAGAAGATTCCGCTGGGACCATTTTTACGGCTGTAGATGGCCTCGCATGCAATTCATAACTAATCGTTGTTTGTTCACTTTCTTTAGCATAATGAAAATTCATCACTTTAGAGAGCACGAGGAATGAGTTCACTTAATTATCCGAGAATGTTGAATATACGAAAGACCAAAAAATTGACATTGCTAAAACAAATCTCGGTTAGTTACATTTTCCAACAGTTTAGGTTCGGTTAGCGATGTCCACTCGATATGTATAAATCCGACACCTCTGTAAACTCGGTCAAGTTGCTATGCATAGAAGCATAGAAAATTAAAATGCGTTTATTGAACGCGCATCTCAAAGAAATTTGTCATCTCGTTTCTGATATGCATAATTTTTTAGACGTTGAACACATGTCAGGACCTCCGCTTCTGTCCTCGTCGAAAGAGTGCAAATGATTCGACTAGGCTTTAGCGATTAGTGTTTCACTTTAACAACATTTGCAACAGGTCCTAAATCATGCAGTATCAATCAATCAGTGAATCAATCAACTTGATCAGTTGACACAGTAGCTAGTTTCTTATTTTGCTCATCAGAACAAGCAAGTGGTAAAGTCTTCATAATCATAAGTTCAGTGCTTTAGACTAGCTAAGGTGGGTCACTGGTGTCGTGCATCTTTACCCCTGCTTCAGCCTTACCCGGAAAATCATCGCGACTGCAATTGTAATCAGTAACTAAATAGTTGCCATTGAGCAAGGGAGTCAAAACTAACTGAAAGTTTGTATTCAGGGCTCTGTGGATGAGATTTTTTTATCTCTAACAATTTCCTCGAAACAAGAGGACGAGAATATCGCCAGTTAGTGCTCGCAGGGTCGAGAAATGAACTTGAAGCAGACAGTGGCAGCCCTGTTTACGAAGTCTGTAATCAAGGAGACTGAATGTGCCCTTCCAAAGGCGCACTGATGTTCACAGAACACCCTTCCCTCACTGATCTTAGAAACCGGAAGCGAACGTTCGCTGCCAGCTTCCCGCGCCACTCGGGCCGCTGACTCTCGAGCTAATTCAGACTTGGCTGCCACAAATTAAGATAGACAGCAGTGCCCGGCTGGCGGCCTGCGGCACGTTGACCCGGCGTCCTGAGTGCTATGTTGACGTGACGGCCCCTGCGTTCCACCAAGCTGTTTACTTCCACGCATGGGGCTCTGCTCCTTACGGCGCTGCGCCTTTTTCAAGACTGCATACTCGTATTACGCAGACTACCCCTCATGCCCATATTCATCACAACAAAGGAAATAGAGAAGCGCGCAGTGCCTGAAGACCGGGGACGTAAGACCGCGACTCGTCCACTTAGATTCGTCAGTGGTAAGAGCGGCTGCGCTGGAGAGGCACTGTTGAAGCGAGTGGCTAGGCTCTTTACAAGCTCCTGCGTGCCAGTGCGGGGCTCATTTTACTCCACAGGCATTACTTCCGTCCGATGCTCTTGAAAGCGAATTAAGCCTTTCGGTCAAAAACGCACCACGGGAAACGAAGGAAGCTTTGCTCTCTAGCTTGCTTGTTATATTCACTGTGAACGGCTGCAACAGTATACTAGCTGGAAGATGCGGCGCTCTCATGTGATTCATGTTTGCAGTTTTCATGGCGCACCTATGTCAATCTTCGTTTTTCTGAAAGCACCGCACGGCTTCTTCTCCCCTTTTATAAACATAGCAGCGGCTAAACCATGTAATCAAAGCGTGGAGGCGCGAGCGGCAGAACTGCTGCCTTGCTACGGTTTCCGGCCGACACCAGCGACCATTACCTTTTGTTCCACACATTTGAAGTGCGTCGCGCTTCCAACCATGTTCTACCTACGCTGAGTAACGACTAAACTCACATGTAATTTTCTCCGTTTAAATGCGCACTTTGAACTATACTCACTGTCGTTCTCGCTGCATACTGTGCGTCACATTTCGTCTGCAGCCGCCTGAATCCACAACAATGTTTGTGCAATGAAACCTTTTCTTAATGGTTGAGCCTCTGTGTGCTGGCTTTTAAAAATAGCCGGAATGAAGGCGAGTGGACGTTTTTAGCTCAGGACTCTTTTCTTTTTTTTCATTAACAGCGGGAACCGTAGTCCGAGCTGCGCTTGCTTAATAAGGACCGCCCATGTCTCAATAAGCCTAAATTCTGTGTACAGCTACGGATATGGGACGACAGCTTATGCCTGCAATCCTTGTTAAGCTCCATAAATGTCGGAGAGAAAAAGTAGACGAAGATAGTTTCGATAGAATACATAAGTGCCTTGCTACGACTTCCTACCTTAGGCTTATCCGCCAGTGTGGGCATGGGCCTCGGGATGCCTGGAGCGCGCCAGCATCTACGGGAACGGCAATGAGCAGAATAGGGAAAGCCCTGCGGTCCGTCACTATCACGGTTGTCTTCCCGAGCACACTGGAAGACGAAAAAATGCACAGGCAATAAAAAATGGGTGCTACAAAAAAGGGGCATGATGCGATGGCGTAATAGATTAATTCCCATATATGCAGAATGTCATTCTCTACATAACATTCATAGATCCCTGGGAGTCCTCGTACCCCTCCTGGCGTAGTGGGGCAGTGGTTAAGCGATGCGTCACTGCTCTGAGATGGCAGATGCTCCCAGTGGTTGGCCTTGTGCGGACCAGGCTGCTCTTCCAGAGCGACTAATCAATAAATTAACCGCCACCTACCACGGTGGGCAGCTTTCTCACTACCCCGTGGCCAGGTTGTGATGACGCTGCCAGGTGACGTGACCTAGGTGGCCCACCTGCCTCCTAGGTTGCAGTGAATTTATCGCAAAAACGGGGCGCGAGAAGGAGCAGAAGGAACAGCTCTGTGGGCCGTACCTGCCAGAGTCGTGCTCGTAATCTTTCGCTCACAACGCGACGCCGACAACGCCAACAACGCCGACACCGGATTTTCTGGACAATGCATGCGTTAATGCTGTAGCGTTAAAACTGCGTAAGCATAATTGGTTGTATAAATCTCGCTGCTGCAATGATCGCCTCCCCGCTGCAGCTTTGAACTGTATTTCTCCGTTGCTTTTATCTTTCCAGTGCTGCATGGGTTTCTAGCAGGTGGTTACGTGTGGAAGGTGGAATTGAGTGGATGCGTGGTAGGTAGGGCCTTCTGAAAGGTTAAAATGGGTGGAGGGCAAAGGTGGGTGTGTAGTGGGTGGGAGCCTTTCGAAAAGTTGAGAGGGTAGTTGTTTTCTGGCGAGTGAAGGATGGTTGTTCGGTGGTGGTAGGATGGTTCTAAGGAGGTGGAGTTAGGTTGAGGGCGAAGATGGACAGGTAGTTGGCGGAGGCTTTCTGCAGCGTGGTGACATTGCACAATACCAGATTGACAAATTTTGAACAAATGATTGTAGAAATGCTAACGCTTTATAGAACACCGTGTTATCCGGGTAGGCTTGGAACGACGGGACAAAGCGGAGAAAAAAAGATGTAGTCATACAATATTGCCAAAATGAGATGCACGTGCTCATATGACAGCACCTCTAAGAAGGCCTCGAATAGGAGCTCGCCTGCTGAACGCCTGTAGTGGCTGAGCCGCAGCGGCGGCTCTAGATGAGAGAAAGAGAATGAGGTTAACGGTAGCCGAGAGGCACTTGTAATCCTGCAGTCGTGTCGCTCAGAATTTGTGGGAATGAGTGAAAGTTATTCTGTAATCCTCTGTTCTAAAATAGTTTACATTCTATTAATAAAACGCTTTAGCTATAGCTCAATATCCTTTACATAGTGCGCATCACACAGCGCCTGGCATTGTGTCTGTACTACTTCACCCAAGAAAAGTGCGTGCCTGTCACAGTAGATATTAGCTAGAACAAAAAGTACAAAAACAGATACAGTACGCAGCTGCAATAAATAACATCTTTTATATCCGCATTTATTCTTCTTATATTCCTCGTGGTAAGAAAAGCAAGAGCCTCTGGCATTCAGGGCGGAATAGGCGCAAATAGATGCGGTTGCTTCGCAATGTTGGAGGGCTGTTTTGTAACATATGATGCGTAATGCATATGTGCTGAAATTGTTTCGGCTGAGGCAAGACTCAGTTCCTTTAGCACCTATGTTATACAAGGTAGAGGTTTAGACTGTAGGGAAAATGGTGTTCTTGGCAGCACATAACGATCAGCGGGGTTAAATGGAAACTTCAGCGATCTGTAGTTTTCCTCCCGCCGTTTGTTCATTTTGTGTTGCTTTATACAAGGGGTTCTATTTATTTATTTATTTATTTATTTATTTATTTATTTATTTATTTATTTATTTATTTATTTCGAAGTTACTGCCAGCCATCATTTGAGGCCTTAGGCAGGAGTGGGAAATGCAGATATAATCAAACAAAACACAGCATAGAAGTATTGCAAGACATTTTTCAGCATAGTTTGCGCATGCAAAAATGAAAAAAATATGGAGGCACATGAATGCTACTTGTAGACCATCGCTGTGACAGGGAAAATGATAACAGATAAATAGATAAAACAGGTTACTCTTTATCTGTTTCCAGTAAAAGATTTGCATATCTATGCTTTTCTTTAGCGCATCGCAAAATGACTCGGCCGACCGACTTTCCACTGTGTCTGGAGATAGCAAGTTCCAATCTCGGACCGTTCGTGGGAAATATGAATTTTTGAAACCGTCCGTTTTACTAGAATATTCCTTTAATTTTGTTGAGTGGTGTGATCGCGTTGGACGTCTAGTGACTGGTTCAATGTACCAATTCTTGTCTACTCCTAGTTTATCATGGTACAGTAAATACATGAACTTCAACCTTTCTGTATAGCGGCTGATCAGTAGTGGGTCTAAGCCAGCCTGTTTAACAAGTATGCTTGGTGAAGTGCGCCAGCTATAGGAACTGAATATAAATCTTACCAATTTCCTTTGAATGCTGTCCAACTTGCTGATGTTTTGCTGGGTCCATAGATCGCATACAATACAGCAATATTCAAGTATTGGTCTAATATAGGTTTTATGCCCTAGAAGTTTTATTTCTTGTGTTCACTGTCGCAAGCATCTTCTCAGATATCCCAGTTTCTGCTTGGCCTTTTTTGTGATGTAGGTTATGTGTTCATTCCATCTGAGGTCGGATGTTAAAACTACACCTAAGTATTTGTAACTTACTACAGAAGAGAAAACCTGCCCATTGATGCAGTATTTAAAGTGTAATGGATGCCGTTTTCTGGTGACTGTCATTGCTACTGTTTTCTTTGTGTTTCGGTAGTGGTGAGTGAAGAATTTAATACAGCCTGATCTCTTGGGCTGTTAATTACATTATAAAGGATGCAGTCGTTTGCAAACATCCTGATTTTCACCGGTATATTCGTTACTATGTCGTTAATAAAGATAAGAAAAAATAACGGACCGAGAACAGATCCCTGTGGGATGCCGGAACGAACAAGTTCCGGCCATGAACATACCATCGATGAACACGGTTTGATTCCTTAAGGAAAGATATGCCTCTATCCATTGTAGCAATTTTAGAAGCAACGTTTGGTGACACTCGTGGTCAAACGCCCTTTCGAAATCTAAAAAATCATGTCAACTTGACCTTGCCTATCTATAACTGCTGCGATGTCGTGAACAGTTTCGACTAGCTGCGTTGTAGTCGATAAGCCTTTACGGAACTCGTGCTTCCTGCAATCTATGATGTTTTAAGTTCGATAAACGCCGTAATGTGCTTGAAGATAATATGCTCAAATGCCTTAGCGCATGTTCACAGTATTGAGATGGGCCTGTATGAAGTAATTATTGAGCGGTCTCTTGTTTTGGGTATTGGCGTAATCATGGCATATTTCCAATCATTTGGTAACTCTGCTCGCAACAAGGATTTGCTGAATAATAAACACAATATGTTGAACACAATTCGGCATACATTACAAGGAAGGCGTTCGGTATGCCGTCTATTCCCGGTGATATTTTTAGTATCTAAGTTAAGCAATAATGACAGAACGCCTTCTTCTGATATGCAGATATTATTGATAGGAGGGCAATTAGCGGGCAGGTTGAAACTTGTTCTTATACCATCATCGTTTGTAAACACAGAGCAAAACGACTCATTAATTGACACTGCTATCAATGCTTTATCGGTCACGGTTTCATTATTTATGTAAAAATTTAAGAAACATTATTTAACAAAACCAACGTTAAAAAACAACGCAATTCACAGTGGTTTACAGCGGCGCATGCGGAAGACACCGGGGTATCAAAACAGTGGAAATGAGCAATAGTTTTAGAGGACGCAACGCCTCTTCTCACCTTGTTCTGCTGCAACTTCAACCCGACATAACAACAATGTAACAATAGCGTAGGCTACAACTTCCATACTCTGATAGAACCGTCTATGCAACCGCACGTTCCTTTTGTTCCCTTCTTACGCAGAAAGATTATGCTGGGTAATGAGTTGCAGATTCTCAGAGCAATCGCCGTTCTACTTGCGTTCCATTCAGAGCGCACTGAAAATCCCTATACATTTTATAATAATTGCAATGTCATGAAAAAAAACAGCTCAAACCCACAACTAGAGACAAGCACAACTCCGAATGTAAACAAAGGTAAAATCAAAAAGAAATGAGAGGCGCCAAGAACGAAGTGCAGCTGAATTGAGCTTGAAGACTGCTGTGCTTGCTCAAGTGCCATGCCACCTTACGCTCGTAAAGCCTCCCGCGAAATATCTGCCTGCAAATTGTGTCGGACTTGCACGGCGAGACTCAATCAACTGCGCCAGCCCCTTACTGCTTCTCGCGTGTATTCGGTCCAGAACATCTGAGGTCTGCGGCATGAGATTGCTTTCCCTGGAGAGGAGCTCTTATGGTCGCAAGCTCGCAGATTAAATCTTACCGGAATTCGCTACTCCGCTCGCATGAAAGGGTTAGAATGAATGATTTCATTTCCAGACTGCCTTGTTTCCTGAACGCAAACCATATTCTCCGGAAGCCTCGGCTCAAATAATTTCGAAGAACGAAATTATAACGCCGCTGAACCGCGTTCCTATTGTAATCAGATCCCATCGCCTGAGAGGGTGTTTTCATATTGGTGAGGCACCTTTTGTAGCTCCACTACGCAATGCGCGGCACCCATTATTTTTATTTATTGCAGGGGAATTCCCAAGGAATAAAACTCCACATCGGCACACAATATGCAGCTAGCATTGAAAATCTCTTTGCTGGGGGTGATAATCTCAGCACCCTGTCTGAGGAGCCTACCTCTTTTGCATGTCCTTCCGGCCCAAAACCCCGCTTGTCGTAAAAGATGAAGCCCATCTCTTTGGAGTTTTGAAGAGGCGAAATTATTGCCTTTCATTGTAAATATTTGGGGCGGCGCAAAAGAAATGTGAACACCATCTATTATCAAACTTTCAAACTACGGTGAAGCGGAGTTCATATGGCACGAAACTTTAGGACCGCTTTAGTGATTGCTTTAAATCGATCAGGACACAAACTGATATTCCACCCCCAAGCTCTAAAAGCTTCAATGCCGCATGGATGAATAAAAAAAGAAAGTGAAATAATTAGCACGTGCTTGCGCACCTGTTCCTAATAAATGCAACGAGATCTATGCGACGAGGCATGCAGGGATAACTTCGCATGGTATTATAAGTTAGCATATGCTTCTATATATAAGTCCAATAGCCAGAAATGATGCGTTTTTCTCCAGATCTGTAACATTTTTACCTCAGGAAAAGAGCAAGCGCACTAAGGGTTGAAAACATTTTTGTAATGCCTTTGTGTAGCAGAAACTGTGGCTTCGATGTGTTACGATACGTCTGAAAGAAATTCGCAATACATCGTTATATGAGAAATAAATAAATTTTGCTTTCGTGTTCTTAGAAATATATTTTTGAGTTAACCTGTGTTATGTGTAAGCTGTTTTGTTTTGATGAAAGATGCGCTGTTCACTTTAGTTTTAAAATGTACTTCTACTTTACGCATTTCCCTCTGTGCTGTTTTGGACGTTAATGATAATAATAATGTGCGGAATACTTTTTTGCGTTGTGAAGCAAATCACATTACTTCAAATATGTATTGAATATGCTTATTTTTTATCGTTCCGCTGCTGAGATAAAAGGCTAGGGTGATCCCTCAAGCAGCCGACAGGACGGCTTTTATTGCGACCCTTTCTTTTGTATCAGAAACGGTATTAAATTGAACTGAATCTGATTGATTACAGCATTTAGTCGACAAAACAACCCGAGAAGACAGTGGTAGCAAAGCTCTAGCTAAGGCACCTTTCGAGTAATTGCTGTCTCCAAAAGCTCGGACTTCCTGAGTTGGACTATTTCTAGGCTGCAATAAAGTAAACACAGGAGAGTTTCTTGCTGGTACAAAATAAAATAAGAAGAATCGTTAAGTCTAAACATCGCAAATTTACATTACAAAACGCGCGGCAGAAATTACGAGGTAATAGGCTATGCGAAGTTTCTTAGAAAAGAAATTTGAGTATACAGTACCCACTGTAATGTGCTTCTTCTCTAAAACTTAGACTGCGATGTTTCTTTTTTTGTTAGACGCGATCCAAAAGCGTTCGAAATTAATGTTGCTTTTGTGAAGTATATAACTTCTCCCAGCAAATACCACTGCCCCAACAAAGCTCAGCTAAGGCTGTGGCGCTAAGCAATTTTTTTTCCCGCGAACTGAGGGAATTGGGAATTAGTATTCAGAGCTTCCACCGTTCTGCCTGCAACGCAGTATGCAGTTCGTCCCGCCCACCAATAATGGAGCAGAAATGAAGTCGATTTCCATAAGGTTTGCGATAAACACATAAACCGCTCATCAGGGCAGAAAACTAATCAATTGCGTAGCATTTTGAAATACGGGAAAGAATCGATTGGTGTACATACTGCTTGATACTCCCAGGGGTGTGTGTGTGTGTGTGTGTGTGTGTGTGTGTGTGTGTGTGTGTGTGTGTGTGTGTGTGTGTGTGTGTGTGTGTGTGTGTGTGTGTGTGTGTGTGTGTGTGTGTGCGTGTGCGTGTGCGTGTGCGTGTGCGTGTGCGTGCGTGTGCGCGTGCGCGTGCGTGTGCGTGCGTGTGTGTGTGTGCGCGTGCGCGTGCGTGCGTGCGTGCGCAACAAGCAACTAGTGTATAAACTGGATTATATAAACCTCACTCGTCACGGAAATTAATTGGTTTGATTTGGTTTAGTTTATGGGGTTTTAGCGACCAGTCCGCAGGCCGACAGCACGCCTCTCGATTTGGTGACGCACGAACACGTGATGCGCGGGCCGCGGGCGAACAGTCCGTCGTGTGAATCGGCCATAACCAAGCTGCACGAACTGCCTACGCAGCGTTATTATTGAAGCATTGGTAGGCAAGTCTTGCAGCAGAGACTTATTTATAGAGGAGCATTTGCTTCGTACTCAGTGTGGGCGCAAGTTGAGCAGGACAAAGAGATACGCTGGCGAAAGACAGGGTCGTGTTGGTTTTCTACTTGAAGTTTTTGCGCAAAATAAACAGATTGAAAATCGTGCGCATGTCGAAAGGGCGCCTTCATTACCCCAGGGTACCCCAGGGCACCTTGAGTACCCAGAGCGTATTAAGAAGGCGAACTTGCGTAACCCAATGTGCCCGCACGGCTTCTTTGCTTTGTTTCTATTTTCTTAGAATAGAATCAGAATTGGAATACTTTGGGCAGTGAAAGACAATAGATTCAAAATTGAATCAGATATATTGGAATAGATTGGCGAATGCAAGCAAAATACTGTCGCACTGCCTCCACGTCCATCCAATTAATCACCCCTAAGTTTTTTCCCGGCTCTGTCTTCTCTTCCCCCTCCCTAGTGCAGAGTAGCAAGGCAGATATCCCTATTTTCCGGCCGACCTATTTGCCCTTCAAATCATTAACTTTATTCACCTAGTTTTCTCGCGTCACTCCTTGTGAAAAGGACCCAAGCAGGCACACTCCACTCACCTACGTTTTGCCCTTCCTTGTGCCCTTTGCTCTTGTGTACAGCTTAAGCGCAAGCAGATCACTCAGAACTAGGATTGAATGGCAGTCGGTGCGCCTGTAGCATGCGGGCGCTGGTTTCTTTAGCGCACCACGGAAACGAGCACATGCGGGTTGGGCTCACCCTTGCCTCAATGCGTCCGTGGTTCAAGCCGCATCTCGTGCACGACGTCGCCTGGCTGATCCACACTAGAGAAATGGGCCCTTATTTTCTCTGCGCCATGTTCTTTTCTTGCTGTCTACTTACTTTTTATTTCTCGGCACTTGCTCCTCACTGCTAGATAGCTGACTTATCAGTCTTGTTGCCAGATAATTGCCAGTCAAGCAGCGCAGTTCTTGCTCTAATAAAACAACCCCTGCAAGCGTAAAACTTGCGCGACCTGCATCGAAACTAGACAATGAAACACAATTATTTGCCCTTATTACAGCTCGGGGCGCTCATACATGATGGTCGAAGCGGCCCCGCGTTTGTCAGTACATGCACAATGCCTCTTCCAAGTCACTCCTCCTCGGATCGGTTAATGCACACATGAATGGTCAGACAGAGACATTGATCAGTGGGATGCATATTATATTGCCTCGATGGTATGTGCCACTAAGCTTCTCCGCTATCTTTGGCCAGCCTCTGCTGTCTACATCTAGGCTGTAGACTTTCCGGGGTTTATTTCCTGGAAAAATCGGCGGATGCTTTTCGAAGTTTATTCTTTATGGGGAAAATAGGACTTTCTGGCTGGCTGTGTGGTGCGAACTCCTAATGCGCTTATTATGGGAGAAAATAGTTTTTATAAATTAAAATAATAGTGTTAAAAAAAAAGAGCGACTTTTTTTTTACCTGATTCGTACACCTTCTATGCACCGTAGGTTGCAGCAGTAGGCTTGTTAACTTCATTGACTTGGCTGTGGCCACCTTCGAAAATGCTCGTTCAACATTAGTGTTTTAGCTGTTAAAAGAGGATCAAGTCAAAACGGCCCAGTCACATGCATGTGCTGTTCCGACGCTCTCGAGAACTCAAACCGGTCTCTTCCGCACTTGAAGAGTCACTCCGGGACGTGGAACGCCTTATTCTAGCCGCATCTTCGTTACGACGCTTCTCTAATCGTGCGGCGCGTTCTTCTGGCGTCTCTTGAGCGCGTTGTCTTTTCCCCGCTTCTTTCTGTCGTTGTTGCGTCTCTTTCGCGCTCTCCATAACGGGTACAATACACTGAGGCGAAGCGCATATATATATATACTCCCCGCGAGGCGACATCTCCTCTCCCTCTACCCCAGCGGAGCACATCTGGTGGAGCGAGCGGCGACGGCAGCGGCGTCGATGGTGGCGCCATCTGTTGGAGCGCGGCTGCGGCGTTGCTAGGCAGCGGCGGCCCAAGGTCGTTCGTCGGCCACAGCATACGGAATACGACTGAAGTGCGCGACGAGCCGAAATGGCTCGCTGGATGGCGCAGTAAAGCTTTCGCTTTAAAAAAAATGAGATGAAACTTCTCTATGTACCAAAACAAAGCGATAAGATTTTTAGTTCCTAATACTCTGACGCAAGCAGTAGTTTGTGGCTGCCAAGTTATCAGGTCGAGAGCCAGACTGAAACAAAAGGCATAGTCGGCGCCAATACATCGGGGATTAAGTATCAAAATATACTGCACCTACAAACTATTCATGTATAGCTCGTAGGCATCCGTCCGCAATCGTGATTGGGGGGCATGCGGAAGCAAAATTGCTGGACAATCAAACAGTGTACTAACATGCAGGACTACTTTTCAGAAACGAACTCCTACTTTTCAGAAGCGAGCTGTACGCCTTCCACTTCTGTTCTCTCGTATTCAGACCTTATTTGCTGTTTTCTTCCTCATAAGGCTGGAAGAAGGTAAATATCAAAGTATCCTTTATTAGCAGTGTTGTCAACAAAACCTACCATTGATATTTTGATACTTTCTGACGGCAGCTAAAACGCATCACATTTGCTTAGCAGTGGGCCGAGAATGCAGCGAGAGCGTACATGAGCACTCTGAGATGAAATTTGTTTATATTTCATTTCAAGGCTTAGCATAGCCGGCCTTTGTACTGCTACTGCTACGGACTCTTAGTTTAATGATTTCATTGGAACTTGCTGTTCATGTCCGTGATGTCAATTCTTGCTACAACCTGAGATGAGCAATAGAAGATATAAGATAAGCTAGCAAGTCCCAATCGTTGTCACCTTTAACTCATACCTGCGCAGAGTTCTCAAGTAGGAATAAAAATTCGTACAGTGCACATGCATCTCCCTGAGTACCAAATTTTCTGCTGCCTCCAAAGAGCGTGCTTAATGCACGAGCACGCCCTGTCCCTTCTTCGAGAGCCTATTTTCGTTGACGCCGCTCAAAACCCGGGTTAAAAAAGGACGATAGCTGGCTCACAAAAGTAATTAAAGTTAAATATGGTTGTTACCAGAAGGCGGACCGTATCCTTTATACAGCATACCTGTGGCAGCCATCGTTTCCTTCGGAAAAAAAACAAACCTTCGAACCACCGCTAAGCGAACAGGGCGCAAAGCTCAAGGACATTAAAAAGAAGTTTTACAGGAAACTGTAATACAATGTGACAGCCATACTCTACCACCGTAATATACCGCATCGGCTGAAAAAATCCTAGTCGTATTTTTTGTCGTGCCGAAACTAATCAAACACTAGGGGCTTGGAAACATAAAAGCAAAATCGCACAAAAAAACGTCGTGGAATACGCAAAGGGAAGGCCGTGTACAAAAATTCTTTATCGTGCTGCAAAAACGTAGGCGAGGAGGCATATTATACGTCTTAAAAACAGCCTGCCTGAGCACTAAAGCGTCTATTGGTCAGGGCAGAGGAATGAAGGTATTCAGGAATTCATCACTGTTTCTAAATACTCATCCAGGCTGCCAGAGGCACCTTACGGAAGCAACCAAAATAGAACGCCCATGAGAACAGTTCATGAGCACCGCATCAATAGCAATTTCAAGCAAATAACTCAATTTCCCCAGCCGACTTTCTGGAGTCATCTGCTGAGTCTTACTTCTTTTCAGATTCGCTGCGCTGTCTTAACAGTCCACCGTGGTCACATGCTCTTTGCATTACGTCCGCTCCCCCCACCTCCCACGTTCATATCCTATTTATTTTCAGCTATAGACTAATTAACTTCGTTAACTTGGTACACAATCTGCAGCATTCCCTTGCACTTCTCAGAGCGTCAGTGCGCTCGCATGTATGCGTGGAACTCGAGCACGTCGAAAAGTTCATCTAAGAAATTCTAACGCCTGCGGGAATGTTTAACGTATATGTTAAAATCATCAGATATTTGAAGAGAACTCAAGGTAGAGTCAGAACATCAAATCATTACTGAAGTAAAAGATATCGCATCAACAGCGGAAATGTTCGTCACATCCGTCACAGTCATGCATGCCCCGGCTCCCTCAAGTTCCAGGTCATGTGTGAGCGAAAAGCCTGCATCCTAAAAAGGCAGCAAAAAAAGGCACAAAAACATTTACACAGATACCTCGGTTGCTTATTAGTAGGACGACAAGGCCCGATTATTCAAGGGTTGAATGCAATATTAGTGCCGCGTAATTCATTTCATACTTGCGTTGTCTCAGTGTCTACAGCTTTTAACAGTGCCTATATCAAGCTCTCCTGTTTAACAATAATGTACTCGTTAAAATTACCGGCCACTACAGAAACATCTTTACCTTTCTATTCCTGTTTTTTTGTGTGTTCTGTCTTCGCCGAGGGTGCTAAAGCTGCGGATTACACCACGGACGCAAACGCAATAGTCTAACCAGTTGCATAAACCGTGTGAAGCTATAGCCTGCGTGCGCCGCAACCATGACGCGTAATGATATATCTTAATTCTTGATCCGATTTGTGCGCACAATGGCTGAAATACATAGTGAAGGCATATCTTGCGTACTTTTTCTTTATTGAGCGTTTGTTACGATTACCCATATTAAATATGTCCCTTGGCCAATAAGAACTAGGAAGCCCGTTTTTCCTGCTCTTCCACAGTTGGTGTACAAACTGTGCTTAGGGCCTCAGGTATGAGGTACGTGCACTTCAAGCTTGCAGCTCCGCTTAATAAAATACACTTTCTTTCTGACAATAGAGCCAAAAAAACACCAGAATGTAATGCACTTGGCTGTGTTTGTTAGCATTAATGTCACAAGCTGGACGTGCAACAACTAGCCCACAAACACTCGATGCCCAGCCAGTTGTGTGGAACATTTAGACTTTTTATTTTCTTACGTATCACTTTCCACCTTAAAACCACGAGGTTTCCCTTCCACCCACGTCATGACCCACCCCCCCCCCCCCAAAAAAAAAAAAAAAAATCAGACACAGCTCACCAGTGTTTATCTGTTTGAAGTCATTAGCGTCACGGACCAGTGTGCTTCATGAGGTGCCTCTGCCTTGGGAGAAGTGCGCTACACTTAGCTGGAACAGGAGCGGGCCTCTGCGCTCTGCGTAAGGCCGATTCATGGCTCGGCGAAAACTTGCTATATGCCTTTTTCTTCTTCTCATCGCGGGGAGAAAGCAGGAAAAAAAATTTATTCTCTCTTTTTATTCTCACTACCTCACCATGATTGATGCATGCGCTGAAAATCCGGGCGTAGCAAAACAAAAACAAAAGACAGATATGATTTTATGAACCTTTGTTCTATTTTCTTTTTCCTACCTTCCGAAAAGACTGAAAAACTCCGAGGATGAGGATGGGGCTCGTAACTATCCAACATGAGGAATTTTATGCATCGTTTATTCAGATTTGCATGTTCTCACCCCGAATGGAAGGTCAGCAAAATATCGTCACGCGTCTTTTTGGGCGCTCGCTCTTAGTGAAAGATTGCCCCGCCAGCAGACGTCATCTGTCTTCCTCTGCCGTAGGTTCAGTGCCGTCCACAGCGCCGTGAGTATAAATGGGAAGCGGCTCAGCGTCGCGACGGAGCGACGTTACAGCGTAGAGAACGTAACCAAAGGCTTATTCGGTAAAATAAGACATGCTAACCTAGCGGCAAGATGAATGCGAAACCGCCGTCTTAATCCTTCATACCTCAGCGCATCTTGTGCTTTCTTGAATAAAGGTATTAAAGAATCGCTATGCTCCTGTCTACCATTTTTTTAGCTTTCTCTCTGCCGTAGTAAAGTTACGGCATGCTTCAGAGCAGCTGAGCACGAATGCGAGATAAATCTGTAACCTTCCGAAACGTGGGTGTTTTTGTGTACACCAAAACAACGCTGGACAAGCAAATTCATGGTACGGCGTCTTGTAGTTTCTGTTTCATGTTTTGTGGCACAATGTTTCGTCACAGTCAACGTTTCGTGCAGCGACAAGCACAAAAGAATTTCACCCTCTGCACTGTGTATACATGCACACTAAATATTTCGCCTTACCGACTCTCTACGCATCCGACACAAGTTTCAAATTGCACTTGCTTCTCATACTGTATGCTGTCATGTAGAGCCTGGCAGTGCACATTTCTGGAAAGATTTGCTCGGCCGCTACCAGCGCACGCCATGTTGCCAAGTTGAAAACTGTTTACTTCTAGTTTAAGCAGATTCGTAGAAGTAAAACCAATACTTGCACTAAAAGCTTTGGCACCAGGTTTTACTAGCCGCCGCAGTGGCTGAGTGGTTATGGCGCTCGGCTGCTGGCCCGAAAGGCGCGGGTTCGATCCCGACCGCGGCAACAGAATTTCGATGGAGGCGAAATTCTAGAGGCCCGTGTACTGTGCGATGTCAGTGCACGTCAAAGAACCCAAGGTGTTCGAAATTTCCGGAGCCCTTCACTACGGCGTCTCTCATAGCCGGAGTCACTTTGGGACATTAAACTCCTATAAACCATAAACCGAACCAGGTTTTACGAGTTTATCGTGAGGAGTACTTGAATCCATAATTTCTAAACACTAAGTTATACATCTCATAAGCTTAGCTGTAAACAGTGCACTTACAGGTGCAAGTGCTGCTTAGGCTGGCAGGAAGGGCAGTTCAGAAGCTTCTATTTTTCTAGGTTTGCATGTGCTCCGAAGTGATGTGTTATAAATAATAGAAATATCCATCTCTCTCTTTAGCAGTAAGGAAACAATCTTCGCTTCACCTGCGTGGCTAGAATGGTCAAGCAAGACTTCATTCAGGGCCGATTATAGCGCCAGTAAAAGGCCAAAATGAACGAAATTTTAAAGTTGTTTCACTGGCATACGACTTCCAAAGCACTTGCATGGCGCCGGAAGCAAAACACTTGCTGCAATCACGTGCGTGAAATTGAGCTGAGATGTCCAAAGAAAGCAATACCTTTAATTCCGTAAAAGTTTCTTTTTGAAAAGCTGCTGTGTTACGAGCACCAAGATGTATAATTCACCAACAGTTCGCCTATTTTGCGCATGTATCAAACTAGATGAAATCACTAGTGCGATGTATATGAAAGTCAGCTTAGTTCGTCTGTTTAACGCCGTCAATACTAATTAAGCTGGTTGCGAGTAGAGGCTTTGATGTGGACGCTTTGAGCGCGCTTCGTGTTTTGCAAGATGAAGCTGGTAAGGCGTCGTAAGAAGTTATCAGTAATCTGTGCGCAAATCATCTGTTAACCGTGTACTAAAAACCATTAACGAGCCCGTTTAAAATGGAATCTTTTTCGCGCCCTTTCCGTGCGTCACACTGTACTAATTCTTTCTTCAGGAGTCAATGATAAGCTCATGCAAATAACTTTTTTTTCTAGGCGAAAAAAATATACGAGCACATGGGGGGAAATATTTTTATAGCGTTGTCAGGTATATATATATATATATATATATATATATATATATATATATATATATATATATATATATATATATATATATATATATATATATATATATATATATATATATATATATATATATATATATATATATATATCTTTCTGGCTTCAATTAAACCAAAATCATAACAAGAACGATATCGCACAGCTTAGTAAAGCACACGGTTTGAAGTGACCGGTACTTTCAATGCATTCTCAACATTCAGAGCCAGAGAAACTATTGTGTGAACGTCATCGACTACTGCGACGTGAAAAAAAAAAATATTGGGTAGATAAAGAAATCCGCAAATCAGCTTATTGTCTTCGAGACGAGAACGAACATTCTCTATTGCATGCACAGCTCTATTCTTCAGGATCTCTTTGGTCTTTCTTCTGTTCAGTATGAATCTAAGAACTCTGGCTTGAAATTCCTGTTTTGGTGTCCGGCGGGTAACATGAGTTTGTCCTCTTTCACTGCGGTAACCCGAGCCGCGTTGCTGAAAAAATGCTGCAGAAAATGCTCTCTTCTTCTCAACCATCGTCTGTGTGTTTCACAACGGACGAAAAATATGCGACAGAGCTACATTTGCATAAAAGCTCAATGCCCAAATTTTGCTGTTCGACAAGTTTCGTGCAACTGACTCAGGTAAGACGAGGATTAAAGAGTTTAAAGAGGTGAGCACGGTTAAGTCAAAGGCGTACGTTAGAGAGACTTCGTGCAGTGTTCCGATGTACCATAAATTATCTTTGTGATACTTTACTGCAGCTTTTTCGGAAGGGGTTTTCATTAACGACTTTCGCGAAACAATGCCGAAATTAGAAAAAAAAATCAAACCAATGCCGTCGCCGCCGTAACCAAGAGGCCTTTTTCCGCTCTTCTGAGCGGCCTGGCTGAACGTTTCCTGGCTTCATAATCACGAAAAGCGCTTTGAGAAAAAGAAATTCGAAATTTTGGTGCTGACTTTTTATTTTATTTTTCTCTTCAATTTCGTAGCTATTTTATTGTTTTCAACGTTTGAGAGCCTTGGGGACCTGTTTTACGTCTCTAATTTCTTGCTTGCCTTGTTGCAATCATTTTTCATTCGTTGCTTCCGTGAATACCGTTGCTATTTTGTTCAAACCACCGTTTTCTTTTTCCATTTCCAATGTACCTCATATTTTTATCGGAGTCTATCTTCGCTTCTTTAATTGTTTGTCGTTTTTGATCTGCACCGCATTTTTTTTTATTCCTATTATATCGCAGCTTGCACAGAACTCAGCTAGAAGCGCCAGCAAAGACTGAAGTGAAAAAAAAAAAGCAAGGATAAGAAAAGATTAAGAAGGCACTCAAAATAAAAAACAGCGTATTAGTACTATCTCACATTGTCGTCCTGAATGTCATTGCAACAAAAAGAGAACGAAAGCGCCCACATCTTGCAGTGCGCGATACGGCGGCTTTCTGGAGAACAGTGGCGGTCGTGTCCGAGCAGTCCTAGATGTTATTTCCTTGACTTGGTGCAGCCAGTTTGTCAGCTTGGAGAAGGAAACTAAGCGGGCATTTGTACTGAACTTCTGGTATCAGTGACCGAGCCAAACCAAGAAAAATCCGGAAGCCGACACCGAGAAGCTAGAACTGCGACTTTGTTTATTACCATTTTCTCCCGAAGCGCGAGCCGCTGGCGAAGTCTGGCTACGGGGTGGCTCTTTGCCAAAGCGATTAACTCGTGCGTTGGCGTCCGCCCGCGTAGCGCCTTGTATAGAGGATCGCGAAAAAAGTTACAAGGGGTGAGGTTTATTTCTGCTTTTATTTTTATGCGTAGCATGTTGAATATGAAATCGAAACTTGGAAGCCAAAGACGTAAAATTAAACTGAGGACAGCGAAGCAAGCTATCGAAAGAGAGCTGATGTGCGTTAAAATGAATGCAACGTAACGTTAAAATGTAACGTTAAAATGAATGCAGAAACCGCGAGGGTGGGGGATAATGGTACCTTAAGTTGAAATTGAAAATAAAAAAAAATGGCATGAGCAGGACACGTCGTGGAGAGAATAAATAGCGAATTGCCCGTTAATATAGTTGAGAGGATTACAAGTCAGCTAGAACGTAGAAAGGACTGCAGAAAATCAGGCAGGCAGAAGAAATTAGGAAATTTGTGACGACATTGGGCCTGCCAATAGAAAAGATCAATGGAAAATGTAGCGGATGTAAACATAGCGGTGATTACAACAATTGAAAAGCCACTTTGTTCAGTTTATTGAGCAAAATATATTAGGAGGCAGCATTGTGATTCTCTAGGCAGCCTCAAGTAAGTTGGCATTTTCCTTCTCTTTCAGCTAGCTATAATCAGAAAGCGGCCACACAAAGGGCAATTTCGGGGTTTTCTTGGACACGGTATCTCAATAATTGCATTATATTTCTTACAGTTTCTTCCCTTAGTTGTGGCAAACTCTTCTCCGAAACACCGAAAAGTAAAATTTTGACGTCATGAACGTAAACCCCAAACCGAAACTCGCCCTCACAGTCAGAGAACATGCTTAACTTGATGCTGCGGTCACACTACTAACCTAATTAGAAAAATAGTCTCACCAGTGTTGTGAGGCAAATGAATGTTGTTCAAATGACGACTACGTTCGTTATATGGCTGATAATACAATTCATAAATGTTTTCTTCTGCAAGAGGGGGCCTGGTACCAACGCGCGCATCGTGCTGGGGTACGTCACAAAAGCAATATTGCCGGCAGATATCTCATGAATTGAGGCCACCAAAATAAAAAAAGAAACTTTTTCAGTGAAGAAGACGACAATGCGCCATCACCAACGACGAAGAGGCTTGGCCGGCCTCGGCGACCGGCTGCCGCGCGCGTTGGAGAGCTCGAGCTCGCTCTCGAAGTCCGTACTGGTGCCGCCGCTGCTGGGTCAGTTTCTGCAACGGTTACGCCGCTGGCCCATTCAGCGTCCCAATAAACCGTTCTTTTCTTTAAATGTGACCCGCGCAGAAGCAGAGTAGAACTTATTGTAAATGTTTTGTTATACCATTCAAGTGCACCCCAGAAACTGCGTGGAGTTGCCGTTTTATTTAGTTTCTTCACTAATACAATATTTATTTTCGCCATTGCCAGTCTAGTGTAGCGAGAAAGCTACAAGCAGCTTCCCACTTTCCGATCGATGCGAAGGTTAGAGCACCGTGGCCTCGGGGAAATGAAAAGTTAGGTCCCCGTGCTGTCAATAGAACGCGGCTTAAATCGCATGATCTGGAAGCTTCCTGCTTTGACAGCTTTAAGACAAGCACAAAACGCCTATGACAGAATCAATTTTCGGCGAAGACTGCGTGAGGCAGTGAATCGCCTCTTAAAACTTTGTGTCCCTGTGATGCTCTTTGATGTTTTACCTTTTCATTGCCTTTTTGTGTTGCTTTCTTTGCGAACCCAAAGCACGAGCATGCACTCTCTATTTGTTGTAAATTCTGAAAAATCAAACGCTGCAATTGATTTTTTGTCTTTATTTTAGACTGTTCTTTTCGGCGACTAAAGACAGTACCTTTTTTATTTTTCTTTCTGTGCACAAAATCTATTTGAATTTCATCGTTAACTGTAAGAAGAGATTCAAAACTTTTCCACACTCTTGTTCAACTTGCCTTTCAAATTGTATAATGTAACCGGGCCCAATATGTGGCTCAATATTAATTACGATGAAGCAAAACCATTCGCCTAGTCACGCTGCATATTCGTCTGAGTGCGATAATAGGGGGTGACGTCCTTAAGGAGTAACAGCCTATAGCAGACGATGGGCCCAGCTGAGGGCGCGTTGTCGACATGCGCTTAGCCTCAAACTGTTTCCAGCCTCGCCCCGTCATACGGTGCTGACGTACGGAAAAGTCGCCGCTCGCGCACGCCAGTTAAACATTTGGGCGCCTGTACGTAGCCGAGATCAGAAAACTCGCTCAAACCTGTGAATTTGGCACCTCTTTGGACAAATCGCTTCGCGACAAGTTTTTCTGCGTTTTATTCCGTACCGACATACAGCGATACTGATTTGAACAAGATAAAACGGTCACATTTCGAAAAACCGTTGAGCGCGCACTTTCTGTGGAAGATGAGAAAAATGTTCAGGAAGCGCTCGCGAAATAGAGTGCCGACGACTTTCACAAAATGAGCACCGAAGAAACAATGAAAAGGAAGCGGTCTTATCGCTGCGGCTCTGACAAGCAGTTTTCCCGCACCTGTCCGCATATCGCAGATAAGTGCACGAACTGCGGCAATAAGACCGACGCTCAGCGTGTTTGTCTTGGTACCAAGCAGAAGCCGGCGTGTTCGAGCGAGTGCGTACGCACTCTTCAAAGTGACGACACGCGTAACGTAGTACAGATGCTGTGTCAGAAAAGGCGGCGGCATATCCCCGTAGACGTCGAAATTCAAGGTATACCTTTGCGCATGGCTTCAGACACAGACGCCACGGTGTCCTTGATATCAAGACAATAGTTCAAGAAACTTCGACCGCCTTTGAAACTGGAACCAACAGAACTGCGATTTTAAGCATACTCGGGAGAAGCTGTCGAACACTCCGATGTCGTCAAAGCGGCCTTACGGTACAAGGACCAAGCCAGAGACCTTCCTTTGCACGTCGTTCACTACGGGGGACCCGCTCTACTAGGACGTGTGTGGCCCGAGACTTTTCGCCTGGACTGGGACGAAATCTGCGCTTAGCACAAGCTATGCACGATTCGCATCTTAACGCAAGCCAAGAGAGCCGCGATGCGCGACTGAACCGGTTCCTAGCCAAATTCAGCTCCATTCTTGCCGACACCCTTGGCAAGATAGAATTTGAGCATGCAGGCTACTCTCTTTCTTAAACAAAAACTTCCAAAGTTCCTCAAAGCTAGAAACTTGCCCTACGCACTTCGTTCAGTAGTGAAGGAAGAGCTGCGGATATAGGCGTCATTGGCAAGTTTCTATTAGTTAGTGAGTTGGCCACACCGATTGTTCCGGTTATTAAACAGGACGAAATAATACGTGTGTGCGGAGGTTGCAAGAAAACGTTGAACCCTGTTCTAGACATAGAGCAGGATCCGCTCCCTATGCTTGGTGAGATACTAGCTGCACCTGCTGGCGGATGGTACTGCTCGATGATTGATGTAAACAGGGCCTATAAACAGGTATAAATGCCGGGGGAATTCAAAAAGCTGCCTACGTTGAACACGCATAAGAACTGTTTGCTGCAAAGAGACCACCCTTCGGAGTCTCCTCTGCAGCTGCGTTGTTTCAGTGCATTATGTACAACCTGCTGAAATGCCTGCCGGGAGTGATATGTTCTCTAAGCGACGTTCTTTTGGGAAGAGACACTGTGGAAGAGCACTTCAGGAATCCTGAATCCTTGTTCCAAACACTGGTGTGAAAAGGGGTTTGCGTTAAGACCTAAAAATACGAGTGTTCCAAGGAAAACCTTCGGTATTTTTGACATGTTTTTTAGTAAGACGGGCGTCAAACCAACGAACGGAAAAGTTCAAGCTCTTCTGAAAGCCCCAGCGCCTACTCACAGAACACATCTGCGTTCGCTATTTGGACTCATTAACTACTGTGGCAAGTCTACGCCAAAACTGGCTACGCTCGTTAAACCCTTCTACAGATTGTTACAGAGGGATGTCTCCTTGTCCTGGGACCGAAAGTGTGAGGACGCATTCCAACCCATCAAGGCAGTGCTCTCATCAGCCGAGCTGCTTGCACACTATGATCAGGCACTACCGTGCCCTGTGAGATGCGTCGGCGTACGGTCGTTGTGCCGTGTCGCTCGTTATGATGGACGGCGCGGTAAGACCAACGGCTTACGCTTCCAGGACAATATCAAAGGGAGACGAGACCTATAGCGAGATCGAAAAAGAGGCACTTGCACTACTTATCTTTAGGATCAAGAAATTTCATTTCTATACACACGGTAGGCAGTTCACGTTAATCACTGATCATGAGCTGCTAGAAATTATCCTTGGGCTTTAGTAAAGAGCGGCATCCCGCCTATAGCTGCCACAAGACTACAACAGTCGCTGTAACGCTTTCAACTTACAAGTTCGATCTAGTCTACCGCAAGTCAGCCGATAACGAGAACGCTGGGCGTTTTGCGCGATTGCCGTTACCATCTACTGACGCAGAGGGCAGTACGGGTGAGACAATTTATACGCTTCGTTGAGCATGCCTGCCTATGACAAGCTAAAACATAGCGCATCAGGCATTTCTTGATTCTGTATTCAGCATTGTTTTAGACTTCGCCAAGAAATAGCGGCCCCCTTATGTTGACGACAAAGTCTTGAGGCACCACTTTGACAGACGCAGCGAACTGAAAATCCACGAAGGGTGCCTGATGCACGGAATGCGAGTGGTCGTGCCACCAAAGCTACATCTAGTCTTGCAGGAGCTCCACCAGGGACATCCAAGTATTGTGCAGAGCAAGGAACTCTCCCGAAGCTACGTGTGGATACCATCCGCGGAAAAAGACCTCGAAAATCAAGTGAAACATTTCATGTCGTGCCTATAGCAACCAAACATGCCGCATAGGCACCATTTCACCCGTGGTCGTTTATACATTGGCTTTATGGGCCTATTCCGTAATTATATTCTGCTAGTTGCTGTAGACGCGCAACTCAAAATGACCAGAGGTGTACGTCATGACATGTGCTTCCGCACAGCAAGGTTACGTGATTTCTTCGCTCTATAAGGCGTGCCGGAGACTGTTATGATAACGGCTCGCAATTCACATCGTCCGAGCACAAGACGTTCATGAAAAAGCACGCCGTTTGGCAAGTGTTCACTCCTGCTTATCACCCGAGCATCAGTGGACTGGCTGAAGGATCTGCGCAGACGGCAAGGAATGCCCTACGCAAATGCCCTGCAACCGAAAACCTCGAAGAAACACTGTCAAAATTGTTGATGTTGCATTGGAGCACGCCGCATGCGATGCCACTTGAAACACCGTCTCATGTTTCGTGGTCATCAACTGCTTACTTGTTTATACGCACTCAAGACAACTGTATCGCGTATTACGAGCGCAAGTCAGCAAACGGCGCTGCGGAGAGCTGGTAACACTGTTTCAAGCGAATGAAAAAAGTTGTGTTGAGCAATTTTAGGAGCCTACTGTTGCGCGGGCGCTCGACGCATCGATCTTGCACCAGGCGTGGCCAGTGTCGTACGAGGTCAAGGTGAAGAGAGCAAACGGACCGTGTACGTGGAGGCGACACAAAGGCCATTTTCTACGAGCCTCTGCTTCAACAGCGTCCCATTTGCAACGGAGGAGGACCGTGGCGTTTGCTATCCAGCCCTTGAGGATGGACTGCCAGCACCACTCATAGTCACGGAAACTCGAACGACACCAGTTGTCAGCGGAAGCATTCCTACGAGACGGTACCTTGAACGAAATAGGAGGCCGCCGTACCGATACCAGCCATCCTTACTCTCCAAATTGCGGTGGAGGAAGGGATACGTGCCGCCGCAGCTTGTTATCGGCATGATAAGTGACTCACTATGTGACGTCAGCAGGAGCCCCACAAAAAGAGCGCAGCTGCATGAGCGCAGCCAGAAAACAGCCTAGCTGCCGCCCAATAAGCTGTATACGGTTCTTGCGACCGACGACTACAACGACCATCCCTCTTTCTTTTTTACGAGCGAAGAAGTGAGTGCCCTTTTTTATTGTGCGAGAGTCTGTGTGCGAGTGGGTTGAAGATTGCGCGCTGGACCCCGAAGCAGTGCGCCCGATTTACGAATAATGGCTGAGGCTAGCAAGCTGGACGGCTCTCTCCCCGACATTTGTTGGCAGAGAGGCCTCTGCACATGCCTATCTCTTATATGTGTGTGTTTTTGTATTTGCTGTCCATGTATGTGTATTTAAAACTGCGAGAATATCTACTTTAACGCGAACCAGAACACCGTTATATAGCCCAAAGCCGGGGTGTCAAAAGGGCTAATGTAGTATGTGTTCTGATGCGAGCCCGAGCATGTGCGCGAGCTGTGCGTTGAGCGGAACAATGTTGCTAACTTATGTTTAAGTAGGGCACTGTTTATTGTGGATACGTGAAACTTAAGTATTCTTAACTGTACCTTGTAGTCGTTCTACCTATGTATATTCGTCCCTCTATTAGCTAGCCTAGCCAAAAAGCTAACAGGATATAACAATACATAAGGACGTCCGGACGTAAGAATACGGTCGTAAAAATAGATTCATGAAGGTGAATCTCGAAACTGGTTGTCAGGGAACCATCGCAATTGTGAATTAATAATTGAAGCACAGGAATGCGAACAATGTAAAAGAAGTGGATACAGTCGGGAGACACGAATGAAGAGGGGTGTAGACTAACTTGTGTTCCAGTAACGCTGAGTGATTACTTGAGGAAGCCGCTGTCCTGGACAAATAATTTCAGAGCCACTATTGCTCGTTTAAATAGAACACGCGTCGTTCATGAGTCTAATGCATTGCTGTCAAAGCATGAAAGGCTATTTATCAGGGGCTGTCAGATGTCATGTTCTTTCATTGCAATAAAAAAATTCCTGAGATTTAACCTCATTTAATCTAATGTGTGACATCCAAAGCGCGGTGACGTAAATGGTGACATCACAGTCGACACCATAGCAACCAGATGGAGCAAACTTCAAAGCCGTGACTACTTTCCCCGGGTCATATTTGGAGGCAGCCATCGTGTCGGGCACGTTCAATTATAGTTGGACATCGATTTTGGTTCAAATCGGCAAATTTCATGCGTGAGCCGGGCCAAATTTTGGAAATTACCCAGGCCAAATCTGGAGCTCGCCATCATGTAGAGCGCTATTAGTTATGGTTGAAGATCGATTTTGGTCAAAATCGTCCAAGGTCAAATTTTGGAGATCGGCAGGGCCAAAGTTTTGGAAATGACTCAGGCCAAATGTCGAGATCGCCACAGTGTCAAGCACGCTCAGTTATGGTTGGACATTGATTTTGGTCCAAATCGGCCAGGGTCAAATTTCGAGGGTGGCCCGGGCCAAATTCTTTCCGCTTGGCGTCGCAGCTGCTATGGCAACAAGCGATGCACAAACAGAATTTTTGCTCGTCTATGACGATTCTATGAGTGCTTTCTCACTAAAAGGAGAGTTCTATCCTGGTCGTCATGACCACACACATGTTGAGGGCTGTCTGAGCCACCAATTCAATGTTGTAAGTGTTTCGTGTACATTGTTCACGCGCGGGTGCTGGATCAGTGTTTCCAAACTATTTATTTTTTATTTTTTACAGCATACTGCTAGCCTCATTGTGGAGGCTTTCGCAGGACGGGGATAAATACATACACACATAAGAAAAACTTTTGCGCTTAGGTTAGCGCAGGAATGAGAATAGTAATAATTGCTTGCAAAATAACGTTTTGTTAAGCGACAGTGATGTTGTAAATCATGACAGTGGACCGGTGAAATATGGAGTTGCTTTCAACGCACGATCTTCCTAATGTCTTTTCAAGGCACTTGAAAGCTTTGAAACTAAATTGAGATAGCTCTACGAGCTGAGCTAAGCGTTCACATTCCTTATTCTTGCCCTTTTGCCTTTAGAGATATCCTCAATTACTGCTGACCCTGTGCAACACGCGGATTTTTTTTAAAGAAAAATGATAGGTGTAACATTAAGAGACCGGAAGCGGGCAGAGTGGGTGAGGGAACAAACACGGGTTAATGACATCCTAGTCGAAATCAAGAGAAAGAAATGGGCTTGGGCAGGGCATGTAATGCGAAGGCAAGATAACCGCTGGTCCTTAAGGGTAACGGAGTAGATTCCAAGAGAAAGTAAGCGTAGCAGGGGGCGGCAGAAGGTTAGGTGGGCGGAGGAGATTAAGAAGTTTGCAGGCAAAGAATGAATGCAGCTGGCAAAGGACAGGGTTAATTGCAGAGACATGGGAGAGGCCTTTGCCGTGCAGTGGATGTAGTAAGGCTGATTTTGATGATGATGTGCAACACGTGATGATGACACTGCTCATACGAAGGGTCTTGCAAGATTTTTCGAACGCCATAAATATACTCATCCATGTCGTTATATCGATCGTGTTGTCTTGAACATCTCAGCCAAATACTGCGCCTCAATACACAGCACCGAAGGAAGAATGACACTCGAATGATGAATTGGTATTTCCATTGGCTCTGCAATCGCGCCCCCTGTGCGTAACGCATTTGGGTGTGTAGCTTTAGAAACAGCTGTTCGTGACATACATTTCGGCGTCACACGAGCGTCACACGGAAACTATAGCGAAAAAGTCGGGAGACACACTTAAGACTGCTTACGACTGATTACGTGTGAGAAGGCGTAAGCGCGCGCGCTGACTTTGTGAACGCAGTCACCATGCGCTGCCCCGTGACGTAACCCGATGCCACGCAGCTGGCAATTCTGCCTCTGCATGACTCTACGTAGCCACTTCCGCGACGCCGTCGCACCCTTTGTGATCTTCACGCTGATCCGCCTTAAAGATATGATGCGAGAGATATGCGCTCAATTGATATTTCTTTACTTAACCTGGGAGTCTTCATACATCTCCTGGTGCAGTGGTGCAGCGGTTAAGTGGTCCACCACTACCTGGGATAGCAGGCGCTGCCATCGGTGGAGTTTGTACGATCCAGGTTGCTCTTCCCGCACAACCTCGCGCCACCAATCATTAATTTAACCGCTACCTGTGAAGTTGCATGTGGACGCCACCTTTTATGTCTACCATAGTGTCACCACACAGGCGCGCACAGGCACGCAAGCGCACAGGCACGCGCACACGCCCACGCACAGGCAGGCACGCGCACACGTAAAGGCACGCACGCCCGCAGGCACGCACGCCCGCAGGCACGTGCACGCACACATGTATTTTCGCTTAACAGAACAAGTAAGGCATACCCCGTAAAAGAATTTACAGGCCATGCAAGGCCGTACACGCCAGCTGCCCGGCCAGTCACGCGCGTCATAGCTAAAATCAGTTACCTCGTGAGATAAATAAAAAAGTGACAAATAAAAAAGCTTTGACGTCTGTACGTCAATGGCGGCATCTCCCTAGGTGGGGCTGGTGGAGAGGCCCCTAGCTTCGAGCATGCTAGCATTTGGTTTGGTTCATGGGGTGCAACGTCCAAAAGCAACTCAGGCTGAGGGACGTTGTAGTGGAGGGTTCCGGATATTTCGACACACCACCTGGGGTTCTTTAACATGCACTGACATCGCACAGCACACGGGCCTTTAGCATTTCGCCTCCATTGAAATGCGCATGGCGCAGCTGGGATCGAACCAGCGTCATTCGAGCTGAGCCACCGCTCCAATCAAAGCCCTCCTCTTCTTTTGCCTAATATGAATTCTTCAGCGCGGCAATACAAATATAATGCCTTCAGTTTGTCCTTATGGCAACGCTCGCTAGCCGTAACCATGTATTCTGTCTGACCGAAACCATACTGCGTTATATAAACTAACTAATTAGTTATTGTTCATGTCATGCGTAACGATGACCTTTGAGTTCGAGCGCTCAGGAATGTCGAGTTTCAGCAAGCTAACAGTTCACACTTGAAGAACACTTCATGACTCGCCGGCCCCGTAATCGAATTATAAACAAAAAAAGAAACCGTGATGAAAGCACTTATCAGCTCGAAAAGTTCACGCTGACTGTGGACTTAACAAAACAATTCTTCCCCGGCCCCTGGCTTTGCCTCTGCCAACTCTAAATTCCCGGATGCTTTGAACGAGAGACAAGCACGCGAAGCCTGAAGGTTTGGCAAAAGGGCGCCATGCTTCCCCTCACTTCCACGTCCCCCACTGCGCTACGAGTGACGCACGGAAAGCTCGTAAAGCAGGCTTGTTGTGCGAACTCGCACAGCTACGCACACAACTCAATTTGTCTTGACAAAACCGGACCACGCTACTGGGTGCAGAGCCTTGCTTTAGCTCTCAGGAGCATCAGCTGTGTCGGGAACAGGAAGATTCCACAAACGGTGGCACACCAGCGGAAGCTTGGGCATCCCACATAAACGCAGCTGTCGGAACCCGCCGGTGTTTGTCGATCTTCTTTCCTGCTAAGTACAGTGAAATGCCTTACTTGAAGACCCGCGTAAAGGAAGCAGAACCCCAATAAGTATAGTGCGGCGTTTAGCCTTCTGCTTTGGTCTCCGCTTAGCGTAAATTGTGCTGAAACAGCAGAGCCTGCTTTCGCTAAAGCTCGTTCAAACCTGCTTGTTTTAAGTGTCATTTTAATCTATCTGCCGTGCGACACGTTCCCTTCTATGCCTTTGTTTTTATTTGGTATGGTATCGCGTGTGCTATCTCAGTTGGTGTACTCACGCTAATTATCTTGTCATCAAGGCAGCGTGTTCGCGCCGCTCACGAGATTGAAGTTTTAATGGAGACAGCGCTGGTTGAGTCAGATGCTTGATTTCGCTACCAGAAAGCGCAGCTCGGCACGCTTCTTTCCATTTGTTCTCTTTTTCTGACAGCAGAAGAGGTCGAGCTTCCTGTCACCGTGCACATGACCATGCGCTCAGCGCTTTGGGTCTTTGAGTGAACAGTTTTCTAAGGGCTTTCTTAAAATGTTGCGAGATTGCACTCGATATTACTTCAGTGAAGACAACTAGTAGTGGTCAGTTTAACAGACGAAAGAAGAGCGGATTTAACGGGTTCCATAACAGTGTAACCGAACTGTCACTGTTTGCGTGCATCATACGGTTACAATTAGTCCCACTTTGTCACTTAAGTATAGAACACTTCCATCGATGAATTGACTATGCCGGAGATATGAGAAAAAAATCTGAGATGGAGACTGCGCAGGAGAAAACAGTTTTTCAACACAGGGCAATATAAAATCCGATTTCCAGTGAAGTCAATATTATGTCCTCTCATGAAGTAACAGTCGTCAGTGGCAGCAAAATCATTCGTTTCTACAAATTACGTTATTTATTCCTGCTACTCAAAAACTAGAATTATTTAAGCCGTACAAACTCCTGTTAAAAATATTCTTAGTTCGTAAAATTGAAAAAAACTTCTCCATTAGCAAGCCTGTTAACGCTGTGTCATACATAGACCTATGGGAGAAAGCGACACTGGGGTACTCTGATTTAAAAAAAGAAAGTGGAGGGGAGAGGTGGCAAACTAAAAAAAAAATATTTCGGGCGTCTTTGGCTTTCAAAAGCTTCCGCTAAATTTCCTTCGGTTCATGGGAAGGAACGTAACGCTTCGGTGATCAACAGTGAATCAGAAATGTTGTTCATATCACATAGCACTTTTTCTATTGCGTAACTCTTTTTCACGAAAACGGGCGTCCTTCGTTGGGGATGCAATGGAATTAAGTCCACGGTGTTTCAACTGGTCAAACTGATAGCAACTCTAGGGAATCGCCTAAAGACACGATCTGGATTTTCGTGCGTGTATTTTGGTTTCGTACTCGCAAAAAGCCAGTTTCCCTAGTCACATTAAAAAAAAAACTAATTCTCGCTGAGTGGAATTATAGTCATCTTCGTTGCAAGAAGGAAGCATTTGAAGTTGAGAAAATTGGCGTACGTAGTTCAGGCTCTAATAGCCGGCGTAAGCTTAAACACGAGTTCACTTCAGAGCTACAGGGTTATATGTTCGGTTAATAAAACAACCATATTTCAATGCTTATTTTTAATCCGTAATGGAATAACTTTCAAAGCACAAGTTTCATGTGCAGCTTACAGCACAGTAATGAAGCATCCAAGCAAATAATCCTGATCTTCTTTGCGTGGTTTGTGTCACATAGGTACAGTGAATGCCGTGCGCATACAGCAGAAAAACATTAATTACTAAGTTGTAAAAAACTATTTCCGCTATTAAATCTCAGATAAAAAAAACAAGGCCATCTGCCGCAGTATAGAAGAATATAACTACTCAAGAAATGGGAGCATTTTTTCATGGGTGTCTGTGCCAGGCAATATTAAATAGGACGTTTTGCCACCTTTTTCTGTTTTTGTTAACGCTCTATCTAAAAAAAAAATCAGAAGTTCGTGTAAGAATTAATGCATAAGCAGTAATTGTACCTGAACCCAATTCAGATCAATTTTTAGCGAAAAGTACTGATTTTATATGAACAGCCACGTGCAAAGCAGAAATATAAATTGCTGTTTGCTCTTTCTTTAACCGAGGCGGCAGATCAGGAATAAGCCTGTAGCGACCCGCGCGGCTGGCAGTGCGCGTGATGCCGAAAAAGGACGAAGTACACCCAGCACGCGCTAGGGAGAACGCTCGGGACCTTGGCCAGGGCCGGATGCTGCCGCCGCCACTCCGCTGCTGTCTCCTCTTCGGCAGCCCTCAATAAATGTGGCCGCGGTCGCCTCCCTGGGCGACCTCCACAAGCCGTTCAGTCACATTTCAAAATCTAAGGGTAGTTTGTTTTCTTAAGGCAACGAGCTTAACAACCATAGGACATTAGTAGCGTGAATTATGCATACTGCGAACGCTTCTTTCGTATCTCGATTCACTTATTAAACCTGCAGTGCCAGACGAATATCTTTTTTAATATCGATAGAAGCAATGAAATCATTCGTAAAAAAACGTAGCGTTCAACCCAAATTTAGTCTCTCAAAAATAATGCTTCGTAACCTATCCTTGAGTCTTGTAGCAGTCCCTTGTGTATGTATAATCGAAAAATGTTAGTACCATGAACTACGCTTAAAACATCGACACGTAAACACAAGAGGACAGGCACAGAAACTTCGGGCCTCATGAATAATACTGCAGTTTGCATAAT
This sequence comes from Amblyomma americanum, assembly GCF_052857255.1. Taxonomy (NCBI): domain Eukaryota; kingdom Metazoa; phylum Arthropoda; class Arachnida; order Ixodida; family Ixodidae; genus Amblyomma; species Amblyomma americanum. The sequence continues at coordinate 15,111,993 of NC_135502.1, read as the reverse complement.
TTACTTGCGTGCCTCCCTTGTATAGGTTCCAGCTGTGAACAAACAATACTATCCTGTGAAGTCGGACACAGTGCGCCCAAATCTTGATCCGCAAACTGCGAGTTCTATACCTAAATTGCTCGCAGCTGCTTCTTGGAAGCACTGCGGCTCTTTTTTTATACCGAGCAAGAACGACGCCGTACACCTTGAGAGTGCTTCTCACTCTGCTATGACCGTAGAAAAAAAATTTAAGGGAAGCTAGCCTCCACCTCAGCTGACGTGTAAAACACCACTAACGAGGCTCCTGTTTTTCGATTTACCGGTCGGTGCCGTAGTTTCTTTGCTCACATAAACATGATGTGAGTTTGTGCTGCAGGTTCCCTCCGCGCAGCTGCGCTCCGTACTGCTGCAAACCTTGACCTAGCGCACGTGCCTGTACGACGCTACGACATGCGCCGGAAAGTAGCTAGTTGGAGATAACAATCAGAACGTTTTTTGTGGGCTAGTTGGTTTATTTAGTTTCTACTTCTCCTTTCCTGTCTTATTCGCGCAGTTCTCTCTTTTATTGTTATGGAGATAAAAGCGCTTACGATCGCTGACAGATATGATGACGTCATTGAGGGTGCCTTTGTTGCTGGCAGAGATCACTAAGCAGGGGCGAAGACAGTTTAAGTTCATATATTAAAGCCGCTATGCTTTCGCTGTTAGTTAGTGGCGTGGACGTCTTTCTGTGCATCTTTCTGCGCATGTCATTGAAGCTAGCATGCATGTTAATTTTGAAAAAGTAGAGACGCTCAGAGCACTGGACTAGTCCATTTGGTAGAGTTATCCTAACACGCCCGTGTTCTGGAATAGTCACACGAGAGTTTCACAACCCCCCTTGTAGTAGAATGGAAAGTTGGGCGAGTTGGTATGCGTTCATTTTGGGTGGAAAAAACAGCGCGACAGGGACGGAAGACAAAGAAGAAGGAAACCACACGGACGAGCGCTGACTCACAACTAATTTTTTATTCAGAAAAAAACAGACATTTATATTTAAAAAGTCACAAGACCTGACGTCACTCGCGCACATGCACATGCACATGCCCCTTGTGTCGAATCTCGCAAAAGCGGCCAGCCAGTATCATAAACAAAGCTAATTTTATCGCACCGTTCAAGGCTCGGGCTAAGCAAGACATGCGTGCAAAGAAAATGCAAAAGCCAAATGTCTACGTAAGAAACGTGTTGCGACATTTAATTTTTATCGAACAAACTGGTTACAGTGTCCCGCTGACTAGACGTTAGAAACGAGACAAAATGCTGTGACTTATTTTTTAATTTACTTAGTCGACTACATGGTATAATTGCAACTTCAAAATACTAACCATGTTGCTGTTACTGATTTATATTCAACATGTCTCAATTCATTTGAGAATATGATTAAAAATTCAGGTAGCGGGTTTAGGAATTAGTCTTGATTGCCAGCGGATGTTCAGAACAAGGAGGAGCATTTTTCTAATGCGGGGTAAATTGAGATCCGCAAATAGCGCATCTTCGTTTGATTCGTCGCACTCGAATCCACGGTAAGAGGCGGGGGCCCCCGACCGGCGCTCATAGACTGGCTTGCATATGTTGACGGTTGTACGGCTGGTTCAAGGCTGGCTCAAGTTGCGACTAGCAGTTTAGTAACTCTTAAGCTGACACGAACATAATCAGCCACATGCCTGTGCGCCCCTTAAAGGGCCCCTGCAGTCCTTGTCTCAGCGCCTGTTGCTACACTTATGACGGATAATTACAAGAATATTTATATGTTGTAAGGTATGAAATGTTGCTCTTTTTCTTTGAAGCCCAGTAGTGTTGCACCAAATAGTTGTGTTTTAGGATTATTTCGTACGCCTTTGCGTGTTAAATGAAATGTTGAAGGCTGACCAAGAAAACTAGGCACACTTTCACAATCTAGTACTCTTTGAATCATCTCTTCTTTCTTGTGACGTACACCAAGTTTAAACATAGAGGTCATCACCGCAATTGAATTGCTTCTCAGAGGAGATTAGAGCAGGCAGACATCTATCTACTTTATAAAAACTGCTACGATGCTTAGAGCTTAAGTGCGGGGCTTCAGTCCGCTGCAAAGTATGAACCGAGAACTTGAAATCCTGTTTCCATCGCATTTACTGCAAGGCTTGAGATATTTCGCAGCGTGAAGAGTTTCCCGAAAGGCACTCCAAAATATAAAACACTTCGCTACCATGCAGGAACCGGCATGGAACAAATCGTCCCGGCTTAAGAACGAAGCGCGCAGCACGGATGACGCCGTTTTCGCACTCTCGCAACTCTCGTGGTTCTGAAGATTGCCAACGCACGCTCGCGTTAAGCTTGCGATGAAACGAACTGGTTTCAGAGAAGTGTCCAATAAAACAAACGCTCCCTGACAAGTGCGTGCCCCCGGTTTCCTTTCTTTCCATGTTTTGGACTTTACAGCCGACGCATCACGTCTTAAGAATTTTATATCCGGGATTCCGTCTCCATAAACTCTTAAAAACAAGCAACTTAAAGTATAACTTCATACGATGAGTCCTTTCGTCTTTCATTCTGCAGCGTTGTTTCAAACTTTACTCATAACAATGTAAGACGCCACGCTGCCGCAATTGCTGAAGTTTGTCAACTGCATGACGAGAGTTGTTTCGTAGCAAGTTTGTTTCTTTAAAAAAAACTATAAAAATTTCAAATCTGTAAGAGCGGGTTCTCACGCTGTGTCAGACTTCTTTCAGCTCGTCTGTAAAATCTTTTGTATTCTGGTATTCAATCTTGAGGTCAAAAGACAAATATCTCGTCCGCCATTGCATCACCTACGCTGTCGATCATTTTCGAGATAAGGTATTCGAGTGAAAATATATAAATTAAAAATACTCTTCTTCATATGAACTTTAAAGCACGATTTTTTTTGTGCGATATATTTCCAGATACCATTTCCCAGTCACAGACAAAAACTAGTCAACGAATAAAACCCAATGTTCCTTGCAAATACCTCAAGTATATTACTAAACAAGCAATTTTTCCAAATCCTTGTATTTTTTTTAAGTGTGATGCGTGCTTCCATCAATACAGCATGGTTTTAGAGAGGCGTGATTCTGCGGAACCAAACCTAATAGTAATCAATAACATCATTCGTATGTTGATATTGATCAGAAACTGACTGTTTTTCCTTAACTTGTATAACGCATTCGATAAGGTGTGTCCACGCTCATTATTTGAAAACCTATACCACTTGAAATTTGACTGCAATGCTGTGCAGTAACAATTCGTTATGACCGAACTTTGGTCATGCTAAAAACCTCGTAACGACAATGCAAGCTAATATTAACCTGTCGTTTTCGGAATATCATTGGTAAATAACTCTTGTAGCATTTTTAATTAGATGCTCTACGGTATGGGTCAAATTGCTTTGGCGATTGCATCTCGATGGAGGCGAAATGGTAGAGGCCCGAGTACTGTGTGATGTCATTGCACGTATAAAGAACCCCAAGTGGTTGAAATTATTCAGAGCTTTTCACTGCAGTGTTCCTCATAACCTGAGTCACTTTAGAATGTTAAACCTCATAAACCAAATCAAGCCATCCTTACAAAATACTCAACAATATAAAGCGATCTTTACGCACTAGTCGTTTTTCTCCTACACGTCATGAACGCAAGCAAGTTATCGCTCAAGTTGATATTACAGATAATAGCATACTCGCATTGCCTTGAACAATAAGGACCATCAGAATTGGTTTTTACCTGCAAGAAACATCCGTCTACTTTGTTTAGGTCCTCTACAATAAACATACTTTCACAAATAGGGTCATAACTTGTTACTTTAGCGTTATATCTCTATAACACATGAATTACGTGTCCCATCAGGCAATCATGCAGAATTCACTCAGTGTGACAGCGGTCATCAATCCCCTCACTCTGCTGTTGTAGCTCATGAAATACGCTGAAAAAATTTAGTTCATGCTTGGTTTAGTGCAGTCGTCATATTTTTTAAGGAAAATAAGTTTACACGATGTGCACAGAGAGATAGAAAACTTGGTGTCCCGGGCCTATTGTGGATTGTAGTATAAAGTTCCGCATTTTCCTTTTGCTTTCAGGTTTTAGCCCCGATCAGCGCTCTGTTCTTTGAAAGTGGTTTCCTTTTTCTCAGCCTGAGTGGCGCAAATACCACTATATATAATTAAGCGGAACTGAAAACACTCTGGGGCACTAAAAGCGGCGGCAGGTGACAACGCTTTGCACGTCTTTTATTTTCTTTTTTCTTTTTTGGTAAGTGACATTTGGGATTCTCTGGGCTTTTTGCCGTAACAGAAGAGATCGATACAACCTGAGCGTGGCCATGTATGTGCTCGGCGAAAGATATAGCTTCCTTGCGCAAACGTAAATAGAGCCTGCGCTGGCCACGGCAAGGTTCTTTTCGGAGCAAAGCAGGTGTTCGTAGAAAGCCGGTCTTTGTTACCGTCTCGCTGTAGCTAGGTGTCTTCCGGTGAGAGGCCCACAGATCCGGAGTTTTAGCATGATTCGTTTGTTGAGGCCCCTAACACACGTATCCCACTGGATGCAGCGATGTTTAATTCATTGCAATATTTTGCTTCCATATTGTTTTTTGATGCACATTAGAGGGCAAAAGCAAGTGTTGTTCAGGAGCAGGCCTCAGCATCTGAAAGGTGGAAACTGGTTCTGAGGGTAAGAAGCTGCGAGTATTCCGTATTGCAAGTACTTCAAAATTTACAGCAGTGTATCCGAGCGTTCCTACCTTTCTCTACCTGTAATGCGTGTTAAAACGTTCCAATATTTTTTTCGGTTTTAGCGTGCTAGCGCTTATAAAAGCAATTCCCCACATATAGCCGCTGTTTTTTTTTTAGCATGAAGCCTGCTTATTTGGACTTTGGCTGGCTACTCACCTGCCCACCGGGCTGTAGGCAACCTGCCGAGGTGCAATATATAAACATATAAACAAAATTGCTTATAAAGCAGCAGAAAAAACAAGCATGCCACAGGTAGGATCCGAACCCACGACCTCGGAATATCGTGTCCGGTGCTCTACCAACTGATCTACGGCGACTGCTGTCCAATCTGCTGCTTTCGTGGGTATTTTTTTTTTTTTGCGTATAAGCGAACCTTGAGAGCGTTCACCAGCGCCATCCTCGATCATAGCGGTGGGCGTAGCTCGTCCTGTAACATCGCGAGTGTGACGTAGAACGTCATCTAACGGCGAGGGCGGAAACTGTGCGACAGCCCTCTTGTGCTACCTATGGCATCAAGACTGCCAGATCCCAGACCCTCGTTACTGTATTAGCAGACAAGGCAAATGAAATGAGGGGCTCGTTTGACAAACAGAAGGAAGCCAACAGTCACCGATACCAAGGTGCACAAGGGAATGTTTTTTTTATTTAATTAGTAGTGCCAATCATTAAGTTTAAAGAAAATTACTTATAAAGCAGCAGTAAAAAAAAAACCGTGCCGCCTGTGGGATCCGAAACCACGACCTCCGAATATTATCGGGTCCGGTGCTATATATATATATCCTGGCAACCTGCCTTTCCATTAATATTTGGTCGTGGGTGGTTCTCACAACCCTCACTGACGGCAGCACCTGCCCTCGAGGTGCAGTGGCGCATCGGTTAAACGGCTGCACTACTGCGCGACGAGTGGCATATGAGTACTGCCAGGGATCTATGAATGTAAACCAGAGAATGACTAATTCCGCATATATGAGTATTAACCCTTTACCGCTATCCGAGCACCTGAACGGAAGTGAAAACCGAAATGCTAGCGCACGTAATTTGCATTTCGCCTAAGTACGGAAATCAACTGTCATTGTATCTTTTAACGTATTTTTTTGCACTCCTGATTTCAGAGCTGTAATTTCAGGGCAGCCTGTTCGTTGATGAAAATTTTCTGATATCTAAGAATTAAGCGATCAGGAAGAAGAGAATTGAGGTGCTTGCAACTGTTTAAATTTTCGAATGTATTCGATTATATTTATTTGTTCCATGCAGGCTATGGTGTGCAAAGTAGAAATCTCGTGTCACTGCAAATAAAAATAGTTGCGAAAATACCATGTAGGTGTTTTTCAGTTTCGAGCAGTAAACAAACATGAACAAAGGCAGGCCAGATACGAAAAGTTTTTTCTGGATTAGGGCATCAACCAAGTGGCCAGCTCACGACTGACGGCAAACAACTACAATCAACGAGAAAGACGCTAGCAAATCAGAAAGCACATTTGGAAACGATCTCATTCTCAATTGCCTCATTCCTCCTTTTTTTCTTAGCGTAGGCGTCACCCAATTCGTCTTGACGGAAAGAATATCTATATTCGTCCTAAAGGCGAAATTAGTTTTCAGTGAAGAAATTTTTCTAGTCTACATTTCATTTTGAGTTTAATCAAAAAGCAGACATTATAGAAAAATTTGATAGTTTTCAAATCCTTACACTCCCATGGAGAATCGAGTCACACCACAGAAACTTACAAGCATCTGGACGATTAAAGTTCATAAGAAGAAACACACCGAAAGACAGTCGACATGCTGTTTATTGCGGGGTGAGACATTTTTTAATATCGGTGCTGTATACACTAGACATGCAATTTCAAAATCCTCGCGTTCGCCCCCTACTGCCCTTGATGGAACCAGGTTTAATATTGAAACTACATCTGCCAAGCTAGTTGGAGAATGCAGATTCGAGCTTTGATAGGTATTGAGAACTGGAAGACAAACAAGAACTAAGAGTTCCTACAGAGAAATTCGCAACGCTCGTAGTGAGAATTTCATGCAACCGTTTTCTTTTATGTAAATTTCTTGGCTATTGTATTTTGATTCAGATGAAAACTTTCCAACAACGTTATCAGCAAGACCAACCAAATCTACCTCAAGGTTTCCAGCAGTGGCCCTGACCCCAGATTGGAACTCACTTCTGGCACGCACACAGATAGCGCTCAGTCGACGTGTGGCGGCTCGCTTCTCAGGGCTCAATCAGCTTAAAGTGAAGGGTGGCAGCGAGACCTATCCAACCGCTAGCGTTTATATCCTAAATCGAAACCTTCGAGCATTGCTAACCGTCTCCTGGTTACGGGTAGGCAGAAGGCAACGCTATCAGGGAAAAAAAACAGCGACATATCAATCACGGAGCTGGCGGAATGGCTTCTTGGCGCGTGCGTGATGAAAGCTATAAATCAGGTAAAACGGTTTTTTTCGCAAAATAGGTTGCACTCTAAACGCGTTAGGTTCCTTTTTTATTTTTCTATATCTCGAACACCAAGACGAACGATCCGGCCTTGGCGGTGCCTGGAGCTTGCCGTTTGTTTTTTCTGAACTTATATTTGCCCCGAAAGCAAGGGGGAAGAAGTAATTTAACTCACACGTATGACAAATAGGTCAAGTTCAAGGAGCTGAGTTATCGTACTTAAAAATCAAACAAAAGTATGAACAGGCGCACTGCAGGGCTTGGGAGGTGGAAACAAGCTTCACTCCGGAGCATTGATAATGCTGGTGTTCTAAGCATGCATTATCTAGCCTATTTCTGTTGTTTATTCATCGACAACCCTAAAATATTCTAGGCGAATAGGCCCGAGAACCGATACTTAGGAGTAGTTAATATTATATAAGCGCATTATCCTGGAACGCACCTCAACCAACGGTCGCAAAATCTGATCGTGGATGTCAAAAAGCAGCGCCTTATAGGCTTTGATGCCCAGCCATGCTGAATGCCTCAGGTGAAGAATGCTGCAATCTCTTCTTGTACGATTGCGAGAACAGCTCCAACTCTGTGCCTTGCGTATACCAACGAACTGCATTTGCTTGTAACTACAGCATGCACATGATAGGCGTACTATTCAAGCCTCATTCAGTGATTTTATCCTCTACTGCTGGGAAGTTATGAAAGCGTGAACTCTGTTAGTAAAAAGAACGCCTGAGTAGCAGTTGGGAAAAAATCTAGAAAGCTATTTTTTTTTCTGAAGGTTCTAAATGTAGGTACAGACTATTATCGATGGCGTCACGTGTTGGTAACCTACTGTATACTTTGCATATTCGGGGTGTCATTTTCTATTTCAACACATGACAAAGGCCACATTCATGGCAGCTTATTGTTTACAGAAATATATTAAATCGGAATCCTTGCCGTATCGAAAATCTCGGAAGTAAGATGAAGCCTTTTTTCAGTCCGCAAGCACTAAAACCCCCAACCTAAGCTTTCTCCGAAGAAGCAACCTGAATCCCATATCCCCACCGGCGGAAGCATCTGCCATCGAGGGCAGTGGCGCATCGTTTAACCGCTGCACCACGGCGCCAAGAGTGGTATGAGGACTCCAAGCAATCCACAAATGTAAAGTATAGATGTAACGTTAAGAGCCCAGAAGCGAGCAAAGTGGGTGAGGGAACAAACATGGGTGAAAGACATCCTAGTGGAAATCAAGAGGAAGAAATGGGCTTGGCCAGGGCATGTAATTGGAAGGCAAGATAACCGCTCATCCTTAAGGGTAATGGAGTAGATTCCAAGAGAAGGCAAGTGTAGCAGGGGGCGGCAGAAAGTTGGGTGGGCGCATGAGATTAAGAAGTTTGTGGGAATACGGTGGGCGCAGCCGGCAAAGGACATGGTTAATTAGAGAGACATGGAAGAGGCCTTTGCCCTGCAGTGGGCGTAGTCAGGCTCATGATGATGATGGTGACCAATTCCTCATATAAGGGCATTAATAGATTAACGCCATCGCGTCATACCTTAAAGGCGAAGCTTAAGTTCGATTTCAGCGATGTTTGTCTGACGGCTGCTTAAGATTGAAAACACCGAGCCTCGAACCGAAACCATGATAACCAAATTGCAAGCGCACCTAACTTCCATTTGGCCTAACAACGCAAAATCATGCGCCACTTTTTTTAGTATCAAGCTGTATTTCCTAATTGCTAAGCGTTTAAAGCCCTCAATTTACTCTATTACGTGTCTTAAATCTCAATGCATGCCGTAAAACCCAACACAAACGTGTCAGGCCAGACAAAAAAAGTGGGCCACTGCTTCTAATCTTGGCCTCCGCTCTGGTTCAGTGGTTATGTCGCTCGGCTGCTGACCCGTAGGATGCGGGTTCGATACCGGCCGTGGCGGTCTAATTTCTATGGAGGCGAAATTCTTGAGGCCCGTGTACTGTGCAATGTCAGTGCACGTTAAAGAACCCCAGGTGGTCGAAATTTTCGTAGCTCGTCACTACGGCGTCCCTCATGGCCTAGGCCGCTTTGGGACATTAAAACCCTATAAACCTAAGCTTGTATGCTTGCCTGAGGAATCTACGGCATTTCATATATTGCAGACACGAAGGATTCCTAAAAAGCACCTCATCTGTGCAAGAAAAACGAATTCAACATTCACTGAAATATGCCATTAAAAAACAGCAAACTCGCAGTATGTAAGTAGTTGAGTTAGGCCCTAAAACTGGCAAAGAAAACAAGAATGTTTGCTGTTTAGGTTAACCAAGGTGACCTGAGAGAAATTTAACCAAAATAAAACTCCAAACTCACGGTTCCCCGGACGTCTTGTTCCGTACTAATCATTGCGCTCTTTTTATACGTGCCTCGTGCTCTAGGTGCGTTAGGAAACAAGTTGAAAGGGTAAAACCGATGCTATTTAACATTTGCAAGATAGGCAAGAATTGATGTGACAAGCAGCGTGTAGCTTCGAGATGCTACATACTAACATGAAAATATCTGTCCAACATGTTGCTTCTTGCTGCTTAATCGCCCTATGCACCAGTGTTCTACCCTTGGGGCTAAAAAATTCGTCCTATTCTTTTCCAGGAAGTCTATTACAATTCGTTCTTACAATGCTTCTACGCACCTTGATAGGGGCAGGTACACGCAAAGTCATTCCGCGTAAAATGAGCACAGCATGTGTACACAGTGAAGGGAACATCGCCTACGAATTTACATCTGCGCGTATTAAAGAAAACGACCCTGAGCGGAGCCCATCTGGATGCACATGCGTGTTGCTTGTGTTCAAATCTTCTGCCGTTCGTCGTAACGGGAAACAGAAAGTAAAACATCCACTTTCAGCCAGTTGGACCCTGTGCCCTAAAAAATTCACGCATTTGCACTTTCTTCATGACATTGCGGCCAACTTTCTCGAGTTTTTTGCTCCTTCCTTTCTTTCCAGTGAAAATCTTCCTGCTTTCAAAATAACTGGACCCTCAAACGCACGGTAGACGAGACGAAAGTGCGAGAATCTGAGCCCTACGGAGTTTCGGAGTTCGTGCTCTTGCCTGTTAAATATTCAACGATGAGTTCCCTTTCAGGCCTACGCTGTCCATAATTTAGAGAGCGCCATGTTCTTGCGGTTACCAGTCAACAAAGACAGCCAACTCGTGAGAGAACGACTAGCTTGGTCTTATTTCTGGCCTCGTAGTTCTAACTTGATATGGTGTGTGTCGAAACGTACTCTTGGCGCTTGTACCTTCAGCGAGAACGACAGCTGGAAGCATTTCATGAATATTAAACGACAATAAACGAGCTTCGCAAAAAACAAGCAGTTTAATTTTGCACAAATAGCATTTGTGAACAATACACTTCGCGGGAATACTTTTGGACATGGAGCTTACCAAGCAGCAAGCAGTGCATGAAGTGCCAGCAGCTGCTTTAATTTTTGCTAAGATAGCGCCTTTCTTTTTTAATTACCAGACACGGAGACACAAGCGTAAGCAGTCGGGGAGCGCCTCTGTTTTGTGTCGCAATACCCAAAACAAATGCATAGCTCTAAGGATGCCAAAGTGTAGTACATCATTGTAAAGATCGGTGTCCGGCATAACTCCAAAGCCCGTCACTGTTTTCTCAGTTTTCTCTTGAGTACTTACACGCTCCTGCCCGTAATTATTCATTATGAAGGCGCATTGCTTAGGCGTTTCTTACCGTCTGATTATCTCCTGCCTATGCTCTGAGCCGAGGCACAGATAACACTGCCTGTGCCACAGTACGTGGTTGCCGCTTCGAGTGCTGCAATAAATTCTAAATATTCGCGGCAGACAAGTGGTTTCTCTTTGCTTCACCAGCAACAAATCGTAGCTGATTCTTCGGTGTAGTTGCTTAGAAATGGAAGTCGTATTGCCTCCTCTTGTATCTCACCTCATTAGGCATACATTTATGATATGTGGTTCTAATTATAGACACATCATTATAGACATCATTTTAAATCTTGCATATTGGTACAGGAAACTGACCTAACAGAACATTTTAATGGTTATTTTTAAATGACTTCACATAAGCTCATGCTGTCTCGAGCTATCCCCTACAATAAAACGCGCAGACTTGTTGCTGAAGATGTGCACATCGCGTGGCACCTTTTTTATTCAACGAGCAGTCCTCGAATGGCGGCGATTTATTTGCAAATCCACTTGACCCTTCCAGCTTTGGTGTGCGGGGAAGTACTGCTGTCTGTTCTCCTTATTCCACTTGCCTTTTTCGAAACCGGCGTCACAGACTTGCCTTTTCTTGGTTGCGGTCATCACAAACAACTGAGTCAGCTCAAAAATCCCACTACATACTCAACTCAGTCATGCGTTTCTTTCTACACGCTGCACTTTTTACGTGTTGCTTGTGCCCACCACTAAACGACCTTTTTTTCTGAAAACAGCGCGATTTTCTTCAGGATTAAAAACCGAAGAGCTAATAGCCAGAATGGAACGTTTCACATTGTAACAGCGAGGGTGATTCAAAGACTGACCATGCGAACCTCTCAGAACAACCTAAAATAATTTCGATAGCAGTAGTGTCTCTAGTTTTTTTCTAATGATTATCGTTGCATTTATTTTGAGGTGATCCTCGAAATCACCCAATAAAGTCTGCAATGAAAATCGTCTGCTCTACTGTAGTACTCTATGGTATACGACAGGCAGTACAAACTTGTCCAAATTACATTTATTGCGGAAGAAAAGGTGTGTATTGTAGAGCGAATGCCTCCTAGCTACTGCTATCTCTCAAGAGTTTTTTTTTAAAGTTCCACATCCCTTCTATATAGAAAATGAATTATTGCAGGCTATTTATTTGCTACAAGTTGTATGTAAAATAAAAATAGTACGCTATTTTATCTCTAGCAGAACTGAAGAAAAATATAGCACTCATCAAACGAGGCGTAAGTAAATACAAAGTATCCCGACGTCTCACTCTAATTACAGCAAACAATTTTTATCTTACACAGTGATGTTTTTACTGAATACTGTAAGTGAAGAAAAATGTGAGCCCGCCACAGAACATACGTAATGTTGTATCACTCCAAACATTTATTCACTATTTTAATTCACTCTTTCACCTCTCTTTTTTGTTGTCGTGTTCCTTATTGCTAGTAGTTTATTTTATTGTGCGTTGTTGTTACTAAGTATATAAGGCGCTCTTTTTTAACATCGAGACTGATTGTCTGTCATCTTGTAGCGATATGACTTACCAGACATACACCTGGTTTCATTCTCTTTTTGTAATTGCATTTATCCGATTATATATTGCACTTGTATAAGTACGTGTATAATGCATTTTTTGCTTGCATAAATACCTGAGTTAATTGAAACTGCTGTACAGGTTGCCGGACCCCTGGCAGGCTATGTATGCATATTTTTCTACCCCTTCCATCTTTAACCGGAAAATAATATTTGAATTCAGTTGAAAGAAAGCAGCAGACATCAAAGGAGAGTCCTTTTTCAAGCAGTTGTGGGTACGGTTACCACTGCTTTCCCTCACTTAGTGCAATTTGAAAGAAAACAACTGCTCTATGAGAAATATGAGCTACCGCGTTTGGAAGGCAGCCGTACGCGCTATGTATTTCTTGTAGTATTTATTTCTGCGCATTTTTTATCAAAGGCTATGAAGGGGCTAACAATACGTGCGTCTAAACGCCTTGTTCATCCGTTCATAACCTTTATGAAAAAAAGTTTTTGAATGCCGGACGTTAGTATACACGCAGTATTTACCAACTTCTAGTAGCTTGAACCCAATTAATACCTAATGTGAACTCGGTGTATCCAGTGCTCAATTTATTATGTGTCATGTGTTTCGTAATCAAGGCTTTCATTTAGCTTTAAAGCTTTAATACAAGACGTATAGTTCTTCATATCCAGAAGCCGGTTTCATTTTATCGCGATAAGTACACTTATGCCAAAGGACGTCATCCTTTGATCAGACAATTAAACAACAACAACAACGAAGATGGTATGACTGCATGCAAGTACGTGAAAGCCGCCTGAACACGCAGGCAATCCATTACCAACGGTGTGGATACTCTGTACTTTTTGTTTTTGCTTCGTCACGAGCGTTTGATGGGCACCATGCAAGAGCGCTCTTGCGTAATGCTTCTTGAGAGCTTGCTACGGTACTCTCGTTGCGCGTCTTGTGTGATGCTTGCCTTGGAGTTCTTTTATTCCACAGGCATGTGTGATGAATGTGACGCGCCGACTTAACTCATTCGTCTTCGGCTGCCAGAACTTGCACATCTCGCTTCAAGAGATCTCCTGAAGTAACAAGCACGCAATCTTCTATCACAAATAGGCAGGCTAAAAAGACGATAAGAACTAGAACACTACAGGGCCACGCGTGAACTGCGAGAAACTGGACTGTTGTCTTCTGAAATCCAAAACGAGACCCGTCTTTCTGTGTTGCATTTTGCTCTGAGTTGCTTCGATGAGCTAGTTGATGCCCGAGAGCAGGCATTATTTGCAGGGTTTCTCACCCGTGAAATTTCCCAACGTTGTAGGCCATCATCCGCTCAGCCGAAGCGAAATATGCACCAGCCTGCAGATGTAACGAAGGTTAACATCAATAAACATGGCACTATAAACGCTCACTACGCGCCGCATTTTAAGACACAAACTGTCGCTAGACATTTGAATGGGAGAAGGCTTCCTGGTTCCAAAAGCACGCTTATTGGTAAAACACAGCAGTACTAGTTGTTTTTTGACCTCGCCCACTCTCGGCTCCTAGCAAATGTGCGGAATATTAAAAAAAAATTAAAGCAATAAAATTATCTAATGTAGCGCGAAGGGTGGCTTTTTCAAGCCCTATACGGACTTCAAAGTACGGTATTTTTCAGAATTCCTGGACCCTTCTCTATTTATCTTGAATGAAATCAGTACTTTTGTTTATGTTTTGCTTTTCTGCTTTAGTGCTAAATTTGCTCACAGAAAAAAATGTTGTTTTGAGCCCACAACTTTAGTACCGCTTTTTGGTCTCCTCCTCCAAAATCCTTTCTATAGTTACTGCATTGAGATAAAGTTTCTTCGGGATTTCATGAACTTCATGTTTATCAACGGAACAACACACGTGCGCATTTTTGGTTGTTGTGCTACTTCACCGCTTTTATTGCCCTCGTAACCTTTGCTCTTTTCCATCCTTTCTCACATGCTCACAAAGCCTTCTTTTGCTGCAGAGCTAAATTTCACCCGGTATTCTCGTGGCCTCTCCCACATTTTCTCTTCATTAAAAACTACCAAAATTGATGCATTGAGATCACAGTAGTTTTTCTTTTTGTAGTATTTTTATGCTTCCTTAAGTTTGTATCCGACCTGTTGCTGTATGGTGCAAAAGGGAGAGCTTATTTCAACCGTTGCCTCTTGGTTCGAACATAAATGCAGTATGCGATTCTAAAGTGTGTGAACAATGGACTGTATAGTTGTCTGGAGAGTACCAAGCTCGAAAAATCCTGCCGCTCGAAATTCCAAACGTTGAGCACAGAAACAAAAAAAAGAAATGAGCGACATAGGATAACAAAAGTACATAGCACACAGTGCTCACGGCGGTTCTTGTCCGTAGCCACGTTTACACTTCACATTTTGTAAAGAATTGGACACATCGCTGGGGCCTCTGATGTTGAGCTGCTTGCAAGCCTAAATAAGTCGCCAGAGCTCATGTGCAGATTTTTCGCGCGGGTTGCTTCCTCTCGCACTGCAGATAAAATTAGTCAGTTGTGTCATCGGCGGTGGGCGCAAGGCATTATATTTATTTGTTTACCTTAGACAACCACAGTAAAAGAGAAAAGATTGGATTTCTTTAATTTGCGCATATCGATGCACAGTGCACTGAAACTGATAGCTCACTGGCTTCTTAAAAGCAGCAGGAAACACGCTTAACATGCGCCAAGTTTAGTACTAAATCTCACCAAACACGTGGTAGCTTCGTGTAAGCTACCGTTAGTGCCTGCGAACTGAGAGCCAGATATAGCATGCGCTGCGCACGCTAGAGAGTTCAGTCATTGGGAAGAAAGGCGAGGGAGAATAAATCACGCTGTATTGTCGTGACTGCCAAAGTCAGTGATTAGAAAGATTTTAGGATTGCAATTTTCATGCGAATTCGAACGGTGACTGAACAAGCGTGGTAAATACGTCGTTCTACTAACCATGCGGCGTCCTCGGATGTGGACGCACACGTCCGCTCGAAATCACGCGATCACCTCCTGCACGTGCCTCGCGCTGCATTTGACGTCTTCGGGTGCGGTGCGCAAGCATGGTGTTCCTCTTTCTCGCTATCACGCTACCATGTGATTAAAATTCGAATACAACCTAAATGCGGCATGAAAAATTCAAAACATTATCTGCTTATGAAAAACTACACCCAATGTTCATTAAGAACTCGAAAGAATGGGAATCGCGCTACTGAAGAGAAAACTAACTGAAATATATGATTTAATCTCCTTAAACAAAGGTCTCATTTTGCTGCTCATGTTTCAGTTTCCTTCTTTGTGTTTCATTTTACTCTTGTTATACATTGCAGAGCCAGGACTGTGCACTTATGTCTGATGTATGCAGCAATTAAAGAAACTGGCATTAGTGTTATTTGTCGCTAAATTGGTGGCTATTATTATCTAGGCATTTTTATTTATTTTTGTTTATTTCTTTGTTTGTTTGTTTGTTTGTTTGTTTGTTTGTTTGTTTAATTATTTCTTCATTGATTTTTACATACGGCAGCTCCAGTCGGAGCTATAGCAGAAGTGGGAGGTGTACATAGAAAATAAGTTAGCAAGATAAGCAAGATAAGTTTTACAGTGCAACGAAGCAAGCAACAAAACACAAGAATTCAACATAGCAGAAATTTAGTTACACTTTAGTGAGGTTAACCGAATGACTGAATATAAGTGGCAATTACATCAATATTAAAGCGGAAAACTCTCAGTCATCGTCGTCGGTGGCGCTGACGTTCGGCGACGGCGTGAGTGAAAAACCACCGCAGAAATCCTCAGAAGTTACTCGGGATGAACAACTCGGGTCTCACAACACGCCCCGGTGACTGTTTGAAACACCCGCCTTTCAGGACAAAGCTGCATCGATTAACCGCTGCACCACTGTGGCAGAAGTTGTGTGAGGGATGCCGGCAATCTATGAATGCAAAGTAGAGAAAGGCCAATTTTGCAGAAATGGACATTAACCGTTAACGCTTTTGCATCATACCCTTAAGCTGGAGCTTAATGCGATAGCGTTAAGCCGCACGTTCTGCTGAAAATTCGGAGCCGGCGTGGTCGCCGTTGGCGGCGTTGAGAGCGGAAAAGCCGGTGGCCTTCCTGCCACCTAAGTCACGTCACCTTGTGACGTCATCACAACCTCCTCATCGTCGCAGGTTAAAGTTAAACTAACGATTGGTCACAAGAAGTTACTCGGGCAGAGCAACCTGGGCCTCATAAGCCCCACTAGTTGCTGTATTTCAAGCAGCCACCTACCGGGGCAGTGGCGAATCGCTTAACCGGTGCACCACTGCGCCAGGCGTGGTATGAGGACTCCCTGCGATTTCTGGATGTAAAGTAGGTAATGACCATTTCTGCCTATATGGGGATGTAGGCAGAACTTAGTTGAACTGATACGCAAAGAGGACTCCAGGCCTTTGAACGGGACCACAGAAGTGGCCTAGTGGTTTGAGCATCCGCCTCGCATGCGGGAGGTGCGGAGTTCAATCCCCAGTTCCGGCTTGTACCCACCAGTTATACAATGAGCACAAGCCTTCTTATGACCTGGTGTTCGGCTTCTTTAGGGTGAAATGCTTGAGAAAAAGGTGTGTGACCCCCTCTTGAGAAGAAGGAATATACGTTGTGCCATGGCGCTCTTTGGCCCCAGATGCCTTTGCTCCATTAAAATTCATCATCATCATCCTCATCAAGCCTCAGAAGGGAGTAATTAACTCTGTTGCCTCATACCCTTAAGGCGGAGCTTAAGCGTCCCCTTAAGTGTTTTCTTCTTTTGTCGCGCGCATACAGCGTGAAGCAACCGACACCAGCAATTTTTTTTTTACATTTTGCTCGAGTGGAGCAGAAAACTAAAATCCCTTCCTTCTGGTGCTTAACATGGGGACAAATACATAAAACAAACATAAACCTGCACGCTATACGCATTACCCTTTTCAGGCGAGAAGGGAAATTCAGGGCGGCTTCTACTTACTAATCCTTTGCGGCATCTTTTGAACCCGCACTGTAAGGCTCGTTGAAATTCGGCTCAAACTCTCACACAGCTAAATGTACAGGTATTCGGCGCTCAAAGCGTTTTCTATTTCGACGCACAAACGTCCGCAGTAATATCGGGAACACATAGTCACTCTAAAAAATAATAAAAACAAAAAAACGAACATGGAGCAAGCCACATTGATTTCGTTCGAGTGCGTCGTAAAAATAAAACGTACGCGCAAGGGGCAGAAACCTCTGTGGAATTCTTTCACAGTTTTTTTCACCACGAAAGCAAATGGCGATAAAGAAAGCAGTTCCACCGCGGCGCCTCACGCTATTGCTTCAATTACAAGAGCCTGGGAAAGCATGTGGACGCTGCCAAAAAAAGAGAATGGAGCGGTCGAAGTCTTTCTACTCTTTGCTTCCGCTAGGAACTCCCTTACTTTTATTTATTTCCCTCAGAGTAATGATATCGTACGTGTCAGATCCTTTAAATTTTGTCTAAATCAAAAGCTATCTACAATTATTTTACATCTTCATGTAGTCCAGAAAGCATCTCGCGTGCTGCCTTTGTTTCTTAAATTTATCTCAGCTGGCACCGAATAACACAAGAGCTCAGTCACACTAGGGCGCACTTATTACTACGTGCCCAGTATTGACACGGATATTAGTCGGTGAACCAACGGGACAGCTTACATGGAATTCAGGACATGTTTTTTTTGGAGGTGACAAGTATACTCCTGTCCACTCATATTTTAGCCATTTTTGTTTTTCGTCACATGAACGTGTTTTCTTGTCGTGCTTCCCGAACAAAGCAGTGCAAATAAAAACAAAACTGTCGGTTCTCATCCCACCCGCCGCGGTGGCTCAGTGGTTAGGGTGCCCGACTACTGATCCGGTGTTCCCGGGTTCGAACCCGACCGCTGCGGCTGCTTTTTTATGGAGGCAAAACGCTAAGGCGCCCTTGTGCAGTGCGATGTCAGTGCACGTTAAAGATCCCCAGGTGGTCGAAATTATTCCGGAGCCCTCCACTACGGGACCTCATTCTTCCTTTCTTCTTTCACTCCCTCCTTTATTCCTTCCCTTACCGCGCGGTTCAGGTGTCCAATGATATATGAGACAGGTACTGCGCCATTTCCTTTCCCCCAAAAACCAATTATTATTATTATTATCATCGCTCTACAACCAAACTCCTGCACCGCTGGTGCCGTCCTTGTCTTAGTACTATCGAAAGTAAGTCGCAAAGATTCATTACAATACAAATTAGCCTGGTGGCTTGTCGGAGAGGCCGCGTGCATTTCGACCAGACCTTCTCCATGCGCGAACATCAGCGCAGCGTAGCTTCGTCAGTTACGTGCGATGCTGTTCCGGCTGGGAACTTCATTTCTTCCTCTTTTTTCTTTTTTTTTGAAACAGTACTTTCATAGAGAACGCAGCGTTTCGTTTTCATTTACGCGGGTAAGTGAAACTTTTTCTGTCTCCGTTTTCAGTCGTCGACTAATGGAGTTGGGCAGTCCTCTTTTCCGGGACAGGCCGTTTTAATTGAACGACCAGTCTGAATTGTGCGGGGCGAACAGCGGCGTAACAATGAAAACTACACAGTAGAAACGTTGCATTCAATAGAGCTGGAAAACGAGCGCGCGTGGAAAGAGTACAGGACGGAATTGCCAAGAAGCGACAGTTGTACGCCAGCTGAAAAAGTTCAGTGACCATAGCCGTGAGAAAAAAAGAGTAGCACGCATCCTGGCTCGAAAGTAGTCGCTGTACTGACATGTTTTTTAGCTGCTTACCTGCCCTGAGTGGCTGCAATTGTGAGCTTAATACAGCAAAAAAAGTTTTTAATTCAGGTTTCGAGCTTTTTCTCTCGCTTTATGCCTTGCAGCTCGCGTCGTAGATGAAGTTTTCTTCCGCACACAGTGGTCAAGGATTAGGAACGAAAAAGTGCTCGGGTGATTCTACATTGGTGATATTTCGTCTCAATAGCAGAGACGCTCATTCTGGTGGCATTCCATGTATGAAGGAAATGAAAAGTTCGTTTTCAGCCGTTGATATAACATACAGCTCTTGATTGTACTGACAGCTTGCCTGCTTATATACCAATAAAAATAAACGAAAATATTACCTGCATTTACCTAAAGTTTATCCACTATGATGAAACTAAAACGGCAACCATTTGTTGCGCTCTTAACGGTATTCATTTCTAACATCAAGATGGAGCGTACATGCGCTAAGTACCGCGAGGGCAATGCGCTGCTCATGCCTCTGAGGACAAAACAGATGCTCCCTCCAGCTGCGACCAGCTAGCCGCAATAAAATGGAAAGACATGTGTGCGCCAGTCGTGATGGCGCTCCACGAAGGACGACTGCGAAAAGCACTTGCGACAAAGGGTTTCAAAGCGCATGCAGTGTATTCCATCCTGCATCAAGCGTACTGCGCCGCAGGCTGTCTCGCAAAGCGCTCAAAGGCCGTTGGCGGTGGTTAGCAGGATTAGAACGAGGTTTCGAGGAAAGGGTCCTTACCAATCAGGTGCGTACCGCTGGTCTTGTCCATGTGACTTTAAAGCCGTAACTAAGTCTATATCAGTGGGTTTCAACTAACTTATCAATTCTGCTAAGCTCACTGCAGTGCAGACCTCCCGGGACCTCGGTTTGTGACCCTCCACCTCCTTTTTTTTATTCTTTTCAGCCATCCCTCACTGTTGCTGCAGCATGTCTAAAAAATCCTCAGCCACAGAAGCCCGTTCTACCGTCGAGGCAGAGTCTGCGGCTGTGTACAGCGCCACCATGGGTCCCTACAGGGAGTCGAGTTTAGACATTCTCAATATGTTCGAGAAGTCTTTCTCTGAAAGTTACGAAGGTGTTGTCGCCAGGAGCGACGTACTGCAAAAACCGCAGTTCCTCGATGTTGCCTGTGGCGCTGGCAACTTCACGTTCAACAGCCTTCTGCCACGTTATATGGCACACTGTCGAAGAATCGTTGCGGTGGACAAGGCCCCGTCGATGATCCGCTTCGCAAAGCTGCATCACAAGCACGAAAAGATCACTTATGACACCCTTGACATCGTGGACGGAGACATAGAGAGTTTCGTGAGACAGCACGGCCTGTTTGCGCGCGTCTTTAGCTTCAATCTGCTGCACTGGGTGAAGGACCCGGTGTGCGCCTTGAAAAACATTGAGAAGCTCCTGGCTCCAGATGGAGAGTGCTTCATCATCTTTCAGCACTGCATCCCCATGTTTGAAGTCAATATGGCCCTTGCTGAATCCGAGCGGTGGAAGAAGTACGCGAAGGTAAAGATTCAAGCTGTAGAGGAAGGGAAAGCAGGAACAAAATGTCTGATTTTGATCTATTGCCGTTTACTGCCTTCGGTCTATTTTGAAAAATATGTAGCCTACGAACAAGACGGTTTCGAGCGAGTAAAACAAACGCAATCAGAACTTCTAGACCCCGCAGTTCGGCTTACTGGTGTTACCAAGATGTGAATAGAACTTCACGGCTTTTTTAAGCAATGCTTATAAAACTGCAATGCTTGTTAGCAAGGCATGGTTGTTGGCGGCGTCTTCTGATACCTAATTTTTGAATGCCAAAATTATGAAGCAATCAAAGGAAAAAAAACTATTACCTACAAATTTTGCTAGCTAACGCGCCCACAATTAGAAGGCAATATTAAAATTTAGTTAGCCCCTACTAAATGTTCACAGGTCGGTACGACACCAATTAGCGACATTTAGCTTTTGATCAATTTTGTGCAGCAATTTTTTGTTGTGTGCAAAATCAGATCGAAGGCTTCTAACCATCTCCAAGGGTCAGATGAAGCAAAAATTTTTTTATCCAGAAAACGTCTGCCTATTTTCCCCGCCATGTTTTTCAGAGAGTGAGAGACGAGAATCTGTTGGACGAAGCTGGAAGTCGCGCATTCGCGCATCTTTTCTGTACACACTGATTGCTGACAGTGACGTGAAACACTGTGACTGGGAAGCGCTCGCCTCTGGGAGCACGTTAAGATCAAGCTTTGTGTCCAGAATCAATGTAGTAACCAGTACACGGCGTGCAAATGGTATGTCGTGAAATCGCGACATGGGCAGTAAAAGGTTAAGCACTCGCAGGAGCATCACTTCCTTTTAATCTTAGGGTGATTGCCTTGGCTGCTTGCGTAAGTTATTTGTTTATTTATCATGAATACCTACAGAATCCAGATCAATATTAGGGCAAGGAGAAGTGTCTACAAAAGAATGGCAAGCAGTGATAATAACATGTACCCATGACACACATTTTACAATATGATGCCACCCTGGAGATACCGATATTTGAATAATTCTGATTTTTCAGTAACTCTAAAGATACCATCGCACATATTTTACATGTGTAGAAATGCACAAGAAATCTGGAATGTGAAAAACGTGGTTGAAAATATCGATGTTCCAAACGCTTTAGCAGCAAAAGAATCCATTCATATACTAAAGAAAATTCGAGATTTGACACGCAGCTTTGCAATGTACTAGAAAATGCAGAAGGCGTACCGGTGACAATAGGCCGTGATAAATTACTCCAGTTGCGGATATTTCTCAGAAAGAAATTATACCCAGAAATTTTTACCATATACTTATGGTCACAGATTTTCATTGATTATTGGTTCAAGGAGACACATAATTTGGTGGCCTATTTGGCGCTTATTTCCACCATATCGCTTGAGAGTGCCTGGGGCCCATACAAGGCTGCAACGTACACAACACTAGAATAAAGTAATAGTTCATACAGAAAAAATCGTGACAATTTGGCACAGTTGTCAGAAAATTTACATTTCGCACGCAAAAATGGTGAATTTTTTTGTAGTATAGATGTCAGGATTGAAGCAGATTGAACGAAAGCTTGCAAAATAGAACTGATAGAAGTTTTTAACAGACATAAATTCATTAGACAGCATGATTTGTCTTGAAGAAACTAAGCATAAAATTATTAATAGAGGCAAAATTAGTTCACATTAGGAACATATTGACAAAAATAGCTCGCGTATCTGTTTCTGGGTCGCAGTGCTCAAGTCAATACTTTGCTGTGTAAGCTTATTTAGCAATAAAGGTAGATTGTTTTTTAGGGATTGCAACATGTCGGCAGTGCGTCTGTAATGTATTGATCACTTAACTCCGCTACGGGTACGAGGGTCACCAATATACAAGGTTAGATTCGAAATGGAGATAAAAAGTGTTGAAACTTGATGTTGGAGAAGAGAAATTGATGATTAAGATGGAATTCATAAATACCATTATCGTTTATTATTCGGTATCGGGAAACAATTCTTCAGAAAGAGGTAAGGTATATTGGCAATGAAACGCAGCACTTTTTTTTACCAAAATTGTGTTAATGTTTCCCAGGGCGGTGCCCCACACCAAAACACAATAGTTAATATGCGAAGAGAACAGAGCGTGGTAAACTTGTAATTTTGCTCTTTCAGGAAAAAAATAGCGACATCGCGAAAGTGCCCCCGTGACTGATGAAAGTGATTTAGAAATGGATTCAATGCAATGGGTCGACCTCATCGCCACTTTCTCTGCGCGTATTTCCTTTTATTTTCTAGTAATAATCAATCAGATTCTAATCGAATTCCTCCAGCATGTTTTGGGAAGTCACACAGAGAGCTACATATAAAGAGGAGAACGAAAGGCAGGGATGTTAACCAGGAGGGTGTTCTGGTTGGCTGCCCTGCTCTGGGAAAGAGGGATGAGGGAATTGAAAAGAGAAAGAGTGAAGGGACGAGGAGCACAGTCTAGATTTCTACTTCAAGCCAGTCGCTCTCGGGTAGCAGAAGAGTGCTGTTTCCTTTGGTACCGCATGGTCCATTCATGCAGAGGGTCTTGGTTGATGAACTCAACTGCAGCCCATCGAAATGCAGTTGAGCTGCAAGAACTGGATGTAGCGCGTCCAGTACTTGCAGAGCGTTGTATGCTGCTCTTCTCTGCACACGCTCTAGCTCATTTATATTTTTTTTAAAAGGGCCCTATGCAGAACAACCGTTAATGCGATATTGGTCTTTTTTTGCATCTTGCCTCCATCGAAATTAGGCCTACGTAGCTGAGATCTGATTCCACGACCTTGGGTTCAAAAGGTGAAGCCAGAACCACTTAGCCACCGCGGTGGATTCTGCTGGCGATATATTTGCTTTGACAGCTAGAATATTTTTTTTTGGTGCAATGTCTTGCATACCCAACATTACATCCCCCTGAAGAGGACTGGAGTCAGTAAGGGGGGCTTGCAAGGTCATGCGGTGCTGTATTCCTAAAGCATTAGATCAAATGCTTGAAGTTCATTCTCAACAAGCTCTGAAGGTGATTTATTTATTTTTTAAGCCCTTAGTTTTACAAACCCTAGTTGCCCCCTGTTATCATTGCTAACACTCGCAGTAATGAGAAGAAACCGACAGCAATTGGTCGAGGTATCAGCGATATCAAAAATGCTCTCTTATTCAAATGTATACCCTTTTTACAATTTTTAATTTTTTTTTGAAGAAATGCTGGCAATCAATGGGATGGTTCCACTACATTATTTCTTTCATGTTAGCTGTATCATGCAATGCATACAACAGCATTGTCATCTAGCTCAGTGTTACTTTCTTTAACTGTTGTGCGCTGTAGTTAGCAATATTCAATGGCCTGCGGTTACGTTAAATGAGTATGCACGAGTGTTAGGTGCGATATTTATTTTTTTATTTTTTGACCATAGCAATGAAATATTCAAACGGATTCACATTTTCCTTTTTCGAACAGGTTCTTGAGGATGTCATACCTGCCACAGCCCGTAACACGAATTTCAGTGCAATGAGGCAGAACCTGCAGAACCTTGTGGATGAGACAAATTTGAAGCCCCTGGCGTGCGAAGTGCTGCGCGTGCCAAGAGTCAATATCCCTTGCATTCAAGGCGCAACTGGTATGTGCAGATGACCTAACTGATTTGCTATGTTTTAATTATAACACAAGTGACATATGTACATTTAGAGTCAGTGAAAGTGGAGAAACAATGAAGCTTTAACGATGGAGTGAGACACAAGCAAAACTCTCGTTTACGTTTGATCACCTTCGTTGAGCGCTGTTTTTTGTCTTCATGTCCTGTGAGAATGCATGAACTAGCCCATGTGAAGACCTATTGACAACATGCCTTTGCCTTTGGTGACATGAATATTTGGTGACCGCAGAGATGTTACTTGAATGCCACTGGCTCGAACGCTCCATCCAACCTAGTACTGTTCGACGTTCCATATACTGAGCGCCATAGCAGATTGCCATTTATTATCTTGCTTCGTATTCAACCAATGTTTCCTGAAGTTGCAATATAATGGAAGGAAACAAATAGGGCCTAAGGAAAAAAATAATTGCATACATAACGCACAAAACCGCAAAACGGTGTTGCGCTTCATCTTATGTTTTTGCCTTATTTTCGCGTCTTCTCTGCAGCTTTGCGTGCCTGAACTTTGCTTCCAAAAAAGGCATTAACTGGACTAATATCAAACTGTGGCAAGAGGCGATCTTTCTACTCAAATTGCGGTCGAGATTCAAAAAGAAATCGCTGAGTCTCAAGATCTCATAAAGTTTATTCCTAGATAAAATATCTGATAAGAATTAGCACCATCGCTATGAGTCATTCATCAAAAATCACAGACATTACACTTGCACGGCTAGAAGTCTCTTCACATTGAAGCACTACGGATGACGCTTAGGTTCTAAGAAATCAAGCACCCTGGCAGGGAGAAGGAATTATTGCGCACTTTCATCATCGGTTAATTTAGGCGATGCGGTGCTTCGCTTCGGTAAAAGCAGACGAGCCACGCGCTTTCCAAGTTCGTATTTTGTTTTCGTTTTTTTTTTGTGGCCAAGTAACATGCGTCTTTTAGGTCAGAACCACTTAGCCCACAAACAAGTTCTTTGAGAGGACAGTTTTTACTTGATTCGAGCGTATTACGATTCTCGGTTGTCAATATTCATTAGAAAAACTGACCACTAATTGGGATGCTTAGTTATGAAATTTTAAATCAAATTATGCAATAACGGTCACTCTGACATTCCGCTCTGCTGTTGTCACTCACGTGACAGAAATACTATTACTAGTCATTCACCTAAAGTTATAGCTAATGTAAGTAATGCTGCCTTTTTTTTTTTCAAAATAGATCGCGGTGCCCTAAAGCTGACTCAAGCGGGTACCGGATGTTTCTGAACACGTTTGAGTTGAGAACGATAGCAGTGCAAAGGCGGTATATAAGTACAAAGCTAAAATTCACCCCTATGACGAAGCTCGGAGAAATGCTTTTGTGTAAATTTTACCTGCCAGAATTTTATTCTACTGTCACTTGTTAGTAACGCCTTAGAAGTCAGAAAATTTTTTATTATTATTGAGAAATATGAACACTTTCCTTTTCATAACTTATTCCAAACCCGAGCCTCCGACACTCACGTCTAACATGTCGGCTAAACCACCCTGTCTGCTTTAACAAGCCAGCAAACTTTTATAACACAAGTGAATGAAATTTGCAGTGACAACCTGTTGTTCTACTGAAATTGCGTTTAAAAAACAAAAACTTGGTAAGTGTCAAGTTCTCCTAAAATTTATTCCAACATACAGTATCTGATAATGAATTCGCGTTATCGCTATGTGTCATTCCTGGAAAGTTGCGGATATTAACCTCGAATGGCTACAAGTCCTATCGCACTGATGCACAACGGATGACTGCTTACGTCCTAAAAACCAGTTACTACGGCCGGTAAAAACAATTGAAGCGCCCCTTCGTTATTGAGATTTCTAGGTGACACATGCGATGCTGCGCATTGCGCTGCGCTCGGTTCGCTGGCACGAATAATTTTTTTTTTTTGCTGTTTCGCTGCACGATCGCCTTTCCTCTTTATCTTTTCATGCGCTTCCTATATTTGTGTACCAGGATGGCAGATGTTCTTTTGTCAAAACTGAAGCTCGACTGCAAGAGGCCAACGAAGGACTGCCACATGAAGAAGCAAAGTAATTTATAATGATGGAGTGATCAGGCAGAAGCCACTAAATTGTGTCAGCTGACGCGGCTAGCGCAACAGGAATTAAAAAAGCCCTGAAACACTTTTTCAAAAATGCATGCCGTTGAAGAATTCCGCTTTATGAATATCTTCCAGCAATTTTTTTTTTTCAAATGCGTTTCGTAGAAGCAGAGCTACCAGAAGTGAAAATTTACCTACGATTCCTAGCATGCTCAAAGCTAGACGCTTCTCTGCCGGGCGCATTCAATGCCGAATTGATAAAATTAGACGCGTTGCACAAAGAGGGTGCAAAATTTCTTTATGAGAAAGAGGAGCCAGGTCTCGAGCGTGGTTCTGCGTTGCCTGCTGCGTAGGCAGCTGAGAAATAAAGACTCAATACTTATATCACGCGCTCATGGCAACGTGATCAAACGACTGGGCGAGTCTATTTGCGGTGATAAAAATTGTTGCTTGGCCCCCTTACATCTGACGTTGAACTAGTAAACAACTGACTATGTTAGCCTGCAATGGATGTTTGTGCAGAGTGAGGCCAGTTCATTCCATCTAAACTCAACTCTGAGTTCGTAGCAGCAAAACTTACTGTGACGTCTAAAAGTTCCTGCATCACTCTTGTATCACCCAGTGGTGCATGCCTGTTAGCAGCCACAATAATTTTGTCATCAGTGCTTAAAAAGGAGAAAGATATATGACGGACGATCACGCGGACTCATGCAGCAAACCTGCGAGTGCAGGGGGCTTTTGTGTTTCGCTTTACATGGGTTGCCTTGCAATTGTGTCTTTGAATGTGATTGCACCTTCATTTTTGTTCCGCTTATGCATGCGCTTCTGGTGTATGTGGCCTCTGGCGGGTGTAGAGGGGTGGAGGCCTTCTGGATGGTGAAGGCGGGTGGAGAGTGGACGTTGGTGTGATAGCGGGTGGTGGCCTTCTTTGATTGGCTTGCGGTTGTTAGAGGTGGGTTTCACTCCGCTGCTGCATGGCCTTCTGGTGGGTGTAGGCCTATGGAAGGTGTAGAGGGGTGCAGGCCTTCTGGATGGTGAAGTGGGTGGAGAGTGGATGTTGGTGGGTGGTGGGTTTCTTTGATGGGCTTCTGGTGGGTGGAGTTGCGTTTCGTTGCGCTGCTGTATAGGCTTCTGGTGGGTGGGCACTTCTGGAGGGTGACGACAGGTGGAGGCCTTCTGGAAGGTGGAGATTGGTACAGCCTTTCTTTGATTTAGAACGCGCGAAAAAGGCGCTAGGTCCTGTACGAACATCGACAATAGCAGTTGTCAGCATTTGCTTAAGCGATTGTTGTTAGCTGCGTAAAACGAAATTATGTTCTCTAGGCTTTCGAAGGCAAGGTTTTCGAGGGCTCTTCTAGTTACGAGCGCTTTCTTTTTTTCGTGCCTGATTTTTTCTTTCGCTATTTCTACTTTTCAGAACGCATCGTTTCTTTTAACCCCATCTACAACCTTCTGAACGACGAGGAAAAAGAGGAGCTGTTCAAATTCATTGAAAAGTTCCTCTCTGACCAAGTTCAAGCAGTAGCAGATGGCAGCATCCCGAATCAGCGGTTTACTTACGTAATCCATGCCTACAAGCCTGCAGCATTGTCGGCTTAGCTTCTATGCCAGGGAGGCCGGCCGTCACGGAAAACTTATAGTGCGTGTCTTTCGAGCGTTGCAAATGACGGTTATCAGACAGTATTTCTGTAGAGAGCATTTTGACTGCAATAATCTTCTCCCGGTGGCACTATAATGTATTCTAACACTACTTGAACATATCTCACTGCATTCACTAGAGGAAAGCGTCAATGCAAGCGCAAAAATTTTGATTTGGTGGTTTGTTGCTAATATCTTGTGTAATGAGGTTTTCTTGGGTGAATAATTTACATTTTCGCAGCAATTAAAAGTTTGGGCATGTGCATTTACACTCTTCCACACTGTTATTGTTGCTCTTAATTCCCACAGTGGTTTCCGAACATATGGGTCGCAGCTTAGAATACCTGCATTCTGGAGGAAAAGAAAATGAAGATCGCGAAAAGAACGAAAGTACCGAGAAGACCCCCCCCCTTTCCGTCATTGTCACCGCTGGGGTTGCAACGCCGACAACAAGCGCTATTTGTCGTGTGAGAGTTCTAACACGTGCTCTCTGCGGAGCAGATGTGATGAAAAGATGCTGGAGAAATGCGTGAAGGCATAAAATGTACGAATTCCTCTTAAGAAATGTCGGCCATATTTATTCAAGGTTGCGAGGTGGGTGCTGGAGAGGCGACATATACTGAGAAGCGAGATGCGTTCCCTTGTGCGCATGCTCATCAGCGCCTCTTCATCCTCCTCATGAACCTGAGTAGTGGTACGACAGCGGTCCTCATCCTAGACCATAGGTCGATAAACGAAGACTGAAAAATGTGGCTGTGGCTTAACTCAGCTGAACCAGGATATGCAGAGCTCTGTTTCGCATGGTTAGACACGGATTAGCTTTGGTTCATCTTTATTGTTTCAAGACCTCAGTGACAGCAAATTGCTTCAGGGAGAGGAAATCATGTGATGCCTCACGTGCCACAAGTGCAAGAGCGAGCGTCCAGAGCGGCGGTCGGCGCAGCGGCGGACGAGACTGCCAAGCGCAAAAGCGAATCACGTGACACATCACATGCCACGACTGGCGAGGAGGAGCGGTGGGCGTGACTGCCAAGCGGGCAGCCGTGGCGACGAAGGTGAAGGTGAAGATCGAGGCACCTGCCACGCGCGATTTTGCGCATGCGGTGCGCCT
This sequence comes from Amblyomma americanum, assembly GCF_052857255.1. NCBI lineage: Eukaryota > Metazoa > Arthropoda > Arachnida > Ixodida > Ixodidae > Amblyomma > Amblyomma americanum. The sequence continues at coordinate 15,082,871 of NC_135502.1, read as the reverse complement.
CTCGTTAGAGGTCAAATCTAAGAGCCAGATGACCTTCAGTCTCAGCATAAGAGGAGTAAAACTTTTCCCTTTAACGACTAAGTCTAAGTATAAGCCAAGAAAACACAGGTGCTCTATGTACAATGTGGGTGCGTGTGCCAGTCGCTGCAGTAGGAGTGCCCGGCAAGAGTTCTGGAGGTTGCGGATGGGTGCAGCGGAAGGGCGGGCAGACGCCATCGCTCTACTGGTGGCAAAGATGAGTGCATTAAGCGTCCTCTAGTGAGAAGGACTCGGGGCGTTCATGAGCTTTCCCTTGCTCCCCTTTTCGCCAAAACTGACAGCTTTAAATACAGTTTTTTTCCCCTAGAACAGTAGAAGATTGGAATTCGTTACCGGCATCTGTTTTTTCCTCACAAAATTTTTATGATGTATTACATCGTCTACTTACCTGCTAATATTGTTTATATGTATGTTTTGTATCCCTGTGCTGCTAACATTGTATAATTTTATTCTTTTGGTTTTATTCTTTGGTTTATTTTTTGGTATTCGTGTGCTGCTAATATTGTATGATTTTATTCTTTTGGTTATGTAATAATGTAAATTCATTCCTGCTTGGGCCAAGCAGTGGCCTGCAGTATTCTGAAATAATAGATAATAATGAACCACATGGCACAGCGCACTGAAGATATCAGTTGCTTGGGCAGGCAGAATGGCAGGATGGCGGGGGATTCGGGACGCGGCAAAGAGGACATTTGCGATGAAGGTTGTTTTAAAGGCGATGCGATCGCTGCAGTGATGGTCGTGCAAGTGCGCGGTGTTGTCCCCGCTGCATGTGACGCCTGTGAGGCACGCTGAGGACTGACGAATGGTGAATGTCCCTGAGCGAGCCAGGAATTGACGACGGCTCGCTTACGGCGGGTTTCGAATCATGCTTACTATTAACGAGCACCTCAGATATCACATCTTTAGTTAACGTGGTTGATCAGAAAACAGGCGCTTTTAAGACCTGAACAGCTGCCGGTAGGCGCACTGCTTGGCGAATTCTGTGCCTGATTTGGCCGGCGCAAGGTGTAGCTTTCCCATCCCTGCACCGTTCAGCGCGGCAGTCCTTCTCGTGGGCGCTGTTCCGTCTCGACAGAAACGATCGAGCTCTACGTGTCCTGTAGTTCGCCATTATTTTATTAACAGTGCACCATTAACATTAAAAGCACAAAAACTACTTTGGTTATAATCTACAATCCGCCTCATCCGCGCACATTTGCCAAAATTCTAAGCGCTCTTGCAAGAATTGCATATCTGTCATATGTATATTTTACATGGTGCTTTATTCCAGATACTTCGTTCGGATAGTTTAGGTTGCAATAGCGTACAACCCGAGAGAAGAAACTGAAATAAAAGTTTCAGTAACGTTCTCGGAACGGACCTCTCAGGACTTTCCTGGAATCGTGTGTTTAATGCTCTGGGTGGGGCACCTTTGCAACGGGAAGTTGATGTAAGCGCCGTCGACGTTTCAGTGCAAAATAATGCGTGTTTCGTATGTTTTTTTTTTTTCAAGAAAGTAAGGGGCGAATGCCACAGGCCATGCCACTCACGTTACTCTGCATTTAGAAAAACCGCGGGAAGAGGATAGTCATCCATCTCCTGCGCTCACGCCTAAAAGCTCTATGTGCCTTTCATAGTCGCCCGAATACCGCGAACTCTCGCGCAGTGGATGCGTGCACACAATCATGCTGCCCGGTCATCACTCTTGTCCGCGAGACGGTTCTCGGTTAGCGCGAACCACTCATCCATTTATTCAGCCCCTGTTTTCGTCGTTTTCTTGATGTCAAAGTGAAATATGCACTTCCTAAGCTGAATCAAATTCACAAAAAAGAATTCGCCCTACATATTCCTCCGGTGGCACTCCATCATTGCGAGCAAAACGTGCGAGTAAGGGCAGAAAATGTTCTCCGCCTCGACAAAGTATGCCGACAGAGGGTTAGATCTGCTGATGGTCCCCTGTGGACCATCACAAGCAGCAGTGTTTCTATTCTAAGCTCGAACACTACACTTCCCTCATAACGTATAACGTCAATTTTGGCACGGCGCAAGATACAGCAGAATATAACACTATTGAAACCAGTTTAATTCTGACAGGGAATTATCTAAGATTCACCCGAGATCATGTGTTTAAATCTCCTCGCGGACATAATCCTGCCAGTGGTGCGTATTTATTCTTTGCAATGTAAAAAAAAAGACATTCATTCGCGCTGCTACACCAAGAGTAATTTTTGCATTTCCCCTCTCAATCCTACTCCCTTCTCTTTAAAGACCTCTTCCTGCTTATCAAAATTGTTACATCCTAGATAGCCTCCTTCTTTCTCATAGCCTAGTTTAATGCTCCGGACGCACAAATAAATAAAACAAACAGTTGTCAACAGCGGTAGTTCTGTCTTCTCGTCTGAAACTGTCCCCTATAGTCCAGACACATGAATTCGTTTATTTATTTTCTATTACTTATGTTCTAGATCGCGTACCGTGCAGTGTAGTGATCAAGTGGGATCTACATTTTTATTAATGCCGTGTTCACTTCGTCTGGGGATGCCATTTCATTTATTCATACTTTTGCTTCTTAGGATAGGTTTATTTCGTGAACGAGAGAAGCAGCAGTTGGACGGGCTTTGGATGCCAACGGTGGCTCTTTCATATCCACGAAACGAAGAATATGGTCAAAATGAAAACAAAATTGCACAAGCGATCGTAGGATTTAATATGACAAATCTCGGTCAGTAGTATTGATTGTGCATTTCACTTTTTTATTGAATCCCTTCCCATAACATCTTTGAATTTAATTTTGCCGTGGTGTTTTAGCTCCGCTGCTTCATGGGCTTCTGCTTGGTACCGACTACTGAAGGGTGAGGCGGGTGGATGGTTGGTTGGTGTAGCTTTAGTAAGGTGGAAGTGGGTGGCGGCTAGTAGGGGAGACGCATTTTTGCCGGCGGATGCGCGAAGATGCACCCATCGGATGGTCCTTTGGAGGAGGTACCTACCGAGCCCAGATTGTGTCATAAGGGCTGCACTGGAAGTTGCACGCTCACGCAGAGAGATCACAGCTCTCTCACAGCGACAGGCCTCTACTGCTGACGCAGAAAAAAAACTCTGTGGTTTGGGTGTGCACTTTTTTAATGCAGATGAGGATGCGGGCATAATATTATACTGTCAAGGACACGCAGTCAAAAAGAAAAGCTTTAGACAGGGTTTTTTTTTTTGGTTAGCAAAAGCAGCTATAATTTGCTTTAAATTTAATTGAAGTTATTTAGGTTGAGGGATTTTAATTTACCTTAAATTAAAACATACGCACTGTACGGCTGAGCATAATCTGGCCAGGAGACGTCATTCAAATATCAGGGCGTTGGGACGGGAACGCCATGATTTCAACTACTTTAAACTTCGTGTTTATTTAATATAGCAAAATTGAACCCACACCAGTGAACGTCATAACACGCCACGTTTCTTTGAGCAAGTTTAGTTGTATTTAAAACATCTTAACAGGCACCGCAATGCTAGCCAGGTTCTCTGAAGCGTGCATAGTGCAATCTTTCCAATAGCACATGCATATACTGCTTTGCAATGGGTGCTGATATTCTCACGTGGGAAAAAATTACGTCTTGTCTCTAAAATACTTCAAAAACGAAAACCTCTACGAGATGTTTGTCAGGCGATCTCGGTCTCGATAATGATGCAACTTCTTAGAATTTCATATTCCGATCGCGTGGTAGTCATAATCACTCGTTAATTACATGTTAGAATGTTGTGGTGAACATATTATACAAAAAAAGTATACCAGAGTCTGCGACTGTATTGGAACCTCCGTATGGTCGTAGACAACAATCCATACGGAAGGTTATGCGAAAAAACATCAATAATTATAGGTACACACAGAGGGCATGTAACATTTCATGCGCACAAAACTCTTTCAAAGGACAATCTTTTCTTGCGCCTTCCAGTTTCAGTTTATTTTACTGAAACTGAAACTGAGCAATTATTTTTTATATTTTATTATAGAAATTATATTTTACACGTTATATTTTATCATTTTTATTAATACAAAAAATTAAACATCTTTGTACCATGCATGTTTCAAATTTCCAAACAATGTTGCAAGCCCCTGTGTTGGATACTGAAACCAAATACGCATATTATTAATTATAACAATTCGAAGTTACGCCACTGCACAGACTGCAGGATGACGTTTTCCTGTTCTCGAAGCGAACCGGCGACATTGCATCACACCCGGTTCAGTGCTTGGTGGGCCGCGTGATCAAGAACCCACAATCTGTTGGTTGATATGTAAGCTTGCGAGAGTTACCGCTCGTGATCAAAGTGGTGATAGAATGGACATTTTCTGTGCAATGTGGTCGTGGTGGAGCAACATTTGTTTGTTCCTGAAGTTGGCAGTCAAACAAATTGTTTTAAGCACGCCCGCCCCCACCAGTAATTCTTGTAGCGTCCCCTAAAGATCGATGTCGAAACAAATTTCGTTAGTTGCATTTCGGTTGACCCCTGGCAGAAATTGAAGATTCTGCTAGACTTATTAGTCTCTGCGAGAGGTAGCTGAAGCGTGGATTACCAAGTTTATTTACACATATGGAGGGTGTTGGAAATTAGACCTTCCGGACTTACTGAGAATAAACGATAAGCATACGCGAATGCTCTTTCTCTACGCAGGTTGTGCGACCGAAAGAGCACACATTAATAGCACAATTGTTATCGTCAACCTATTAATGAGTTCAAATAAAGCAACCTTTAGACACTGCAGCTAGCGTGCATACGTATGGAAGCTTGGAGATGGTCTCATTCCAACAACTACTCCATTTGGGAGAATTCTAAGATACGCGTATTGCGACATATCCGCCTCCAGTTTCAACTCAGTCTGCATAATTACGCATGCATGACCGTGGCGATTAACGTGAAGCTCCTCCCTAGGGTCCCGCAGCTCTTGCAAGTGCTTTCGTTTGATTTCCGTAGCCGAATGTTACAGAGAAATCTATCAGCTTTGCCTATCGCTGCGGGCCGTTGGGAGACAAAACCCTTTACTGAAAGTGGCGTCACGCCGTGAGAATTTCTGCGCCAATTGTCACCGCTTTGCATGCATAATGACTTCGATTCAGGTTAAAATTTCGATGAGTAACTCGGAACATGCGCCGTGCGTACGTGCTGGGAGAATTTTACAAAACGGAGTACTTCGTAATTACAGCCGTCTCGAAGTTTCCAATAAAAGTATGCACACTAGCTGCAGATGCTAAGAAGTTAATTATGTAATATTAGTTAATCAGGAGGTTGACGACGAGAGTGGGCTCGGCAGCAGCGCATCGGAAGCGATGTTCAGGAGCCATTTTTGCTTCATTCTTCAGGTGCTGGTGGGCCTGTTTCAAGTGCAGCCACCTGTCTTCTGCTTGCCTGGACTGTCTGCCGTCATCGCCGATATCAACAACGACCTACTGGCACGTGCTGATGTGACAAGCGTCAACAGAATCATCGAACCGGCAGCCAGGATTTCTGCGCATGCCCCGACGTCTGGGACGGCAGAGCACGTGGTTCACCAAGCCTTTAAAAGGAGCCCTGCATCTGCGTTCATCTTCAGTGGGCTCGGCAGCAGTGCATCGGAAACGATGTTCAGGAGCCATTTTTGCTTCATTCTTCAGGTGCTGGTGGGCCTGTTTCAAGTGCAGCCACCTGTCTTCTGCTTGCCTGGACTGTCTGCCGTCATCGCCGATATCAACAACGACCTACTGGCACGTGCTGATGTGACAAGCGTCAACAGAATCATCGAACCGGCAGCCAGGATTTCTGCGCATGCCCCGACGTCTGGGACGGCAGAGCACGTGGTTCACCAAGCCTTTAAAAGGAGCCCTGCATCTGCGTTCATCTTCAGTGGGCTCGGCAGCAGCGCATCGGAAACGGTGTTCAGGAGCCATTTTTGCTTCATTCTTCAGGTTTGTTCTTATATGCCTACTAAATGCTTCCGCAGCGATAACCGCTGCCTATTGCTGCTGCCTTGCCCACTATGCATTGCGTACTTTTTATCTGATGTCCGGTCATTCACAGAAGATCTATTGTCATGCGGTGACATTGAATCTAACCCCGGTCCAACACAGGAGGATTTGTTGCTTCAGCTTGTTTCAGGCCAAACCAATATGACTGCCTCTATTAACCAGTTGCTGGAAAAACAGACTACGCTGGAGGATAAAATCGGAGGTTTATCTGTTCGCATTACCAACCTGGAAGACAAACTATCCTGTCTGGCATCTATAAGCAAAGTGGTCAGTGATCTAAAAGAAACGGTAGCTCAACTTGAGCAAGATAATTCATACATGCTAAAAAAAATTGATGATTTAGAAAACAGGAGTAGGAGAAATAACTTGATTGTTTATGGTTTGGAGGAGGGTGACGAAGAAACTCCTACCAGTCTTCAGAATGCGATCCGGAAAGAACTCTTTGAAGAAAAATTGAAAGTTGAAATCAATAGCATAGAGAGGTGTCACAGGCTGGGAAAAAAGAAGAAAGATCAAAGCCGCCCCGTAATTATGAAGTTTCAGGACTACAGAGAAAAACTTTCGGTGTTACAGGCTTGTTCGGGGCTGAAAGGAACCACATTCTCTGTGGCTGAAGACTTTTCCAGCCGAGTTCGTGAAATTAGAAAGAAGCTGTGGCAAAGCTGTGCAGTGGAGAAGGCTAACGGCGCTAAAGCCAAACTGATATTTGATAAGCTGGTTATCGACGGTGCTATGTTCGGATGGGACGAAGTGAAGAATGAGCCCTATCGTATATCTAAAAAGAGGGAATGACAGACGCATATTATGAACAAAAGGTTCACACTGATAAACGTCAACTGTCGAAGTATTGTCTGCAAAGCTACGCAACTTGAGGGCCTGCTGTTGACGTATGATGTAGAAATCGCTGCACTCACTGAAACCTGGTTAGGAAAAAATATTTTTGACAGCGAATTCGTACCACAAAACTACAAAGTTTTTCGCAAAGACCGAGATGGAAGGGGCGGTGGAGTGGCCATACTGTTCAAATCTTCACTGCAAGTCTTTAGAATGCCAGATATTGACGATGTAGAAGGCATCTTTTGTAAATTTTACAAAAACAATGTTCGTTACGTTTTAGGAGCCGTGTACAGGCCACCCAATTCCTCTGTAGCACTCCTAGTGAATCTAAAAAAATATATTGAGCGCCATATAAAACAGAATGATAGGCTAATGTTGACTGGCGATTTTAATTTACCAAACATAGACTGGACTGCCTTTTCGCATTCTAATAACATCATTGAGCAAACTATGCTTGATATTTCTATTGCCTTTGACCTGCTTCAGGTAGTTAAAGATCCTACTAGAGTCCACAATGGTTCATATTCAATTCTTGATCTATTTTTTGTAAATGGTACTGTCAAAGAAAATGTCGAATGCTATGTAACGACCGGTATTTCTGATCACAAAGCTGTTGTACTGACATTGATAAATGCAAACTTTGATCGCCGAAATACTGTCGGTTTCTTTCCTAATTTTTCTCGTGCACATGATGAATCTATTCTTGATATGCTCGACTTTCATTATGACCGCTTTATGAATTTTAATGGAAATGTGAATGACTTATGGCTATTTTTCAAAAGTGTTGTCTTTCAGTGTATTGAACGCTTCGTTCCAAAAATTGCAAAAAAGTCCCCAAAATGTAACCCTTGGATAACACGAGAGACATTACGCTCACAACGAAAGCTAAAAAGAATGAAAAAAAGGTTAAAAGCAGGAAACTATTCCCAAACGATCATTGATGAACAAACAGAAAAACTCAAACAGCTGATTGCCCATGACAAGGAAAAGTACTTTTCTACTCAGCTACCTACCTTCATTAAAACATGCCCTGAGAAATTCTGGAGGCAGATAACTCCAGCTTCACGATCTCATGATACTTTCAAAGTAAATGGAATATGTGAGCGTGATGATGCTTTGGTGTCCACGGCTTTCAATGACTACTTCAAATCGGTGTTTACGCAGGATGACAGCTCTCTTCCCTGCTATTCCGTGAATTTGCCTTCAATTCCTGATGTTGTGATTTCCGAGGCAGGTGTTCTCAATTTATTATTGAAGCTTGATGTAAAAAAATCTCCCGGACCAGATGACATTCCCAACGCATTCCTGAAGCGTTATGCAGAATGGTGTGCCAAGTACTTATGCATCTTATTTAACAAATCACTAAATGAAGGATCATTACCGGATGACTGGAGAACGGCAAGAATCAAACCAATTCACAAAACTGGAGACAAAGCATCTATTCAGAATTACCGTCCGATATCGTTAACATCTACAGCATGCAAGGTCTTGGAACACATCATTCATAAACATATAGCAGATTTTCTTGAACAAAACAATTTTCTAACTAATGCACAGCATGGCTTCAGACGAGGATTTTCCACTGCCACTCAGCTAGTACAAACTATACATGATTTTGCGCAGGCAATAAATGAAGGAAAGCAGACTGACGCTATATTTATGGACTTTAAAAAAGCATTTGATAAAGTTTCGCATAACAAACTTCTTCACAAATTAGGTAATGTACTAAAAAATGACAAATTACTTGCATGGATTACAGCCTACTTAAGAAACCGTCGTCAGTTTGTAGTAGTAAATAATTCCCCTTCCCCTCCAGTTCCTGTTGATTCCGGCGTTCCCCAAGGATCTGTTCTTGGGCCACTCCTTTTCTTGATTTTTATTAATGACATTGTCGATAACATCTCAGTTTCTGTTAGATTATATGCTGACGATTGTGTGTTATATGAAAAGATTACTACTACTGAGGACCAAGTACGGTTAAATAACGATTTCACTAAGATAATAACATGGTGTGACCAATGGCAAATGTGCGTTAATTATGATAAAACAGTGTTCATGCGTATAACCCAGAAAAAGAAGCCTCTTTTGTTTAACTATACTGCTAAAAACAAAGTTCTCTCTCAAGTGAATACTTACAAATACCTAGGTCTGCGGATCTGCAATAACCTCTCCTGGACAGAGCACATTGACAACGTTACAGCTAATGCCCTACGCAAACTATTTTTCCTCCGACGTGCTCTGAAGCTCGGCCCCCCCAGTGTACGTTCACTTTCGTATAACACTATTATTCGCCCTATGTTAGAATATGCCGTCATAATCTGGGATCCTTTCACTAAATCTAACATTGCTAAATTAGACAGAGTCCGAAAGAAAGCAGCACGGTTTATTTACAATTCATATAACCGCACATCTATCACTGCACTTCTTAATCAAAGTGGTTTGCTTCCAGTCTCTCATAGAAATCGCATCTGTCGTCTAAAATTTTTATTTCAGTTAATCAAAGGTCAGTACAATATTGACACATCCAATATTATATCGTTCTCCTCAGGGTACAACACAAGACAACGCCATGATTTTACAGTAACACCATTAAACGCACGAAATAACACCTTTAAGTACTCTTTTTTCCCCAGAACGATTACAGACTGGAATAATCTAACTAATGATGCAGTAACCCAAACTTCACTAAAAAGGTTTGAAAGCCACCTTTAACTTTTTTTATAATGTCGTACCGCTACATTTCTTTGTTTCATTGTTTCTTGATCTTAAATTGTTGATCAATTCTTCTTGATTGTTTGCTTGTTCCTGAGGTCGTTTTTGTTGTTTCCAGAATTTATGTATTGTGTGCCCACCCCTGCGAAGGTCTTGTAAAAGATCGCAGTATCAATAAATAAATAAAATTGCCGTCTCATTATGTATCCGCCTGGTCGAATGAGCTGCGTGCGAAAGCAGCTTTCGTGTACTGCTCATCGTTTGCGTTAAGAAATCCAGTAGGGTTAATTAGGGACAGCCTGTATATATACGCAGACAGTACGTTGTTAGGTGGATACGATTACTCACATACGACATGAATCACAGCTTCTGTCGCCGCGGAAGCTTTCGATATAAACACGACAGGCGATAACTGAGTGAGCACCCGGTCAGACTCCTTAGCCGAAAACAGCTGTTCTTCCTTTCTTGGCGTGAGCGGTGACGGACGTAAAAAAAATGTGATTGAAACAGCTCTTTATGTAGTATGCACTGCTGCATGTGCGTTTGTGGCACGTGATGTTACTCCATTGATGAACTATTTCCTGTAGCAGGAGCTACAAATTTTTTTTCACGATCTAAAATATGTGGGGACGTGCCCTGCAGTCCCCTGTGTTTGCTTTCCCGCGAGGCGCCGTGCAGCAGCAGCCTCGCCTCGAGGAGGAACACATTCCCTTGTCAGTTACATTATCTAGCAAGAGAGGGCGCCAGCCTCGCTGCGCGAGAGACTGCTTGAGCCCGCGCGCGGGAGAGGGCAGAAATGTTCGACTGGGATCGTCGGCGCGAGCGGACGTGTCGCTCGCGGCTCCGCTCTTCGCCAGCGGGGCGAGGAAGCGACGGTGAGACTCGCTCCCGTATCTCGTCCCTTTCGACCTTCGGAGTATCTCTTGCCCACAAATAAGACAAACACTTATTTTCTAAAAAAAAATCACAGGTTTACCATAAACTTCATGCGATAAAGCAACACTAGCGGTTGTATTTCACCTCGTTGATTACTTTGAGGCTTTTACTCGAAGCCGAGACTTTAAAGACACATTTTTTTCTGGAGGTTGAAGGGGCATAAGTGGGTGGGCGGGTAGCACTGATATAAGTTGGAGATGTGAAGGGGAGGCGGGTCGGGTGAAAGTGGTGGTGGGTGCACAGCCCCCTGGCCACCCCAGACCCTTACACCTCTTGCTATGAGTGATGCTGAAAAGATGGGTGGCGAGATATGCATCTGGAGGGCGGTTGGTATCCCCATTGCTTCTTTAAGTTAGATTTCGCCCCCGCTTTTTCGTGCCGCTGCTGCTTGGGCTTCAAGTGGGTGGAGGTCTTGTGAAGGGTGGAGGTTGGTGGAGGATGGCACTTCTGGAGGGTGAACGTGGGCGGGGGTGTCGTTAGGATGGTTCGAGAGTGATGGTTGGTAGGCAGGCTGCCCCTTAGCTTGGGTTACAGTTGGCTGGTGGGTGGATTTCTGGATGGTGGAGGCTTCACACAGGGAGTCTTAGCACGGTCAACGCCGGCATTTTTGCCAATTGCCACTGATACTGCTATAGCATTAAAACAATTGCGTTCTTCTGAGCCTTAATCAAAATTTTTATCAATGTTTTGATGCGTCGTGGGGCTTTAGTGCGCATCGCAAACATGTGAAACATTTCTGAAAATTATGTTTGAGTTTGATCTTTTGACAAGCTTAGCATTCAATTTTCACGAGATTTCAACCTCTACATTACGAATTGCTTTTACCGGTTTAGCCCTAAAACGTACAGCTATAGCACGAGCTGACAAGAAATAATACGGCTAGCGAAACGCGCGGCTCAATGTGGAACATGAAAATCTGTTCAACTGGAGATAATTAGCACTACAATTAGGAAGAATACCACATCCGTGTACGACAGCAGCGACTTGCGATCCTGGAATGCACCTGGCAACGTAGTGGCACCTCTGCACATTTTACTTCTAGCCTTTGAATTGACTGTAATTGTTCTTTTTCAGTGCTAATGTTGCATATACAAACGTATTTGCTGGTTCCCTGCAGTCTGTTCGCATTTTACGATACCATAAAATGCCTGTATCTCCCATTCTCAGCAAATCCAGGTGGGCACCTTGTGGAAACTGTGTCAACCCTAAGGCGGAACCACCGGGCTGTCCGAAGGGCGAACCTAAATCAGTACATTTCAGAATATTTCCTAAATTTTCCGTCCTAATCGTATCCAGCAGAAACAGCTTCAGCCCCGAGCAGGAGTCGAACTACCGCCTGCACACAAAAAGCATCTTGTATTTGCGATCCCTTGGCCAAAGCCGTAGCCTCCAGCACTGTATGTTCTAGCTTGCAGTCTTTGTTGTTTCTCGCGCTACTGTTTTAATTCGTTGTCTTTGTTATATTCAATCCGCTAGTTCTGAGCTTTTAAATGCTCTGCGGCAGTAGCCGCACACAAAGGTGCCACAAAAACATAAGCCACACAATCTGGCAATGCCCCTGCTCACCTGGAGCTGCCGTAAACATTCGTAATGAGGAAGCTTGGAATCTCTCCTTCGAAACTCGAAGCCATCCGCCTGGCGACCGAGGCTTCGAAGATCCAAGCGGTTCGCCCCTCAGGCCTCTAGGCGCGGAGCCCCCTACTCGCTCCCGGATCTGCGAACCTAAGTTGGGAAGGGACGGTAGGGGTGCCTCCTATATCAATGAACAATAAGTTTTTTTTCTTATCTGATCTGAAGGTTCCAAGGCGGCCTAATGTGTCGATAAGGCCGAATTAAAGTGGGAAAGCGTTATGGCGCCTCAGGGAGCGAGGAACGAGAAGCTTAAAATAGCCTAAAAGTACTCTCTAACTGCCTAAATCATTGAAAATTCGAGTGTTGGCGGAAGCAATAGCTACGGCAACCGCAACAAAGCGTGCTCAACACAGCCTATCGCACTACAACACACCGTAACAAACTAGCCAGTCGGGGAGCAGGTTGCAGCGGGAGAGGCAGCAATGCAAGGGCAAAAGCGTGGCAATTTGTACGGCCTTCATGGTTGGCCACTCGACGAGGCAGCGGTCATTGATCACATCGGGCCCCGTGTTCAACCGGGCACCTAATTGGGAGCCGACGTGCGCGAGGGAAATGCGGCAGTGCCATCTATCACTCCTCTGAACCATCGCCGACGTAATCGCAATGACATTCGGGAGCAAATTACTTATCGCCAGAACTCGCGTACGAACGAAAGTGCGATTGTGTCCCGGCGCAAGTAATTTCGTTCTTCTACTGCCTCCTCTCCCTCTTATCTAATATGGAATGAGGTGCACGTTGTTTCTAAGAGAATAAAAACAATTCGCTTGTGTGGACAGGCATGCAAAAACTGTTTTCAATTATTTTTTTACCTATTACAGAACCAACGTCCTTCAGCTCTAACATTTGGAATTTCACTAGAACCGTGCAGAAATCACATCCCCCTTCATGTGCAAAGGACAGAATTTTATGACTGAATTCTGTATTCGCGCTTATAGAGAGCCATTTATCATGCTATCATGCGCCATTTGGAGCTGTTTCAATGAATTAGCTCACATTTCGTTGTACCAAAGAGCACGTCAGCAGAATGTGAATCTATAGCAGTATAAATATGAACAATATACTTCTTTGCTCTTTTTTTCGCACAGTTTGCTAGTGCTACAGACCGGAAACATGCATATAATACCTATGCTTCGCCACGCACTCTGACATACTTATGAATGGAAGCTGGCTAGTGGTTTCGCCTGCCCACCATCAACCTATTTCTTGTGTAGATAAGAGTGAGCTGGATGAATTTCGGCTAAGCACAATTGCTTTATTTTCGTTGCTTCCCACCACTGCAATAAAGGCACATACGCTAAAACAACGTCAGTAGAGTTTCGAGGCAAATTACATGCTTTCACGCTTCAAACAGCGCAGATTTTAAACTTCCAGCTTGCATCTTGGAAGGAATTGTGATTAACAAGTGTCATCTGTCCACATGGTCATAAGCCAAACAACGTCTACTGCAGGACGAAGGCGTGTCAAAATGATCCCCTATTAGTCATGTCCTATGCCTGTCGCGATCACTCCATCCCAGCAGATTTTCTGGTCTCGTCTCGTGTCCCTGCCTACTCTGTCCCCTTCGGTGCTGCATTTATCTTCCCATGAAATCCACTCTGTCATATTAACCGACAACTGGCTCTCTGTTCTCCACCTTACAGGGCATGCGCTATGTAATTATGACAAAATGGTCTTACTATGCGTTTAAATTCATCACGTATCGCGCTCTACGAAAACACAAAGGACAAAACAGAACACATGCAGATGTAATCGACGTTAGTCTTCACCTGCCGTTTACCTGACAAAAACAGTGCACATATTGTAGTGTGAAAGAGTAGTGGCGTAATCATAGAGTCTCCAATGCGCAGTATCTACGCTTCATGCAAGATATGAGAGCCATTTTGCTGATAGAGGTACAATGGTTCTCTGACACAACTGTTTATTTTTCTTTTGCTACGCATAGAGCATCAACCATTTGCCTGCAAAGTTGCATCTTCATTGTTGTTTTTACTCAATGCATCTGTGGCTAAAACTCGTCTTGGCCACCAATGAAATCAAACAGAGAAAATGCAATCGGACAGGGAAGTCTTCCTCTGCTAAGCACAGTTAAGAACAACTGCGTCAGCACACCATCCGTAGCTCTACCAAGGAATAAGGTGTCGTCTTTTACACGCTGCATAGACACTGTGCGTGAGTCGCAATGATTAGGCCACTGCTTTTCAGAAAGCAATATATGCCCGGTTTTTGTAAAATAAAGGATAGTTAGACTAGTGTTGGTCGCGCCTGCATCTGTTCTGTTTTATCCAAGCGGTGTTTTTCTAAAACGCTGGATGTAATGAATTTAAATCGCCATTCCCAACCCACGTTTGCACCTTACTGTGCTAAACGGGCCAAAATGCTGAGATTGCATGCGTGCATTGTTAACACCGCGACTTACGCCAAGACAAAAATTCTGCACATCTCTGTGTTGTCAGGTCATCAAGCAGAATGTCTGATTCATTACTTCAGTGGTGAGAGGTTCGTTCGTACAGAACAAAATTTTCTTTCTCAGCGAAGCGCTTTTAGAAGATATGACAATTACAGGTACTGCAGTTTGATACAAGAAAATTTAAAAACCACTTGTAAAATCGAGGATGTAAATACAAACCAAAGGACTGACCTCGAGATATTAAGATTTAGCATGAACGGAGCAAGTCAGTATTGAGAGTGGGATGCCGGATTCGCCATTTAGTCAAGCAAAAAGCAGCGCGCACTGCTGTGTAATTACTGTCTTTATTCTCTTGGGCTATTTTTGAGCTTATAGTACATGCGCGAGTTCATGCAGGTGGAGAAAGCACCTCACGAAGTGAACCAGTTCGGGCTTATTTTTCAGGCAGTTTTTCAGCCTTTGCAGTATCAGGAACGAAGAAAGACACACAAGCGCCAAAATCGTATCTCATTACGTTTTTATCCTCCTGGTGAAAGCCGTCGTTGAGACCGTAAACCTCTATAAACCTCTACTGGAAGTTTGTTCGGACTGCAACGTGGGCTAGAAGAACGATAAAAAAAAGTAAGATTCGACTGGAAACGTACGAAGCCCACTTGCCGCTAAGAGGACAGCTACGTTCCAGTTCCGGCTGCCGAGTAAATCTTTGGGGTTCTTTTTTTCCAAACTAGGCCAAGGGGCAGATATGGCGCCGGAAACTAACTGCCTTTTCATTCGGGACCTATTTCCATTCGAAAGAAAACGTCTTTTTTTTACTTTTTTCTTAACAAAAGCGGCGATAGCTCGGAATCAAAAAAAGAGCAAAGAGCTACAGCAATTTGGTCAGACAGAAATCCAGAGAAACCGGCGTGTGTAAGCTTCTGCTTTGGACTGGGGATCAGCATTTCGTTCTAAACATTGTTTACTTGGATTTCAATATCGTTTTCACCGACTCGATTTCTTCCTCTGCACCTTAACGGGAAGAGTTCTTTCGTTTAAAGACTCCTGCACTGAAGCCAAGAACAGGTTAGCTCAACTCCGACTTCCTTATAGATAGTATACACTACCTTCGATCACTATTAATATGGATAGTAATAAAAGGATTGAGAGAAACCATAAGGAAAATGTTCCTTTCAATTGTTTTTTTTTTTGTGGAAGAAAGCAGGACAGTGGTTGTATATGACTTAACTAATAGCACTAACAGCATCACCTTCTGTCAACGCATGCGCTAAGATACCGACCTCTATATGAGCTAAGCAACGAAGATCTGCCAAAGACTTCGTGGATCGATATTTCGGGAGCAGTTATTTCTTGCCGTAACGAACTGGCCGCGCAACTCACGTTCCTGAAACGTTCTTTTACAAGTTGAACATAGTGGACAACGCGGAAACGACCAGAAACCAGACAGCGAACGGCATGGCAGCACTGCTGGTTGCGTCTAATGAATACTAACTCGGCCACGTTTTCTTTTTTGTGTGTACTGGCCATGCGAAAACATTCCATCGGTAGTTTTAGAGCGCAGGCCTCCGATTCTGTATGCCGCGTCGTAGTTGTCGGCGTCGGCGCAGTTGGCGTTACACGCCACCTTACAACCGTGGCAGGTAACAGCAGAGCCACCTGCCACTGCGAAAGCGGAGGAATGGACACCCGGAAGGTGGCTGCCACGGGAACATCCCGGAGGGTGGCCAGCACGACACCTGCCAGCTTTGGCAAGTGGCGTGTAAAGAGCTGCGCTCAAATATCGCATTACCAACAATCGCAATCGTCTGTCATTTTTTTTATTGCACACTGCAGGGCCGGATTTCAGACGTGGAACTAAATTCTTCAACTCTTCTTTTTTCTCGCGCACTGTTCGACAAAGGGATGCTCGATCTCCGTTTTGCATGGATATTACTGACAACTAAGGGTTTGTGTCTTCAGTGCAAATTTCATTTTTATTTTTATTTTGTTTTGCACAACCCTAGCCCCCACTTTCCCTCTGTAATGCCACACGTAAATAAATAAACAAGTGCAGCAGTCACGCTTTTTAGCTCTGGCTACAAAATGAATGCCACAAATGAAGCAACGTGCACGCGTCGTTGTTCTGATTGCCCACGTCCTTCACTCTGCTCTCGAACGAAAAAAAGCAATGCTCTTTTCAGACAAAGCTTGAGTCGGGTTCTCTGTTGTTCGGTGCTAAAGCGCATGGCCTTACTGCTCCTGTGTTTTAATTTTATTTGATCAGTAGCATATACAATGCATGTTTCCTGCAATGAATTTCAGTTCCGACTCAGCGCTGAGTTTGTGCGCTCCGCTGTCGACCGTCGGTGGGTCGTGCTGTATGTGAAAAATGTGAACGTTGACCAGCTAGCCCAGTGCACGTTAAAGATCCCCAGGTGGTCGAAATTATTCCGGAGCCCTCCACTACGGCACCTATTCTTCCTTTCTTCTTTCACTCCCTCCTTTATCTCTTCCCTTACGGCGCGGTTCAGGTGTCCAAAGATATATGAGACAGAAACTGCGCCATTTCCTGTCTCCAAAAACCAATTATTATTATTATTATTATTATTATTATTATTATTATTATTATTATTATTATTATTATTATTATTATTATTATTATTATTATTATTATTATCATTATTATTATTATTATTAGCCCAGTTTTCACGTTCATTTCGTGAGGATGGTGTCAATTTTCTTCGCTCTAGTTTTCCTAATCGTCTTCGCCGTAATCAAGGCGTACTAATACACAAATCGACCGCCTCGGGCGTGCACACAGAGATGCGGGTCATGGTGACGTGGAAACAAGTGGCAGGGCGAGCCCGAAGCGGCGAGAGAGTCGTGACGTCATTTCGTGAAGCACTGCCGGACGCCACGCAAAATTGTCGTTGCCAAAAGTGAGGCGGTATCGGGAAACCTATGTCAGCTTTCGATTAGCCCCCCCCCCCCCCCCCCATCCCCCTGCTTCTTTATTAGAAATGCGCCTGAGTTTCGAAATGAAGGGTTCCTCTGCTTCATCTTTAAGTTTTCCACAAATAAGGCGCTTGCTATTTATGTGTGTTCTTGTGCCCAGGACGGATAATTCTGAGATGGTGGCATAAAATTAGCAACATTTCTTGTTCGGCGCCAAGCATGCTTTACTGTTTCTTGCCCGGCTTTCGCTCGTTATGTCCCGCGGGTAATTACAAACTTTTACCCCACGGTAATGTGAGCCGACCGGCGCGCCCACGCTGATTAGCCTTCTCAAAGAATTTCTTTGGAAAGAAAAGAAGAGTGCTCGCATTCCCTTGGGTTGCTGCAGGAGGAACGCTGTGATTCCTGCTTCTCTGCTCCCCCGTCGTCGGGTCGGTCTCGTCACTTTTAAATTGGAAAATCCTTACCCTTTTTCTCTATATGTGCATGCTGCTCAGACATTTGTGAGGTTCAGACCTTTCACTGGCATGGGAAAACAACCAGGGCGTGGTGTGTGTCCTTTGACTTTACTAAAATGACAAGCGGCAATATGAATGTAGCAAGGAACACTTGTGTAATGTGTCATAAGGGAACGTTTGTGGCAGTATGCGAGCTTTCGCGTCCCAAAGCGACGCATCGGCTATCAGGAACGCTGTAGTGGAGAGCTGCAGATTATTTTAGATCACCTCTTGTACTTTAACGTGCGCTGACACAGCACAACGCACGGGTGTTTGTTACTGTTGAAGCAGTAGAGCTTCCTCTCAGCCGCTTAGCCTTTGTCGGCCAGATCCTTCTATGTGCCCACCAGTTCTTAGGCAGTCTGCTTTGGATAAAAGAGGGGCCACCTTGGTCAAAAACCCTTGTGCTGTCATCACAAACTGCCCACCGGATTGAGAACAAATGGCTCACTGCCGCAGGTGGCTCTTCAATTAATGATTAGAGCCGAGAGGTTGCTCTGCAAGTGCAGCCTGGGTCTCAGAGGCCACCGGTGGCAGCACCTGTCATCGCAGGGCAGTGCCGCATCGCTCCCAGTGATCCATGAATTTAAAGTGGACAGTTACCAATTCCGCATTCGTGAACATTAACCAATTAACGCTTATAGCGTCACACTCTTAAGGCGGAGCTGAAGGGTCCCCTGCAGTTTTAGCGAGCTAGCACTGAAGCCCACACTCACTGATTTCTCCGATATTTGTCTGAAACCTGCTTGGTCTTGAAAACGCAGCCTCGAAGCGAAACCAAAAGTGCGTGAGCACCTGAATGGAGTTTGGCCTAACGATGTTAAATCGTCCATCATTTCTTCTGCATCTTCGGCTTCAAATGGAGCCGCTGCGGCCGGCATCGAATGCCGGCGACTTAAAGGTCAGCACCAGAACGCCAAAGCTATAGAGGTACTGCGGTGGATACATAAAGAAAATCTGTTTTTTTCATGGTCCGGGGTTCAAGCCCGGGGTTCAAAGCTGTTAGCTTTCCTTTGCAGCCGTGTAGCTGCGCTTGGGTGGATGCCAATTAGTAATTGCTCCTTTATTACAAATCTACTCCACCTAAGAGGATTCCCCTAAACATTTGACCTATAGTTAATTTATGCTCAACATGTTATGCGAGTTTTGTGTAAAGCGCTACCAGACCAATTTAAGGATAAAAATAGCATCTATAGAAATGTCTCTACCAGCAAGTAATCAAGGCTTTACTAAAAATTTAACACCCTACACAGCAACGCGAAAATCGGCCCACGAAACTTAACAAATGTGACTTTATGGCAGAATCTCTAACTTGCAGAACACATAGGAAAGACGAAGAAAATGCCCCGCGGCATTTACTCTCTTTGCTTCTTTTTTCTTCCTAAAAGAAAGGGCGAGCTGCTAGGAGCACGGCTCTTTTGGTTTGTCGCAGAATGCAGCGAGAAGAGGTCTCCTTGCCCAATTTTTATGCGATATTCTTTTGCTGCCGCGTCCATGGCCCCATATAAGCTAGCCAGATTTCTTCGTGTTCTGTCGGGTCACCCGGAAAGCGAGAGCACACGGATCTGCAGCAAACACGGCCCCCAGATTGGGGACTACGAGAAACAAGTAAACGCCCCAGCGCATATTTATCACTGTTTGGCGCCAGTATCAAAACAGACGAAAGGAATGGAAGGTTGGGAAGGCAAAGGCGACCTTGGGGAGAAAGGGGAGCGTGATTTCACCATCAGCCAAAGGAAGGCCCACGCCGTCTGACTCCCCAGTTGCGAAAGCACGCTCGGCATAGCTTGGCTTCTTTTATTCCGCCTACTGGCTCCCGATTTAGACGACGACTACGACCAGAACGAATCGCCTCTCCCGGGTGGACGCTCCCCGGGGGTAGACCGAGCGGCTCACGGACATGATGGGATGGAGCGCTTCGCCTTTTGCTTCATTCCCTCCATGTCACTTCAATAGGCGCCGGCATGCTGGCGTGCCTTCTCTTCCCGATTTGATTCCCATAGTATAGAATCGCATTCAGCCGCGAGTCGTCCGTCTTGCCTTTTTTTTTTTCGTTCTACTTGCGGACGGCCACCTTCTGTTCTCGCAGCCGTTGTGTTCCGCATCACGCTATCTTTTCAATTTCACTGCCACGGAGATCACCTCATTGCTGGCTCTCCTTTTATGTTTACACTACCCATGGCGAAGCGGAGACACTGGCTCAACATTTTGAAGGCCTCGTATTAGGCCTAGTGTTTGTGTACCCGTCCGTTCTTGCGCTTGTTTTGAATACGGAAACGATCCCCTTGGTGCGCATAAGGCCAAACGTTTTTTTTTTTTTCATTTATCTTTTTCTACTTTAGTTATTTCGTTGTCTCTTTCTCAAAAGAAGGTAAATTTTTTTCTTCTGTTGTTCGTGTGACCGTCTCCCTAGAGGACCCCCTATGCCAGGTTCGTTTCCGCTATCCACCCGCGGTACAACCCACGGCAGTCCCTGCAGGGCCAGTTGCGTGTAGTTCACGCTTTTTGCGTTAACCCCGCGCCAACGGGATGTGACAGCTTCAGGGTAGAAACGTCACTGGTATGGACACGGTACTCTGTCCCACCAGTCACTCCTGTCTCTCTGTTTGGGAAATTTAAGGACACAGCTGAAACAGGCGAACTGAACCAATTAAAAAACAAAGACAAATAGCTTCGCTTCATTCACCCCCATGGTCAAGCGGACATCTGGTAGATTTTTGTCTCGAGGAGGTTGCAGTGTTTGCCCCATTTTTGTTTTTTCCCTGCCCGGCTTGTCTCTAGCGTTTTTTTTTGTGCTACTCCTTTCTTTTTCTTTTTTCTAGATGGCCTCCGCTCTGTCGCAGCTTTTCTTCTGCCCTCTTCAACCTTTAGCTACCATATTGTACTTCATCTTTTGTGAAGCGGCGAGTCAAGGAGGGAAAATAGTAAAAAGAGCAATACAGCTAGGGAGTTTTTCGGATGCTGAGCTAGTTCCGTCAAGGAAGGCAGACGTATAGATCGGAGTTGCTCTCTTCTATATCCATCAATGTGAGCCACAATGCTGCGTAAAATCGGAGAAGTGGCCCCTAGTACTTCACGCTTATATAGTGAACCCGACGCCCAACATTTTGAGCAGTTATTTCCTTTTCTTGCGTGCCATTCACCAGAAACTTTCCTTGCGCCCAGCTTGACGATGTAAAATATCAACTGGTTCGTAATTATTTTGCTTACAGGTTTATTACATCCGAGCACCTCTCCACAGTTCACAGCTTTGTTACTGGCGCGCTCGGGTGAAGCATTTGACGGCATTCTTTGCAAGGCTAACACCATCTGTTGCGACTGCGACTACTGTACATTTACAACTAGTAGTATAAGTACTAATAATTGTACTACTACTACCACCACCACCACTACTGCTACTATTACTACTACTGCTGCTACTACTACTAAAATTACAAATGCTACTATAAATACGTCTAGCAGTATTACCTCGTCCGCTGCTACCACTACTATTATTACTGCCAGCAACTTTTACTACTACTAACACTACTACATATACTACTAACAGCGCTAATACTGCTACTGCTACCACTACTACTACTATTGGTAACACAACTACTATCAATACAATTATTAATTGTACTACTACTGTTATTACTACCACGGTTGCTGCTATTAAATCTACCACAACTACCGCTAAGTGAGAGCGTCCTGTGAGGATAATATTGCCGCGAATATTTGCAGTGTTTGTTCATTTTTCAAATCTGCCGCGACACCACTTTATCGCTTTGTTTGCGACGCAAGACGCGACTAGATTTATCTCGATTGATCGCAGCCAGGCAAAGCTGATTCTACGTTGTTTCGGAATGTTCTAGTAACTTTGCGCCCTTTATCTCGAAGGTTCGCTATCAGCCTTAAATTGAGCACGGCCGACAGCGGCGGGCATTCTGTTCGACGACCGCCGAGCACGCTTGTCGCTTCGCCGCCGCCGAGTGATTCAGTCCATTTTGGGTGCAAGTCAGCCCAATAAACAGTTCTTTTAGAAGACCCTTTCGTCCGTCTTAATCGCTGCTTCGACTGCCGTCACCACTACGTGACATCTGGTGGAGGTGCTGGGTAGCCTTCCATGTTCCGGACGCCCCCTTCAAGTCGTGAGCCCAGCCCTGAGCGCTTCACACCCGAGGACGAACCAGCAGCTCAGCGAGCCAGCCGACGTCTCCAGGGAGAGGGGCCTGAGTTTGGGAAACTGCCGGACCGCACCAGACAGCGAAAAGACGCTGCTACGAGCACCGCAACCTCGCCGAAGATGTCGACACCGATCATACTACAGCAGCCGCGGGTGCCGCCAACTTTCAGTGGATCCCTAGTCGAAGACCCTGAAGAATGGTTGGACCAATTTGAGCGCGTGGCGTCATTCAACAAGTGGGATGATGCGGCAAAGATTGGACACGTTTTTTTCTCATTGGATGGCTCCGCACGCACGTGGTACGAAAACTACGAGGCGTCCCTTACGACATGGGAGCTATTCAAGAGAGAACTATTGAAGGTATTCACCAGTGTCGTGAGGAAAGAAAGAGCCGAACGACTCCTTGAGTCCAGGATCCAGCTTCCGAATGAGCCCGTCCGCAGTTACGTCGAGGAGATAAAGCGCCTATTTCGCCGCGCCGATCCCGGGATGACCGAGGAAAAGAAAGTTCAGTTTTTAATGCGCGGCGTAAAAGAACAACTCTTTGCAAGCCTCGTCCGCCAGCCGCCAAAAACAGTCGAGGAGTTTATGCAAGAAGCCTGCACGATTGAGAAGACCCTCGACGTTCGAGCTCGGCAGTACAATCGCCCTTCCTCTGCCTGCGCAATCCGTTCGGACACGCCGACCACCACCAGCGACAGCTTGCGGGAAGTTATCCGCGAAATCGTCCGAGAGGAGCTACGCCGATTACTGCCATCTTCCCCACAGCCACAAGCAGCGACTCTGATGGATGTGGTACGGGAAGAAGTGCAACAGGCACTTGGCACCCCGACGGCCACAGAACCCCAGGCCATGACCTACGCCGCTGCAGTAAGTACTGCTCAGCCCCAGCGACAACCCCCACGTCCTCCCCGAGATGAGCCAATCGTTCCACAACGCCGCCTCCCAGCCCCCGCCCGCCCAGCCTATGACCGACGCTCAAGCCCCAGGAAATGCGACGCCTGGAGGACTTCCGACAACCGGCCGTTGTGCTTCCATTGCGGTGAGGCCGGCCACATTCTTCGTCACTGCCCGTACCGACGTATCGGTCTTCGAGGATTTGCCGTTAACGCCCCACGACCACGCTTCGGACAACGTCCGCACGAAATCGACGAGTACCTGCGTCGAGAAGAGTACACGCCGAACCGCTTTTCGCGCTCACCATCGCCGTCAACCTCGCGCTTTGCGTCGCCACGCCGCAGCTACGCAGCCGCGGTACGAGGAAGGTCGCCCAGCCCCCGTAGGGGAAACTAAAGGCAGCAACCTCTGGAGGTGAGGTTGCTCACGAGCTAAACGCCGAAGATCCTCCACCGACCACGTCCCATGCAGACGCTGCACCCGCGACGCCGCATGAAGAACCGACACTCGCTGCACCGACGCCGCACACAATGAGAACCTCGACCCCGACGCAAGCTACCTTGAAATCGACGCCGCCACCCAGAGGAGCTTCGACCACACGCCCAACCCGTGACTCGCATACGCGACGAAGCCGTGACCCGACGCCGAGAGCGACATGCAATGCAAGAGCCAAGACCTCCGACCTAAAAGTGACTGTCGACGGCCGGAAAGTTACCGCTCTAGTCGACACAGGAGCCGATTACTCGGTGATGAATGGAACATTCGCTGCGCAGCTTAGAAAAGTCACAACGGCTTGGGACGGCCCACAAATTTGCACCGCTGGGGGCCACCTCATTACGCCATCAGGACGATGCACAGCGCGAGTGACTGTCAAAGGACATACCTATCCTGCGACCTTTGTTGTGCTACCGCAATGCTCCCGCGAAGTGATCTTGGGTATAGATTTCCTTAATGAGCATCAGGCGATCATCGACCTGCGATCCAAGCTGATCACGCTTTCGACGGACGAAGCCATCGCTTCAATGAAAACTCAGAAAAATCACGTTGCCCTAAGTGTCCTGGAGGAAGAAGTGAGCGTCCCACCCCGTTCAAGCGTTATCGTGACCGTAGGCGCCACGAAAGCCATAAACACTGAAGCCATCATCGAGGGGAACATGCAGTTACTACTAGATCGAGGAATCAGCATCGCAAGAGGCATCGTACATTTCCGCAATGGCCAGGCCGAAGTACTGCTGACTAACATCAGCGAAGAATACCGGCATATTAACAGAGGAACGACGATTGCTTTCTACGACGAAATATCTGACGTACGAGACTCCTTCGCCCTCTCCGACCCCTCCGCAGAAGATCCGCCTGACCAAGAGAACTCGCCCACTTTCGACATCAACCCAGCCCTACACCGGAACAGACAAGACCAGATCCGCAATCTGCTTCAAAACTACAGTGAGTGCTTTTCGACATCGCCGAAGGTGCGACAGACGCCAATTGCCAAGCATCGCATTATAACGGATCAACACGTCCGACCTCTCCGTCAAAGCCCCTATCGTGTGTCTCCGCGAGAACGACAAGCTATCCGGAGCCAAGTCGAAGAAATGCTTCGCGACGACGTCATCCAGCCTTCAAACAGCCCATGGGCGGCACCGGTTGTTCTAGTGAGAAAGAAAGACGGCGCACTTCGATTCTGCGTGGATTACCGCCGCTTGAACAACATAAGAAGGACGTCTACCCCCTCCCCCGCATCGACGACACACTGGACCGCCTCTGTAACGCCAAATATTTCTCATCGATGGACCTCAAGAGCGGCTACTGGAAAATTGAGGTCGACGAAAGAGATCGCGAGAAGACAGCATTCATAACTCCGGATGGGCTGTTTGAGTTCAAGGTGATGCCATTTGGTCTCTGTTCCGCACCAGCGACGTTTCAGCGAGTAATGGATACAGTGCTGGCAGGCCTGAAGTGGCAAATTTGTCTGGTATATTTAGATGACGTCGTTGTCTTCGCCTCGAACTTTGAAGAGCACCTCAAAAGACTTCGAACAGTACTAGACGCAATCAAGTCGTCTGGCCTAACCTTGAAAGCAGAGAAATGCCACTTTGCCTATGAAGAGCTGCTGTTTCTAGGCCACATCGTTAGCAAGGAAGGAGTACGCCCAGACCCGCAGAAAACAGCTGCTATTGAACAGTTTCAACCGCCGGCCGATAAGAAAGCAGTGCGCAGATTTCTCGGACTATGCGCAAATATTACCGACGATTTGTGAAAAACATTTCGCGCATCGGCGAGCCCCTGACCCAACTGACGAAGGCAGACGTGCCGTTTAAATGGGAAGCGCCGCAAGCAGAAGCCTTCAAGGAACTTCAGCGTCGTTTACAGTCCCCACCGATCTTTGCGCATTTTGATGAAAACGCCGATACTGAAGTTCATACCGACGCAAGCAGCGTGGGACTAGGCGCCGTTCTCGTTCAAAAAAGTGACGGGCTGGAGAAGGTCATCGCATACGCTAGCCGTTCCCTTTCCAAGGCCGAGGCTAACTATTCGACCACTGAGAAGGAGTGCCTTGCCATCATCTGGGCTACGTCGAAATTCCGCCCCTACCTCTACGGACGGCCGTTCAAGGTGGTCAGCGACCACCACACGCTCTGCTGGCTTGCCAATTTGAAGGATCCCTCTGGCCGACTCGCTCGATGGAGTCTGCGTCTCCAGGAGTTTGACGTCACCGTCGTTTACAAGTCCGGACGCAAGCACACTGACGCCGATTGCCTCTCACGAGCCCCTGTAGATGCACCGCCGTTGGACGACGATGAGGACGCCTTCCTGGGACCCATCAGCGCAAGCTCTTTTGCTCAGCAGCAACGCTCGGACCCCAAACTAAAAGGCCTCATCGAGTACCTGGAAGGCAAGGTTTCTTCACCCCCCGCTTCATTCAAGCGAGGACTGTCTTCCTTCTGTGTGCAGAATGAGGTTCTTGTGAAGAAGAACTTTACAGCGAACAAAACAGCCTACCTCCTTGTTGTACCTACTTGTCTCCGCGAAGAAATTCTTCAGGCTTCACACGACGAGCCGACAGCTGGACATCTCGGGTTTACTCGCACCCTCCGCCGCATTCAAGACAAGTATTACTGGCCCCGACTGTCTGCCGATGTCGCACACTATGTGAAAACATGCCGAGATTGTCAGCGACGAAAGACTCCTCCCACACGACCAGCAGGATTTCTGAACCCCATTGAACCTCTCTCAAGGCCCTTTCAGCAGATTGGCATGGACTTGCTTGGCCCTTTTCCAACGTCAACATCTGGAAATAAGTGGATCATCATAGTGACCGACTACCTGACCCGCTACGCCGAGGCGAAAGCCCTACCGAACGGAACAGCAGCAGAAGTGGCCAAATTTTTCGTGGAGTGCATTCTTCGACACGGCGCCCCCGATGTGCTCATCACGGACAGAGGAACAGCATTTACGGCGGAACTCACGCAAGCCATCCTGCGCTACAGCCAAACCAGCCACCGGAGGACAACTGCATACCATCCGCAGACCAACGGACTGACCGAGCGCCTGAACAAAACCATCGCCGATATGCTCGCTATGTATGTCGATGCCGAACATAAAACCTGGGATGTCATCCTGCCTTACGTCGTCTTCGCC
The DNA here is from genome assembly GCF_052857255.1 of Amblyomma americanum. Taxonomy (NCBI): domain Eukaryota; kingdom Metazoa; phylum Arthropoda; class Arachnida; order Ixodida; family Ixodidae; genus Amblyomma; species Amblyomma americanum. The sequence continues at coordinate 15,056,204 of NC_135502.1, read as the reverse complement.
TACAACACCGCAGTGCAGGAGACCACCCAGATGACGCCTTTTAGGCTCGTCCATGGCAGGGATGCCACGACCACGCTAGACGCCATGCTGCCCAACGTTGCAGAAGAAGAGAACGTCGACGTTGCCGCCTACCTTCAACGCGCAGAAGAAGCTCGAAGGCTTGCCCGATTACGGATCAAAGATCAGCAGCGCTCCGACGCCAGACGCTACAACCTACGAAGACGCAACGCGGAATACAAGCCAGGAGGCCAAGTCTGGGTGTGGACGCCCATTCGCCGCCGTGGATTGAGTGAAAAGCTTTTGCGCCGCTATTTCAGCCCGTACAAGGTTCTTCGTCGGCTGGGTGAACTGGATTATGAAGTCATCCCTGACGCAATGACTGCATCCCAGCGACGCCGCGTACGACCAGAAGTTGTCCATGTAGTCCGTCTTAAGCCGTATTACGCGCGCTAAATGCCGTTCCTTTTCATGCTCTATTTTCGCAAGATCCGTTTTTTCCCTTACTAGTCGCATTATTTGTTTTAATGCATCGGGTCGATGCTTCTTTGAGAGGGGAGTAATGCCGCGAATATTTGCAGTGTTTTTTCATTTTTCAAATCTGCCGCGACACCACTTTATCGCTTTGTTTGCGACGCAAGACGCGACTAGATTTATCTCGATTGATCGCAGCCAGGCAAAGCTGATTCTACGTTGTTCCGGAATGTTCTAGTAACTTTGCGCCCTTTATCTCGAAGGTTCGCTATCAGCTTTAAATTGAGCACGGCCGACAGCGGCGGGCATTCTGTTCGACGACCGCCGAGCACGCTTGTCGCTTCGCCGCCGCCGAGTGATTCAGTCCATTTTGGGTGCAAGTCAGCCCAATAAACAGTTCTTTTAGAAGACCCTTTCGTCCGTCTTCATCGCTGCTTCGACTGCCGTCACCACTACGTGACAATATTACTCCGAGGCCAACCTCAAGATACCATTTGCTACGTTCTGGTTTTGAGGACAAGCATAGCTGGTGTCAGCGTTCCCCTATCTTCTGCACGAGGAACGACCCATGTGAGTACACTGGATGAGAATGAAATTTCCGGGAGTTTTTTTTTTGCTTTCAAAAACACAACGCAAATGTATAAAGATCCTTAGTCTATTATTTTGTTAGTCGACGTTTTTCTCCTTCACGAGATTGGGCGGTTGCATTAATTGAACATAGCCATAATTTCAGCAGGTTCCATTCCTGTCGCTCGCAAAGCTTCTCTGCACTGCACAAAAGGACGCATGTTCCAAAGTGCTAGCACTCCTGAAGTATTTAGCACTAAAATTTTCTCCACATTGCACATGTGCCGCCTTCGAAGAAATCAATCGGGGTGTAGTTTCCCGGCTGCAGCCACAAGAACTTCGGCCGATCGATTGAATAAGCCGGCCACTGCTGCCCGTCGGGCGCAACAGGTCGCCTGCGAGAAAATGAAGATGCCAAGGTCAGGTTCATTTCTTACAGAATGTCCGCATGCCTCTTAGTCGAAAAAATGCCGATTATACAGGAAGGCAATCGCGACACATATGCATACGAATTAAAGCTTAGCCTGGCTTAACCATCCCCATTTTAAAGGCTACGGGACTGAGGTCCTGATAAATAATGTGATTGAGCAATAGGCATCTACGGATGCAAGAATTATGTAGACTACGTTATGTAAAGCTGTTAAAGATATAAATGGCTATGAATTTCGGGCGGAACAAATAAAAACAAGCTCTAGGAACAACAGAATACTATCCCTGTGCCTTAACTAAAGAGTTACAATGCATATTGCACATTAAGAATAGGAGAGCTTGAAGTGTTGCATGACGTCATATTTGAAACCACCGACTCTTTGCTTCCTTAACTTTGCATGAAAGTTATGCGCAATTAAATGCGCTATCTTGACGTAAACCTTTGTCTGCCGTTAACACAAGATATTGCTTACGCAAGTCAGCACTATAACTGTGCATCTCTGACCGTGTCGGAAAAGAAAATCTCTAAGCCGTCTAGTCAGGAGCAAAGCAAGCTTAGCCAACCAGCCAATCGGCGACGTCGGCCGAGATAACATGCTACCAGAGATACCGAGAGCACATGTGTCTTGAAAATTCACCCGAGACCTCTGTACAAGGAGCGCCAACTGCCCACGGAATGAGGAAGCTAGCGGCATTAAAAACAGGTTTTGCGTTGTCCTTTAAGCGTTATTCACACGGGGGACATCGGCGCGAATGGATGTGCATAGGAGGTGTGCAACGTCACCGATCCGCCCCGCACAGCCACCGTATCTTCGCAAAACTGAGCTTTGATGAAACAAAAACAAAACCATAAAACAGGTCTAGATCAATATGCCAAGTTTTCAGTGAGGATTATCAGTCATCTAATGTTTGCACGGCGGCTCTCAGCCTCTTCCTAGAAGTTAAAGAAAACACACCGTCCAGCAGTTCATTGGAGGCAGAAGAAACACAGCACGACCTTATAGCTTTGCCTTACTGAGTTAGCAGTTTTGGAGTAACATAACGGGGAATATGTCTTCATATTTTTGTGCCTATATCTGCTATTGCAAAAATATTTTACCGCTACGTTCTGCTTGAATAGGCTGTCAAAGAAAGACAAGCTGGCTGCTTGTAATACGCTGTATGAGATTTTTTTTTCTTTCGGCGTATAAGGAACACTTTTCCGTTATTTTTAAAAACCCTATAAATTCTACTTTTCTACGTGTGAGAGCAGCTGAAGAAGCAGCACATACCTTATCTAAGCGCGCTATACCCTAATGCGTGGACGACAAATTTTCTGATATAAAAAACTGAATTTTTTTCAAATTAAAGAGCAAGTATGTAACACTTCTGAACATTTTGCAAATGTGTGCTAATGTGTTTTCCATGGGAAATCGTACTTCTTAAGCCAAGGTACTTAACAGGCGGCACACTGGTTACAGGCGCGCAACACCATTTGTTACAGTTTGAGGCATGCAAGAAGCTGGAGCCTTCATTTGTGTGGATTGCGGTAACAAACATGTCTAGATTATGTGCTATTGGTTTAAATTAAGTTAGAAGCAAGCCAAAGTAGCATCCATTTAACCTATAGACAAAACGGCGGAAGCAAGTCATGTTCAGAAAAACCTTATTATTACACGTGAAGCAACCTGTGGCCTAAAAGATATACGCAACAACTGCACACTAGCAGATGCATGATTAAAAGCTGAACACGAACTTACCTGAAAAAAAGAACTATGAATTAGCGGTAACACATCTGATATCCGCTGCAGATATCGCTGGTAAGTTTCACGAGAAAGTTTTCGGCTGATGACAGGGGCTTAAGGTTAGAATTGATGCTGTTGATGCGCATATGTCTGGAATAACGTTGAGCACGCCTTCCTTTCGCTCTTTACTAAAGGACTTACAGTGATTTTCTTAAATTTGTTGCAGTTGTTTTACCATAAAAATAAGCAAGTGGACTTATTGTGCAGCCATCAGCTATGAGTACAAGGCATGGGTTTAAATTACTCGAATCTTTGCTAGCGGGCAAAAGCAGAGACGGCTCTTGAGCTCCAGGTCATTCGTAAATTTCTTGCAATATTTTTCGCGGAGGCCGTCAAATAGTATAAGCACTGTTAAAGAATTAACTCGTATGAAGCTATTCATTCTGCTTACAGAGCCCCACTTTAGTAATATTACTTGAGATCAGAATTTTCAATATTATGCAAACTCGTTAGCAAGACACTTTCGTTAGCACGAATGATTACAGCTGCCACTAACCCATCTCGAGCAAAGGACACCAGCATCTCCATCACCAACGCGCTCAGTTGTCGGTCTTCATCGGTATAACTATCAGTGTCCAAGTAAGGAATACCAAAATAGTACGGAATGTCTTGCATGTGAATGATGCGCATCCATTCTGGCACTGTCGACTTCTCAGATCGATGGGCGAACACGATACCGTAGACTTTGCCTCCTTCTTGCGAATTGTCCTCGCTAAAAAACTTGGTCGGACAGTAAACATAGTGTTTGCCTATAAAGTCAGTCACTCTTTGCCTCTGCGCTGTCTTCGTGTCAGATTGGCCGTCATCCAAGTAAGCTAACCCCAAAGGAAAGATCTTCGTTTTTAGCCAGTTCCAAAGGATCTTCCTTATGGCAGTCATAAACTGAGAATAATTGTAGCCGCTTACGTCGTCCTCAGCCAGCTGGCTGTCAGACTGCATGACAAAAGACAGAGCACCCTCATTTAGCACAACTGAAACCAGTGCTTGAACAGCTGCGTAAAGCCCGTTTTCGCTAGCAACAGACGGCAAGTTGGGTACGTACTCAGTGTTGAAGGTTGGGAGAAAACCGAGAACTTTTGGCTGCGTCACATTTTCGGTAGCGTCAATTATGTCTTCGGCCAGGTTACTTCGAAGGCACTCGAGAACTTTGTCTGGGTGTGTTGTGAGGTCCTGGAAAGCATTCACGCAACCGAGAGCTGCCGAAACGGCATTGGCCTTTGCAATGCTTTCGAACACGGAGTCGACGAACGCGTTTGTAGTGATCGTCCCGCTCATGCAGAATATTCGACGGAAGAGGCCCCTACTGAATGGAGACATGAGGTGAAGATGAATGGACATGGCCCCAGAGCTTTCTCCGAACAAAGTTACTAGTTCTGGATCTCCGCCGAACGCCTGTATATTTTTCTGCACCCACTGCATCACCAGCAGCTGATCCCACAAGCCCACGTTTCCGGGGGCTCCTTCGTCGTTCGCGTCCAGAAAACCAAAAATGCCAACCCGGAAATTGCACGACACGACGACAACGTCATGTAGAGCAGGCAACACGCAGCCATTGTAGTTCGATTGATAAGCCGACCCAACCTTAAAAATTCCCCCGTAAAACCAGACCAGGACCGGCAGTTTTGCCTCGCCTGATGCTTCAGGCGTCCACACGTTTAAATACAGGCAGTCTTCGGAGAGAGCCGTCGGTATATCGAATACCCAAGGAAGCCGAGGCTGCATGCAGGAATCCTTGACGTGCGTGGCATTGTAGACTCCACCCCATGGAGAAGCGGACTGTGGCTTGAGGAACCGCAGCGACCCGAGGGGTGGTGTTGCATATGGGATACCGAGGAATACTTCGATGTGCTTTCCAAGTACGGTTTCAGGGTAGCCTTGCACAAGTCCGTTACTGGTGGAGACGATCACGGCATCCAATTCCAAAGCCCAGGAAAGTAATAATGCCACGACAAACGAGTTA